>NC_074724.1:18159722-18476032 GCF_947242115.1 Biomphalaria glabrata
GATAGATGTCAAAAACTAAAATAAATCATTTGAATTCTAACAAAGCAAAAAATTGATCAACTACTGGCCTTAATAGGAATGAAACTATAAATATTAGATAATATATATATAGATCTCCCTATATACATATACACACACCTAAAATGATTTTTTTTTACTGAACTAAATCCACAAACATTTCATTGTTAAAATTAGTTTTCAAAAAGTAGAAAATTGCACACACAAAAATGCATATAAAAAAAATGTATATATTTCTAAAAAAAAATTAATCTGTCAGGCATCTTTGAATGTAAAAAAAGAGTAAATGTTAAAATTAAAAAGATCATGATTATACTTAATTACTTCTATATTAAATCTGATATATAAAATACACTTTCCTTTCAAGGTAGAAAGTAACACAACTTATAATGGTGATAAGATCAAAACATTGTAAATATTACACACAAACACATAGGGACTAAATATATTAAAGAAAATAGTCTCAGCAAATAAAATCAAGTGAAATTCATTTATAGCCTGAGGATAATCCAAAGACTTTCAATAGAGAGTACTAGTGGAGAGGGTAACCAAGGTAATAGTTACTTTGTAGTATGGTTAATAAAAGAATCTTCGAAAGTACCTGAGCATAAAAACAAACATTGTATAATTATAAAGTTTTCTGTTACAAATGTCAAACACATTAATGAAAACTATGAACCTTAGTGGTACAACCAATTACTAATAGCTTAACAAAAAGCATACAGTAGCAGCACTAACAAAAATTAGTTGAGAGAAACATCAAAAAATAAAATAAAAAGTAATAATAGCATAATTTGAAAGAAGGCCTTCACTGCTCTACATTTTTCACTGTTTCTCTTTAGAACTATTGTCATTGATACTGTTATAATCTGTTTTATGTTCAAGACATTTTCTTACAAATAAAAAAAACAACATTCAAAAAATGATACTTGATTAGACTAAAGTAAGAATATGAAATTCTGCTGGGGATTTCTTACTAAAAAAAAAAAACTAACAAAAAAGTAAATTCTCAGAAAAATTATTGAATTTCTAAATGTTTTTTTTTTTTTAAAAAGACTAAAGAATGCTAAAAGTTCATACTAAAATTTCTCTGGAAAAGTGCCCTTGAGGTTCAATGAACAAGTAAAAAAAACAATTGCTATAGTTATAGCACAGTCGAACAGAGATACTGGTATATAGAACACTTGTATCAAACATCAGAAAACAGTCAAATGAAAACACTTCTTTAGATCAAATGCTTTCAAACATGAACATGGGATATGCAAATAATGACTGAACAAAATTAGTTTAAAATTAAATAATGACTAGAATACTTTGAAGACCTAGTCTTATGGTTCAAGGTCATGTAAGAAGTATACATATACACCTTATTTTAAAAATCATTCTCTGAAATTCCTTTTTTTTTTAAAGGATAAAAGTTAGAAAATTTTGCATTTCTCATAAAATGGAAAACATAAATTAAATAAACTAAAAAACAAAACAAAAACAAAAAAAAAAACTAACATTTGAAGTGAACTATAATTTGGAGAATTTTCATCACATGAGTAATGGCTATATATCAGGTGGTAAAAAAACAACTAAATTCTATGTAAATGTATGTGTATAAATCAGTCAGTCTATTCACAGGAGTCAAAGCACCAGAGTATAATGAAGAAGAGTATCACACAAAATAGCAAGGGGAATACAGTCACAGTCAAGGAAGAAAGAAATAGTTCTAGCAACGATGTATTTCAACAGTGGAAGACTAAGTCAAATCAGCATCAGGGATGGCATGTGATGTTACACCCTTTTAGCCTACAATTTGTTAGAAATGAGATACGTTTTATTTGTATATTATCTAAAAACCACCCAAGAATCAGAGTGAAATGTCTAAAACAAGAAAAAAGTATTTCATGAAACAGTCTGATTAGGTACATATGATTACACTGGCAACCCTCAAGTTTTTAACCCCTTCAATGTAAACAACACTTGATTAGTGATGACATATTACCAGAATAGAGAATTGTTATGTCTTGTCAATAGTATAAGATATTGAATTATATTACTGTTAAATCAGCTATTTATAGAGAATATATCATACAGTGGTTTATGTAACATACCCTACTCTAGTTAATTAACTTAATTATTTAGTTTTGTTTCATAATAAATTAAGTACTGGTATAAACTTAGAAAGTAGCAGCATAAAGTTCAAAGTGTAGACACATAATATTTGGGGTACAGAAATGTATATTATAATGATATAATAAATGTAATCCTACTAAAAATGTATCCATGCAATCCATACAAATGTACTGTAGCACCAGGAAAAGGTGAGATGTAAGATCTTGTCTTTATTTACTATAAGCAGGAATACCAGTACTCTGTAAATATAAACACATTAATTATTGTAGTTTTGTTCTTTAGTAAAACTCTTAAAAAAAAATGTGAAGAAAAAAAACAACCTAATTTTTGGCCAATGAAGTTTTTTAGTCAGTGCAAGGACTGTTCCTATTTAAAACAACAACATTACAGCTAGGTAGTATTAGAAACATGATTTATGTACAATCCAATTACAGTAGGAAGAAAAGAGCCTACAGCTCAGCAGCTGGCTAGAAGAATAAGATCAGTGATGCTTATGTTGTTTTAACCAATATCATGCATTAAAATTAAAACCAAATATGTTCTAAATGTCTTGTTTTGATACTTTTAATCTGGTGCATTGAAATGGCAAACTATTCTTTAAAGACTTGTCTTCACTGATAAATCTTTATTATTTTCAATCTTTTACTATAGTTTTATACAAAAACATTTTAACCAATTCAATTCCACAGCAGCCAAATGCGTCTGTTACTTATTCCATCCCTTGAAGCGCTTGGTTAACAAACTGCTATACAACAATGTATGAATAGGCAATGCAATGAAATTCTTGCTAGATACGTTAACATGAGAGGGACAGAAGTTTAATGTCAATTTTTTTGGATGATTCTTCTTCTTCTTCTTCTAGCCAGCTTTATTGCTGCTGAGCTGTGAGCTCTTTTGCAGACTGTGCCAAGGAAAAAAAGTGTGCTGTTTTCTTCAGCTGTTCAGCACTGCCGTAAAGGGTGTTGGTTATGTTGGGCTGTAGTGGAAGTAGGGTCTGCCTAAGGTGGATTAGGGAGGGGCATTCAAAGAGGATATGGTTTACGGTTTCAAAGGGGTGGGCGCAATGTCTGCAAAGGGGTAGTTGTGTGGAGTTTATTTTGTTCAGGTGGTAATTTAATAGTGGTGTGTGTCCTGTTCTTAGTTGGAAGATTGTAGATTGTTCTTTGCGGGGGAGGAAGTTAATACTGTCCAGTTTGTTAGGCGTAGTCATTTCTCTGTACATGGCTCTGCCTGTGTTTCCTGATGCCCATTGGTTGAGCCACTCCTCTTTGTGATTGATGACTAACATTGACCTTAGGGTGAGGTAGCTAACAGGTCTATCTGGTTGTTCCATAGATGAACCTGCCTTTGATAGCTTATCTGCCTTTTCATTTCCCATGATGCCAATGTGTCCAGGGATCCACTGTAGTGTAATATTGATATTTAATTTTGATATCATCTGGTGGATTATCACAATGAGTGTTGTCAACTCTCTTGGGCTGTTAGAGGTGCTGCTGTTAAGTGCTTGCAGAGTAGATTGGGAGTCTGTAAAGACAACAATATCTGATGGTGGTTGCACTCCTTCATATAATTTGTTTTCCACTGTCTGGAGTGCTATGGTAATTGCCTCAATTTCGGCTTGGAAGTTTGAGCAGTAATCACCACAGGGTGCGCTTATCTCAAAATGTTTATTTTTAGGGAAGACCAAGAAGGCACCAAGACCAGCATTGATGGTAGCTTTGAAAGCCGATCCGTCTGTATAAATATGGATAGCTGTTTTTTGATAGCTTTCGATTGTTTCAAGCGTGCCTACTTTGAGCTCCAGTGGATTTGATTCTTTTGTTAAGGTGTTATTTAGTAAATTTGTTTTGATGGTTGGTTGTTTGTAGTTTAGTCCAGGTGTAATGTTTGAAAACCTGGTAATTTTTTCTCTGTTATTGGGTAGGTGGTGTTTTAGGGCTAGTTTGTCAGTAAGTTGGATCAGAGTCCTTTGCTTTTTTTGGTTGTTTTTCCTATTTCTCTGTGTTAGTAATTTATTTGGATGATCGTCCTCCAACCTTCTGTATCTCTCAATAGCTTCTAATGCTGCTCTGTTGCGCCTTAACTTAAGAGGTTCAATATTGGAGTCTATTTCACAGGCTGCTGTGGGAGTAGTTCTCTTTGGATGATCAGTTTTGTGATTGCCTTTCAATTTCAGAAATTTCTCATAGCACTGGGTCATCATGTTCAGATGAAGATATAAATTATTTGAGAAATTAACTAATGTAAATGAGATGTTTATCTTGAAATAATAGAAAATGTCAATCATGAAAATGAAAGCAGTGGTTTAGACTACATTTAGATACGATTATGCATTATTATAATAATTGCCTTTAAGCATTGGTCCAAGATCAACTTGATTTTAAAAATTGTACGTCTAAGCACTTTTCATAAGTGCACATTAATATATAAAAGCACAAAGTTTTTAGACTAATACACAGTAATCAATTCGTATGCAGCTAGATTCTGCTAGATATTTTGGTTAGGGTATTTGTATTTCTTGCTGAGCTATCTCCTTTTGACTGGGATTTGAGAGGTCTACAATTTTGAGTGGGCAGAGATTGAATAAGTTAACTGCCAAGCTTTATATAGTAAGAAATAAAGACTACCATTTCAGCAAACAATTTGTCCTGTACCTAAAGTATCTATACAGTATTAAACCAAAGCAAGGTTTAATATTACTCTTACAAAAATTTTTTCAAAAGTTATTTTACCATAAGACTAGGTTGTAAAGTAGGCAAAAGATGACAAAATAAATGAAAAGATAGACACTAAAAGATCTCACAATTAAACGGACTCCTAGCTGAGATTCAATTTCTTTTGTGCTGGCTAAAGCTGGTTTGAGTTCTCCAGTGGGCAAAAATCCAACATGACGGTTTTTCTCCTTAACAGATTCTAGTGTAACAAACTGTCTTTGAGTCTGACTTAATTGAAATTTGGTCTCCAAGCTCAGGACACTACCTGGAGGCTGTAAGGAATACAAAAGAAGACTAGCATATAATATGCACTATACAAAATATTCTAAATCTCTTGCTGATCTATTTATGAATATTATTTGTAATTACTTTTTGGTTGACTTTTATAAGCATAATAGAAATGGATTTCTCTTACAAGTTCAAGTTAAATAATTTACATCATGGCTAATAACATAGATAGTTAACTTACATCATAGCTAATCTCATAAATATATATAAGTAATTTAAACTAATGGCTTCTCTATAATAAGTTGATTTACAATAATTATTTATTTTATAGATAAGAACTTTCTATTTGTAGCATTTGACTTCAGGGGAAAAAAGGGGTCAGGGTGGGGAGGTTTCCATAGGTGATTTATGTGCTCAACAAACAGCACAGCTTAAGTGAGGATTTGAGCTCAAGCCCCCTTGATAGATAGTCAAGCAGTTTATGCCATTAAGCCACACATCATATGCAAGTGCTCATGTGACTATCCAATTATTGATACACAATAACAGCCACAAGTTGAGCATCTGTAATCAACAGAGGTTTGCAGCCTTTTTCCTGCCTGTGGTGTAATCACCATCTGTGAGCCAGGACCCCTTCTTTAGGATTGCCCTCCATGTTAGCCTATCCTTGTTGTTTTTTTTTTTCTTCCAACTGATAGTGTTAGTTTTGAAGTGTTTCATGTTACTTACTTCATCAGTAATTTACACAATGGTAAATACCATAATTACGTAATTGGCACTAATTTTGTCATATTATATATGTTTGATCTAATTTCATAAGTTTCTTGAATTCTTTGATATAATGACCATTATTACTTAAAATTGCCATGGTTTTTAGAATTAGAAAGTTAATAGTCTAAGTGTTTATTACGTTAATCAATATATCATGTTACTAACAAAATTTATTTTAATTTCAACTTATATAATGATAATTGTACCATTTAACTGATTTTTGGATATAAATACACATACTAGGAGTTGTGTTTTCATTTACCCAATAGGTTTTTTTTTTACAATTAAGTTTTTGTTTTTATATAATAAGGTAATTATTGTACACTTGATCAATCAATCTTTTACATGTAATTTATTTCTTTTCTCTTAGATTGTTTATGACCAAAAATAAAAGGAATTAGTAATATTTAAATGTAGAAGAAAGAGATAAATGTAAAATACAAATTGATAGATAAAATGCCACAATTAATTTTGGTTATTGGGATCTTTTGTTTTTGAACAAAATCTTCTCAAAGGTTTCAATTTATCTTAAATAAGAGTTACATATAAATAAAATATGGATTTGAACTTTTTGTAAGCCCCTATATTGTATTCCATTCAGAATATTTTTTTACAGTTTGAACTACATTATATTAGTTATTAGAATTACTTCAATGTTGGTGGTGAAAAACAAATTGACATTCCAGCAAGGGCTTCATATACTGTATTATTACAGAAGCAGGTCTACTTAATAGCACTAATCTAGATGAAACAGTGATTCCTTGAACAACACTATTTCAAACTACAGAGTTAGTTTCTTATTCTTTTTCGTTCTCATTTTTATGAAGGGTTCAGATAAATAATCCTATATCTGAAATAAACAGCTCTGCGGTTTATAGATCAGACTGTTCTCAATATAGTTTTTTTTTATTGAGAAGTTTTTGGGCCAGTGTCTTGTTTGAGACTCTCGGCAGAGTATGCAGCTTTGTAAAACATGATCAGCAAGGGCAAGTTTCACTAGTCCCAAGTTTTAGCTTCTGGAATGAGATTTGACAATATTTTGGTGTTGCTTTAATATTTTTTGTAATAATCTCTCATACTTTGGCTTTGTTTCTGAAGTGAGAGTGAGAATCAATACTTACACAATGTTTAATAAATGTAACTCCATCATTCACTGCAATATAATTATGATAGTTATGAAGATGAACTTGATTTTTGCCTTCATTGACTACAGTCCATACAGCTGATAATGAGAATTGAACAAGTGAATTTTGATTATAATTACATATGATTTTAAATGAGAAAGCTATTACACAATACAACTCAAACTGTTTAAAGTTAAAGAAAATTATGAACTTCTTGTTTTAACAAGTTAATGCATCAAATGTGAAGAACTAAAGTTATATTCAAATTATATTTATTTTAACATTTCATTTGAAGACTTTAAACACCTACATTAAAGAGTTAAATACATCTATAATTACTGATGGTATGTCACAAGAGATCTGACCCCCATGCATACCCAACACTAGATGTAGCCAATTAACAGGTGTAGATATTCAGACTAAATAAACAAATACCTAGATTTTCTATAAATTTACATTTTTTAAAATAATTTTAACAGCAATTGTAATTAGCCAATTGCTTAGGCATAATTAACACTATGTTTTTTTTTAAACAGTTTGAATTAGACATTAAAGTAATTGAATTGTATTGCATTTTAATTCCCAGAATTATCTGACTATTTATTGCTGGATTAAATTCATGATTTGACTTTTATCTAGATATTTTCACTTACTATTGAATGCTGGAGGGTCAAGAGGTCCTCTTGCATCTAAAACATTTTGACCTTGAGGACTTAGCACAATTTGAAGGCTTTGACCAGTGATCCTTGAAACTAATTGAACTGTATTGCCATTTCTAAACATGTCCTACAAAGAGTCATTCATACAAGAAGCATTAGTTTCAAATATCAATACCTAAAAGTACACATTTTTAAACATGTTTATTTATAGCAGATTACATTGGTTTAAAATGAAAATATTACAGTCTTTACAATTAACAAAAGAAACCACAAATGTTATTTTAGTAGCTTTGTTTAGGCTGAAAAGTCCATGTTAGTTATGTTTTAGAAAATAAGACAAAGTCATTTAAATATAATCATTATTTGTTGGACCTACAATTGTATATTTAAATTATATAGAATTCATAATATCTTTTTTCACTGTTTATCTGAACCCAGTAAAAGAAATTTTGCCTGTAGAACTTTATTCTTTTTTCAATATTACATTTTCTTCTAATGCCATTTAATTATTCAAAATGATTCTGGTTTGGATCTTTGAGTGTGATTAGGTGTATTTTATTTAGAGGACAAACATTGGATAAATTATTATAATGTACTAAAAAAAAAAAAATATTCAGCATCTTTTACTTTAAAAAAAAAAAAAGAATAATTTGTTTTTAAAAAAATAATTTTTAAATGTAATTTTACCTTTATATGCAATTAAAAGTGGATGAAAGAATTTTGGATTGTTCACATGTATGTTGCCCTTGCAGGACAGCTGTACTCAAACACAAATTGAAAACTGACCAATAGTAGACCTATCCTATCATAAACTGAATTTGTAGAGCTTTTCAATTTATTTTGTAATTTTGTTTGGAGAGCTGCATTACCTTCTAGTCAGATAGAAAATCTGGTGTGATTGTGTTTAATATGCACATATTATGTTTATAGACCTAAGAAATTGATCTTAATTTGCTGTAAGTACAAAAATGTTCAATATGAATAAATAATTGGGCAATAAAAATAGCATTTCAGAATATAGAAATAAAAATAACCCTGTACAGATGCTGCTTATAGGTACCTAGTGGTCACTGAATAATGCAAAATCTCTTTTGACTTATTAAATGAGACTTTTTTTCTCTATTACAATTAAGAAGCTCCAATAAAACAAAATGCATAAAAAATTACTTCATAAGAAGTTAGTTTTTCCTTTGTTTCCTAGTACAATGAGCTCTATTGAATTAAGACCTACACTGTAAAAAAAAGTTTTCTAGCTTTCAAAGCAGCAAGCAGTCTATCAAATATAATCAATTTTTGTATCTTATTCTTATATAAGCCATTCCTTACCAGAAGAGCAGACTGATAGTTTTGATCAACAGCTTCATTGATAGATTTACCAGCTTTATCCAGTTCTTTGCCCAACTGTTTACTTGCTTTTTCTGCTTCTTTTTTTAAATTGGAAAAGAAACCACCTTTCTGAAATAATGTTTAGACATATTTTATTTTTTGACAAAATTAATGATGAATTTATAAGTCTTTTTTAATCAATCAAACATTTAGATTTAGACTTTATGACCCATTTGATGAAAGTTTCACAACACAAAACATAAAACAAAATGAGATACAGTGATTTCTCGCAACTTCATTCTTCACATTTTGTGGGTTTTCACTGAATATTAATAAGAAAAATAATTCAGGTATCTTCGCAAGCTTACTGCAGAACTTGATTGGCAGATCAGATATATAAAAATTTTATTACAAATATTAGCTAATATTAAATTAATGTTATAAATAATAAAATATTACAAATTAAGAGTACTGTAATATGTACAGTATAGTATTTACACTCAAATGAGAAGCATCATCACCCACCGGAGATGTCAATCGTTTACATAAGACAGGAAACAACACATGATTGGTTGGTTGCTAGAGAAGCGACCAACCAAAGAGTGCTGCTTTGCATTCCAATCACAATGTTCTTAACTCAGCAAACAACACCTTTAGTAGAAGTCCCTAATAGTCTGAGGCCCAAGATGAGGTAGCAACTTTCCTCTTGGTTGCTTTAGAAACACACATACACTCCATAATTAAAATATATCCTGTAATCTTAGCAGCATTGGGTTTTTCAGTTCACAAAATCAATTTTCTTTGCCAAATAAATCAGAAAGTGTCCATAAACAGATATAAATCAAGAGAATCATTAGCACTACTATGTCTTGAAATGTATCCAATACAAACAAGGAAAATACTTACTGACTTGGATGGTGGTGGAGCTTGAGCAGCAGGTGGTGGAACCTGAGCATAAGGTGGTGGAACTTGAGCAGCAGGTGGTGGAGCCTGAGCATAAGGTGGTGGGGCCTGAGCAGCAGGTGGTGGAGCCTGAGCAGCAGGTGGAGGCACATAATAGCCTGCTGAGGGGTATGTTGGCTGAGACATTTTTTAGCCTGAAAATAAATACAAATAAATATAAGTTAAATACTAAACTTGTTTAATATGTGAAATCCGCTAGTTTATTAAAATTGGTTCTCATATTTACGGACTTGAGGTATAAATCAAACAATGAGAAACTTTTACATAGAAATACATTTTTGTAAAGCAAACTTACATTTTTAGCATAGAACATTGTCAGGACAAGGTAAATTCAATATATAACATTTACAATAACAGAGGAATGTGAAATCTAGTAAGGTCAACTTTTAGATCCATTTCATTTCATGCTTAGAGAGTTGTAAGCCAGAGGCGTAGCTAGACGTGTGCAGGTGGTGCGGGCCACATGGGGCTTCAAGTGATGAGAGGCATCAAACTAAGTACAAACTTTCTCAGTAAAAACTAAACATTGTACATTCATGAGCAAACACAAACTACTTAAATTTGAAATGTAAATTACACATGTATTTATTTAGCTACCTTGTTAATTTCCTCTGGTCTTTCTAAAATTAAAAGTAAACTGTAGACCAGCTTGAATTAAATTGACTAGGTTTGTTTGAATCTCTTAACTCTAAAGGCAATGCACTTTTACACATAATTCTAAGGCAAATGCCAAATGGCAAGAGATTTTTGAGAAAGTAGAATAAAGTACTTGGCAAAACAAAAAAAAAAAGAATTTTTATTTTCCTTCCCCTGCATATTTTTCTCACAAGATCCAGTAATAGGATACATCTGCATTTCAAATTCAACTAAATGGATTCAATGAGTGGTGGGGTTTCTCACTAAAAATTGAAAACCTAGAGACCATCAGAGCTTGGAGGGAACTAGAAATTTGTCTGCATGCAAAGAACAGTATTGACAATAAGCCTCAACTTTATTTTAAAAAGAAGGAAAAAATTGAAAAGACTCTTGAACATCATTTGTTTTCTCTCAAATCAGAATCTGGCATTAATGGGAATCACAAAGTGGTAGAAGAATTCAAAGGATAAAAATACAAAGTCAGTTTCTTGGTATTAGTGAAATCATTAAGTCGAATTCATTCCTGACAGAACATAGTGTTTGAACCAAACTTACAAAAATACAAAACAGATTTATAAAAACATTGTAATTTGGAGTAGTCATGAAAATAAATCATACAGCAAATAAAACAAGCCAAATATTTCTCGATTACTTTTGATAACACACCTGACATCTCAAACTTTGATCCAAAATTTTATGGCAATGGATAATGATGGGGTGAGTCTTTCATTGACTTCATCAAAACTAAGGACAAGCCGCTGAAATCGCTGTACATGTAATGATTTTAGAGGGGCTACATTCGTTTGGCTTAGAAATAATGGACTGGAGAGGTCAAGACTGATAATGATGCAATCATGATAGGTTAATACTAGGGTATCCAAAAATGTATTGTAGAAGTCAATCCTAAACAGAATTCATTGCCTGCTCAAACCATTCTCCTCTGAATTTGGCAGGAATTCAAGCTGCTGAGGTTGATGTTGATGCAGTTACATTTTTAACCAGAACTAGCTTTAAGCGCTTGGTTTCTAAACCCTTTGGAGTACAAGAGTTTAGGGATAAATTTTCACAAATTATAGAAACTCTGGAGACATTTACTAGTACACTTGAGAATTCTTCTACGAAAAGCAGGCAGATTGTTAGCTGTTATGCAATCTTTAAATTTTTTCTACCTTAGTATTTGGGCCCTGTATTAATTGAATTTAACTACGTGCAAGTCTACATTCAAGTACAAGCCATAACAAGCATTGCCAATTCAAAACTGCACTTAAACTGAAAACATTAAAGACATTCTTAACTACTAGTCAGGAGGGCATCACTGAAACCTGTATGGCATCGCACTGATTAATGTTGTATTGCAAAATAATTACACTGCATATGACATATTCATATATGATAAGTTATAACTTTATAAGCTTTACTGCACACAGTCAAAATTCATGCAAGGCAGGCAATTTGAATATTGTTTGTTACATATTGATGAGAGGAGATACCAGATCAACTCAAGTGTCTCAAGACCAAGTGTCGAAGTGTAAGAGTAAGACAAGTTAAACGCAGTGACTTAACTTCTTAAGACTTAACTTTAACTGACTTTTAATAAGTGACTCGAGTTGAGTGAGCTCCAGGCGAGTACAGGTCCAGCACTTCCACTAGTTCCACTGGTCTAGATTCTTGAAATTGAATCTATTGAGATTATTCAGTAATACTAGATTACTAGTTACTAGATCTATAGTCCCTAATCTATAATATAGATCTCTAGGTCTATCTAGTTTTGGTAATAGTAGATCTACTATCTAGTCTAGATCTAGATCTAGATCTAGTAGATAAATAGATTCTATCTCTTCGTCTCTTGACTCTATGGAAGGCCTGATAATAATAAAATTGTATATCTTTAAATAGACTATTCAAACGTACATATGTTCACTGTGTATACGAAACTCTACATATACGTAGTATCTCAGATAAGCACGGTAAAATTAGAATCTAGATCTAATAATGGTAACCAGTGGCGGCATAAACTATAGATTGAATGTGTCAAATTAGAAGGCTGTCTACTAGGACATAGACATAATCTCAATGCGTATACTGACCAAGCTTTAAGTATATTTCGAATTGCTCAATTTTTAGCGGCAACCAAAGGGGAATAATCAAATTTCCAATGCAACGGCTACTATTTTCTTTTAAAATCAACTATGCAAGCAGTTTTTTCATAAGAGTAGCCTACACCATTTTTTCAACTATTTAATGTACTATTAATAGTATAAAAGAGACGACTATCTACCATCTATACAGTATTGTTTTAGATTCTTTGTCAATTTTTTAAAATTAGTATTTAAATTAAGTAATTTCTGTCATATTAACTACAGTAAAGGAATGTTTCCTTTCTTTTTAAGAGAAAAAAAATCTATTTAGTATACATTTAAGCAAGAGGAGTGGCCAGGGCGAAAGAGCGCCGAACAAAACAAAAAGCTGAGAGAAGAACCAGGTCTAGCTGCAACTGACCTAACCCAGGTATGCGGCCGGCTTTTTAAAGCGAGGATTGGACTTTACAATCATCTTCGAGTCCATTGGAAATGATAAATTTGCTCATCTTCGACCACGAAAGAGGAACTTTAAAACAACAATTAATAATGTAATGATTCTATTACCGGTACACGTGAACTGCACAATCGAAAATGAAAGTGGGTATCAACTAAAAAGGGAAGGGGGATTTATTTTTTGTTAAGTATTTGAAGAAAGGATTGACCCTTTACAAAAAAAAAAATTAGATAATCATTCAATAACATTAGTAAGGCTAGGTTCACATTTAACTTCACCCTCGCCTATTCCATAGTTTGCTAGACCGTTGGGCACCACACAAGATCTGTCTACCGTCTTCCTCTCTGTCCTTTGCCTTTAATAGAATGTCATTCACTAACAGGCCTGTCCATTCTTTGATGATGTCTTCCCATCGCTTTCTCTGTACTCTTCCTCTTCATCTTCTTTCAAGTTCTTTCTGTTACTGCTCCTTGAATAAAGGTCTTTGCGAGCCCTGAGGACCTTGTGATGTGGCAATAGAATTTGAGTTTACGTTTTTTTGACAGTGGTTAGCAGGTCATCGTAGTGTCCAATTGCTGTATAAATCCTGTTTCTAAACTCTTCATTCGTGATGCGGTCTTTGTAAGTGACACCTAGGATTTGACTATATCTTTATAACTATCCGTTCATTGACTACATATGAATATTAACGATGTAATAACTACAATGTAATTGACTACACATTATAACATTAATAAATCTCCGTATCCTGTGGTATCAATTTAAGTCGTTAGTCGAACTAACAATTACAACAGCATTGGCAACACTTTCGACACGAGCACATCTCTTCTTTTTATATGGACGGAGGTAGGGTTGTAGTTGTTGATAGTTTGTAGTTCCTAGTTTCTGATGCTCTTTCTGAAAGTATTGAAACCTGCCTTTTTACCTGCCTGAGAGGACCACTTCCGGAGCCGATTTTGTGTTTGTGTGTCCACACAAACTGTCTTTGTAACCTTGTTAATTTATGATCTATGATCACACTAACAAAAATTCTTTAGGACATTACGAAATAAGAGGCCTTTTGTTGTTAATCACTTAGTTATTTAGTAGATTCAATCTTATATGCATGTCAGATAGTAGAATCCCTAAAGATATCATATAAGCTGAGCTTGCGGAGAGAGTCAGATCCAAGGGCCGCCCAAGACTAACCTACAGAGATGTCTACAAGCGAGACATGAGAACCACATGCATTAACGAAAGCATGTGGGAAAAGATAGCATAGAGAAAGACTGTACGAACCTCAACGAGAGCAAAAGAAATGAAGCTGCCTTAGTCAAGAGAAAGAAAAAGAAAGCTGCCCTATCAGTTGGCCCTAAAACGGATGCATATACATGCTCGAACTGTGACAAACTGCCGCTCCAGAATTGGCTTGATAGTCACTCCAGATTCTGCCCTGTCTCAAGACGAAACCAAAAACCAGTGATTTATCTGGGCGCATTCATTGTCTTACGAGACAAAATGAGTCCTTCAGTCGTAGAACGGCTATGGTTCATCTCGAACACTTTTTCATGTGACTGTGGACCCCTATTTTGGAGAGACACTTCAGTCTACATATATCACAGGTTAAACTGGCTTTCGCTTTGGTGGTAGAGGAGCCGGCCATTTTTCGTATGGCACGCTTTTCTTCCAGAGCTGAGGCCCATGTTTTTTCACTGTCAATATATAGCTTCCTTGGTCGGCTTCTCTCTCCATCTGGTGCAGTCTAGGGCTATGTCTTCCCAATTGTCAGTATCAATGTTAACTGTTTTTAAGTCCAGTCTATTACATCAACGTAACGGAGGTGGGGCTGTCAGTTTTTCTTGAGCCATACGCGAGTTTCCCCGTAAAGAAGGATTTTAGGGATGCGATTGTCCTCCATCCGGTGAACATGTCCTACCCAGCGCATGCGGCGTTGTCTGAGGACTGTAAGGATGCTGGATAGACCCATTCGCACAAGGATCTCAGTATTGTACACTCTCTCTTGCCATGTGATTTTCAAGATCCTTCGGAGGCAGCGCAAATGGAATGAGCTTAACTATCTCTCTTGCTTTGCGTAGATAGTCCACGACTCACTGCTGTACAGTAGCGTACTCAGAACGCATGCCTTGTATACCTTCATTTCGGTCGCTGTAGTTAACTTCTGGTTTGCGGACGAATAGCATATCTCTTAGTAGGGTGGTTCGGATTTGAGTTTTGGCCCTTAGTCTGGCAATATTTATAAGTTTGCCATCAAATCTGGAATGAAGATAGATGCCTTCGGTAGATTTGTCCAACGCGTGATGGAATTAGCAGTTAAAAAAGTATTCCGAAGAGGGTTGGGGCCAGGACACATCCTTGTTTGACTCCGCTGTTTATACTGAAACTTTCGGAGCAGGTGCCGTTGAACTACACAGTACCCATCATATTTTGGTGAAAGGAGACAATTACATTTAGCAGCTTGGGTGAAATTTTATAAAGAGGCCAACTCTGATGACTAGATCAATGTACAAAGGCATCCTTTGCTCTCTGCACTTTTCCTGAGGTTGAGGGATGGAGAAAACCATGTCAATCGTGGATCTCCCTAAGCGAAAGCCGCACTGTAATTCTGGATAGACCACCCGATCAGCAAGTTTTTGTAGCCTGGGAAGTAGGCTATCACTCGAGCAAAAACTTTGCTTACAATGTTTAGGAGGGAGATTCCACTGTAATTGTTGCAGTCGCTTCTGTCACCTTTGTTCTTGTAGGCCTACAGGGTGACGATCTTAGCATCCCGCAGGTCCTTGTCAACATTTGGAGAGCTGTTAGGCCTATACATACACACACACACATTAATACATTTTATTTTCATTAAGCCCTTATATTTCTATGTGATGTTCATGGAAAAAAAAAGGGTTGGGGCGCCAGTAAAGTACCTTGCCCCGGGCTCACTACGCCTCTGCTCATGTTATCCTAAGTTTCCTAACATAGGATCGCGTTTGGATATCAATTTGCTTATGTCTTTTGAAGTTACCAGAATCCCTATATGAGTGCTGTACCCACCTAAAATGCCAGATTATGAGAGATTAAGTAATTTATATAGATTTAAATGATTACAGAAACATTTGAGGGGTGATGAGCGCTGCCCCTCGTCGCCATTGGTTTGTGAGTGGCCTCACATGCATGCTTGCACCACCTCTGGTCAAATAAAAAAGAATTACAATGTTCTGTTCGTTCACTATGTATTCAAACTTCGATGGGCGGGACATGTAGTCCTCATGCCAGACAATCGCCTTCCCAAACGACCGCTGTGGGCAGGAAAGCGCTCCCAGGGAGGTCAACACAAGACTCCAAGTTCGGCATAGGATTTTCTTGATTTAGACCTGATCTCTATAACTGACTCCTAAAATCTGTCTTAGCCATCTTTGTTGAGCCACATCTAGTGTTTTTCATTTCGGCAGATGACTATTCACTGCACTTTATTAATGGAGCCCCGCCACTGGTAGAAATGTGTAACCTCTCTTGAATACGCTCTTGGAATTAAGTGAATGTAGTTTGCTAAGACTAAGACTGCTTTATTGATCCTTACGGAAATTTGTTGTGATTACAAGGACTCGTTTCTCATATAAAGACAACACAACAGAAAAATTCACATAAATACAACAGACAACATAAAGAGTTCATTCAGCGACTACACACAGGTATCTTGGTGCATTCCATGTTCCCTGATCAATGAGTGGCGGTGATAGAGTCTGACCGAGTGAGGTACGAACGAGTTTTTGTACCGCTCCGTTCTTGTTTTGATTGACAGTAGTCGCCCACTTCGCGACGACCTGGCGTAGTTCTGATGGAGCGGGTGGCCGTTGTCTTCCAAGATTTTTTCGATTTTTCTTAGGCACGTTTGTTCAAAAAGTTCCTTTAAATGTGGTAATGTTGTGAGTGTAATTTTTGATGCTTTTTTAATGATGTTTTCTAGACGTTGCAACAGTTTAGACGAGGCGTTGCCTTGCCAACAACTTATTCCGTATGTTAGCAGATTTTGTACAGTCGCACCGTAAAATGTCTCAAGGATCTTCTTGTTTAATTTAAAACTGTTGAGTTTGTATAGAAAAAAGAGTCGCTGGGCTGTTTTCTTTGTCAGAGTTCCAAGGTGGTGTTCCCATGAAAGCTTGTTGTTGATGATAACGCCTAGATATTTATATGCCTTTACTTGTTCTATAGATGTAGTGTTTATTTGCAGTTCACGTATAGTTTGTTTTTTCTTTCTAAAATCTATTATAAGTTCTTTAGTTTTTGTTACATTCAGTTCTAGAAAGTTGTCGGTGCACCAGTTTGTAAACTCTTCTATCGAGCTTCGATACTGAGTTTCGTCTCCTGAAATAAGACCGACTATGGCAGTATCATCAGCGAATTTAATGAGTTTAACTGAGTCATAGATTTAGATTTATATCGAAAAGGGAAGTTTTATCGTCAAAATCATCTGTTGGGGGTTTTAAACTAAAAATTCTCTGGAGCTGTTGTTTTCTTTTAAATTCAAAACCCCATTTAGCTACGGTAATATAATTTCGTAACTGTAGTTTGCTTTAGAATAATATTGAAGATAGAGGTTTTCCACCCCAAAACGCTCTGTAGGGGGATTTTAAACTCAAAACCATCTGGAGGGGCTTTAAACTTTAAAAAAAAAAGCCATCTGTAGGAGAGGGGTTTTAACTGAAAACTCCCAAATTGGATTGGCTACGCTCAAATAATTTTAGTGTGTAATTTGCTTTTTTTTTATATTGAGAGGGGTTTAAACTCAAAACCCCTTATGGCAACACTCATAGCATTTTGAGTGTATAATTTGCTTTTTTTCTTACACTGAAGATGTATTTTTTAGCTTCAAACCCCTCTGGCGGGGGGTTTAAACTCAAAACCCCTTTGGCTACGCTCATAGATTTTAGAGTGAGTAATTTGCTTTGTTTTTATTATTAATGAAGTATTTTTTACCTTTAAACTCCGCTGAAGGGAAGTTTAAACTTAAAACTGAGTCAAACCCATTTAGCTACGCTCATAACATTTTGAGTCCGTAATTTGCTTTTTTTTTTATATTGAAGAGGTATTTTTTAGCTTCAAACCCTACTGAAAAGGGGGGGGGGGAGGGTAAACTCGAAACCCCTTTGGCTACGCTCATAGAATTTTGAGTGTGTAATTTGCCTTTTTTTATATTGAAGAGGAGGTTTATCGTAAATTTTGGAGGGGGTTTTAAAATCAAAATCTTCCTTAACTGTGCTCTTGGAATTTGGGGATTGTCGTTTGCATTTTTTTTGTTTTGTTTTATAGAAGAGGGGGATTTAACTGCAAAAACCCCTGGTAGGGGGTTATTAGCTCACCCCCCTGGTAGGGGGTTTTAAACTCGAACCCCCTCTGGTAGGGGGTCTTTAACTCGAACCCCCTGGTAGAGGTTTTTAAATTCGAACCCCCCTGGTAGGGGTTTAAACTCAAATAAACAAAATCATTGCAAAAAATCAGTCATTAAATTCCGATCGTAAATTTTGGAGGGGGTTTTTAATTCACTAAATTCCGATTTGAACCCCCAACCCCCCTTGCTACGCCCATGATATATATATACATGCCTATGTCTATGTATTCCAAGGGCGTGTCAGATTTTCTATATGGGTCTGTGCTCACCGGAAATCTTGTGTGTGTGAAAATATTTACAGTCTATAATACCGAGGTAAACAAGAAACTGCATGTAGTTCTGCAATTTTTGGTAATCTATATCAATATCAGTATATCTAGATAGTAGATTTCTATCACCTAGATAAAAACAAATAGTCTAGAAAACGTAAACCATTCATTTAAGGAGCTGAATATTAATAAACAATGGCTGGCGTGCTCTTTGAGGATATTTTCGACGTAAAACATGTCGATCCTGATGGCAAAAAATTCGACAGAGGTAAGACTAAGAATAAGATTCTAAGAGTAAGACTAAGACAGAGTAAGAGTAAGACTACTAAGACCTAAGACTCACTAAGAGTAAGACTACTAAGACAAGAGTATTAGACTAATTTACTAATTAGAGTTAGAGTTAATTAGACTATTACTCAAATACTATTACTAATACTTATTAGATCTAATTAGTTATTAGTACTACTCACTACTAGATCTAGACTTTAATTTAGTGTAAAGTGTCTTTAAGTACTTAAGTTGACTTTAAGTTTAGAGTAAGAGTTAAGACAGTTAAGTCAACTTAACTTAAGTCGTTCATCGTTAGTAAGTTAAAGTTAGTAGTAAGACTTGCCCACACTTCACTTGATCTAAGTCTAACTTAACTAACTAGATCTAATAGATCTAATATAATTATTAATATATTCAATATATTGTAATTTAATAACTAAGTCAAAGTCACTCTAAGTCAACTAAGTCTCTACGACTCTAGTCACTAGAGATGTATTAATAGAATTATTATATCTATCTATACTACTAGTCTCTAATAGTTATTAACTATTACTAACCCAGGGCATTTGTTATAAAAAGTTTTATCTCTATCTCTAGAGTAATCTAGACTAGATCTATAATTCTATATTCTATATAATCAAAATAATATGTGTTATGAGAAGATCTACATGTTTGACTAACTGTGGCAGTGTGACTGTGAATGTGTATCTTCTGAGATTTTCTAGCCTGACCACTCAACACACAATAAATAAAAAACACTATCGCTTGGTTGTCTTGTCATGGCCCACTACAATAGTCTTGACTAGCCTTACACTGACCATTTTGTTAGAATCAGACACATGGTCTATTTACTTTTTGGGACTGGGAGGGCTGAGGGGTGTAGATGAAAAGGTTACTTTTTTCTCGAGTTGGCTATCTATGCTTTTAGATCTAAATATAACTGTACCATATCTATAGACCATAGCTATGGACTAGGCTGTTGCTAAACAGCCACTGTAAGAATGAAGTGATACACGATTGGTTAGATCTAGATTTTCTTTCAGTATTGTTGAGGGAAGTAACATATATATGCCTTTAGACCCTAAAAAACAAAATCTCAAAGAACACTGTGTTTTTTTTTATGTCAAGAATTTACTGTCTAATTCATTAAATATAAATCTTTCTAAGCGTTAAATAAAAAATGTTAAAATGTTTTTTACAATTGCAACTTGTTAGCAGAATTTAAATATTTCAATAACTCAAATTTGAAAAACCATATCTTATTAATAATAAAAGTCAAATAACTCCTTTTTAACAATTCTTGTTCAAAACCTAAAACAACAAAAACATTTTTTTAAATGTTTATAAAGGGATTATTTTGCTCTTAATAACTAATGAATGTTAGCTTTAAAAAAAAAGAACGTTTGGCGGCAATACCCGAAGACATATAGTCCATTCAAGATAAATATTTTCTAGTTCTCTAGTCAAATTTAAATTTATTTCTTTTTATAACGATCAAATTAGAGTTTTCCAGTTGTGGCCAACGAGCTAGTAATTTTTTTCCCAACTGTCAAATTTCTAGGAAAATCGTTAGAGCCATTTTTTAGATCTGTGTCGAGGTTTTTCCCTAAGGTACAATAGAATTTAAGGTTTTGTAATAAAAAATAAGTTGTAAGACTAGATGTGGAACAAATGAGACTAGATCTAGAGTAATTAATGTCATTAAACACTTTAAGCATAGTCATTGGCATTTATTACATTGAAAATTATTGGCTAAAAAAAGATTCAAAATACCTAAAAACTCCCTGACATCCATTTGATTATAAAAAAAACAAAACATAATGGTAATGTTGTAATGCATCACTCAGCATTGTTGCATTTATATTAAATCTGATGTCAAAGAGGTGTAGGGTCAGTGTTGTCAAATGCAAAAAAAAAAGTTTTATAAGTTATTGAACAATTTTAAACTCATGTTTTGTCTAATGATGCTACCCAAGTAGATGAAGGATTCTTCTTTCTACAAGTGTCAGCCATCCAAAGAAAAGGGTTTTGTGTTCTTCATTAACCTTGTCTTATCCTTTGTTAATAACCAACCTAGTTTATAATGATGTGTCTGCCACTAAGTTAGTCTTTTCCTGTATTAGCTATTGGTTATGGGAAAGAGGTGTGATGTCATATGCCATGTCTAAAGCCTCTAACTGGTTACATAATGTCCATTGTATTCCATTCCTGTGTGGCTATCCTATAATTTGGTCCAGATATTTAACTTATTTCATACCTATTCCATTAAAGTGTAATAGTCAGTCCTATTTAGTCTTAGTCAAAGATGAGCACAATCTCACTTTCTATGAAATGAGTCGAAAACCATGTCAGCTTAGTAGGGCTTTAATACACTGAATGGCTAAACAACACACATTTCGTGAACACATTCTTACGGACGAGTTACAAGCACATGTAAAAATAAGAACGACAACCGATACAGTATATAATTTCATGATTTCAAAATAATGTAAAAGTTTAGAATTTTTATATTTCTGTTTACTTGATATAAATCATAAAAATCTAGTGCCTATGAAAGAATTAAGCTACACCAATGTTTGTCCTTTATGGCTTGGGTTTTCTACACATTTTTTTAAATGTTGAGATACATCTACAGATTAATAGTATTTCTTTATTTATAAGATACAAATAACAAGGCATTGTCTTAGATTTCCGAAGATTAGTGATGAGTGCAGTCTTGCCACATAGACCCAGTTATGACCTGCATATTTTGCCAGTACTGATGCAAACAAACCTGTTTTCCGACAGACATCTGTTTAAGTTTTCTTGTCGGGATCTTCACGTCTCCTGCAAAGACTTTTGGTCTCAAACATGTTTCCAATAACCTTCGTGAGAGCTCTCTAGCTTGAAGTTTATCTTTATACGCTTTGTGTGGGGGAAGTATCTCTTTTATGATGTCCCCGTTTAAGCTCGACAAAACGATCGCCTTTGGCATGTAGTTGTCTCCCTTATGGGTTAGGTGTCCGACGCATTGCAGTTGATGGGTTAGGTGTCGCATTGCAGCTGCTAACCGGTACTAACCTTAACCTTTACACTGTCCACACTTGTCTCCAGCAGAACATGGCCATTCGTAAGATAGTATAGTCAGCATACGCCCATCTTTGATAGAAGCATTTGAGCAGCATTAGGTGTCACCTTTAAAGAGACAGACCTTTTTTTGCCTTTCAATTATTTGAAAGAGACCTTGGCCAGATGTTTCTAAAGACAGTGACACACTGTGCAGCCAGGTCCATGGAGTGACCAACAACATTAAGAAGGTGGCCATTCCTATTGATGTATTTGGCAGTAGCCCTATCTCGCACTCACACTCACACACAAACATACATAAAGCCTGGTAAATTGTTAATGTGTGTGTTCTCACTGAATTAAAATCCGAGCTCGACTGATGGCTACAAGCTCGTCAACAATACAGAATGCTCTACCTATACAACAAAAAGTCAAGTCTAAATTGATAGTCGAAGGCAAGCTGAGACAAAAGATATCAGAAAACACATGCGTAAGACCAACTGCACACACCGACAGACTTGTCCTGTGTCCTAATTGAAAGCAGAATTCTATTTGGTAAGAAGCCAAACAGCTTCATCCTGATGTGGGAAGTTTGTTTCATCTCTCACTTGAACATAACTCCAGATAGTTAGTTCAAATAGTTTCTGTTCTTTCGAATAACATCTCACATTTTGTGTTTTAAAAAGACAAACTTCTTATTTATTAAAAAAAAACATGAGTGATATATATATAAGGCATATATATACATATATCAGCCACGTGTTGGCGAAAACTGCACATATTTTGTATTTGTCTTCTAAATCTAATTCAAAGTTCTGATGTCTGACTCACTGAATGATAAACAGTCATTCTCCCAGTTGGTAGGGACGATCAAATACAAACATTGAAACTGTTATTACTTAACTTAAGCCTATAACAAAAAGCCTTTTTCTCGATTAAATCGCAGCGGTTAAATTTATCAAAAACATTTTTTTTTACTCGCAGATTCAATCCTATATGTTTTTCCGACATTTAAATGTGTCAAGTAGGCCTACAAAATTATATTTCTTTATGCTTTAAGCATTTTTTTACATTATTTCGTTCCAGTTTATATATGTATCAGTTAATCAGTTTTGGTGTATGCCCAGTTCCTGTACCAGTAACGGTTAGATGAACTAGTCTTGACTCAGTTTTGGTGTATGCCCAGTTCCTGTACCAGTAACGGTTAGATGAACTAGTCTTGACTCAGTTTTGGTGTATGCCCAGTTCCTGTACCAGTAACGGTTAGATGAACTAGTCTTGACTCAGTTTTGGTGTATGCCCAGTTCCTGTACCAGTAACGGTTAGATGAACTAGTCTTGACTCAGTTTTGGTGTATGCCCAGTTCCTGTACCAGTAACGGTTAGATGAACTAGTCTTGACTCAGTTTTGGTGTATGCCCAGTTCCTGTACCAGTAACGGTTAGATGAACTAGTCTTGACTCAGTTTTGGTGTATGCCCAGTTCCTGTACCAGTAACGGTTAGATGAACTAGTCTTGACTCAGTTTTGGTGTATGCCCAGTTCCTGTACCAGTAACGGTTAGATGGACTAGTCTTGACTCAGTTTTGGTGTATGCCCAGTTCCTGTACCAGTAACGGTTAGATGAACTAGTCTTGACTCAGTTTTGGTGTATGCCCAGTTCCTGTACCAGTAACGGTTAGATGAACTAGTCTTGACTCAGTTTTGGTGTATGCCCAGTTCCTGTACCAGTAACGGTTAGATGAACTAGTCTTGACTCAGTTTTGGTGTATGCCCAGTTCCTGTACCAGTAACGGTTAGATGAACTAGTCTTGACTCAGTTTTGGTGTATGCCCAGTTCCTGTACCAGTAACGGTTAGATGAACTAGTCTTGACTCAGTTTTGGTGTATGCCCAGTTCCTGTACCAGTAACGGTTAGATGAACTAGTCTTGACTCAGTTTTGGTGTATGCCCAGTTCCTGTACCAGTAACGGTTAGATGAACTAGTCTTGACTCAGTTTTGGTGTATGCCCAGTTCCTGTACCAGTAACGGTTAGATGAACTAGTCTTGACTCAGTTTTGGTGTATGCCCAGTTCCTGTACCAGTAACGGTTAGATGAACTAGTCTTGACTCAGTTTTGGTGTATGCCCAGTTCCTGTACCAGTAACGGTTAGATGAACTAGTCTTGACTCAGTTTTTGTGGATGCCCAGTCCCTGTACCAGTAACGGTTAGATGAACTAGTCATCCCAGAACCTGGTGAACCCCTACTTGAACCGATCCTCCACTAGCCTTCCCTCCATGCCCTACTCAAGTTTCTCTTCTGTACATTGCAGGCTGGAGACACCAATGGCAAGTGGCAATGTGGCAAGTCCCACTCCCCCCCCCGGTCCCTATTCTTCTACTTTTGAGTCTCTTATAAATACTTTAAGCAATCAGTCATTGGAGCGGCACTTACCCCAGTTATCGATCTTTTTTTTTTCTTCTGCGTATCGATCAGCGATTGATTTGGTGGTGTGAACATGTTGGGACAGGGCTGTCACTAGGGAGTATAAGTTAGTGTTTGACCATTGTTTTGTTGTACGTGGGCTGCATGCTACTCCATTGATTCGAATGTATTCTTTGACAATGTATCTGGTAAGTAGAGAGTCCAACTACTGTTCTGCAACCTAAGTATAGGCCTTGTTAACTGAGACATAGCTGATAGATATATACAAGCTAACTCGTATTAAAACTCTTTGCTAAGGCTGTTTTTTTTTTAAATATTAAATGCATGGACATCTATTTCTACTTCTACCCAAATGATTGTGTCAATGAAGGACTCTAGTTTTGCAAAGTATTCTGTTTGCCTTTTCTAAGACTAGTTTCTAACATCACCGTTCATTTGGTGGAGATGAAAAGTAGAACATTAAGTGGAAGATGGACCAAGATTTAAGTATTTTGTAGAAAATTTGAGTCCTTTATTGTAGTTTGAGTATGGGCTAGAGACCTACATATCTAACACAAATATTTGAGTACTAAGTAGATAGTTTACTGATTACTGAGTAAAGGATTGAAAAGTCAATAAAGTGATTAAGTACTGCTTAGAAGATGATCAATTATTGACTTCATCTGGTCGTTGATAAGGAAACATAACGTTGAAACGTATTTCTTATTTCCTAGTCAACATTAGATCTAATTGATGACACTGTCACTGCTTCTTACACTTGATGACACTGTCACTGCTTCTGAAACTTGATGACACTGTCACTGCTTCTGACACTTGATGTCACTGTCACTGCTTTTTACACTTGATGTCACTGTCACTGCTTCTTACACTTAATGACACTGTCACTGCTTCTGACACTTGATGTCACTGTCACTGCTTCTTACACTTGATGTCACTGTCACTGCTTCTGACACTTGATGTCACTGCTTTTTACATTTGATGTCACTGTCACTGCTTCTTACACTTGATGTCACTGTCACTGCTTTTTACACTTGATGTCACTGTCACTGCTTCTTACACTTAATGACACTGTCACTGCTTCTGACACTTGATGTCACTGTCACTGCTTCTTACACTTGATGTCACTGTCACTTCTTACTTTCAACACATCCCTTGGTTTACCTTTGCTCAAACATTTCTATCTTCATTGCACTTAGTAGAAGAATGTCATACATTGCTCTTAGTAGAAGAATGTCCTACATTGCACTTAGTAGAACAGTGATGCCCAACCTAATTCGACCTGCACTTAGTGGAAGAATGTCCTACATTGCCTTTAGTAGAAGAATGTCATACATTGAACTTAGTAGAAGAATGGCCTGCATTGCCTTTAGTAGAAGAATGTCCTACATTGCCTTTAGTAGAAGAATGTCATACATTGAACTTAGTAGAAGAATGTCATACATTGAACTTAGTAGAAGAATGGCCTGCATTGCACTTAGTAGAAGAATGTCCTACATTGCGCTTAGAAGAAGAATGTCCTACATTGCACTTAGAAGAAGAATGTCCTACATTGCACTTAGAAGAAGAATGTCCTACATTGCACTTAGTAGAAGAATGTCATACACTGAACTTAGTAGAAGAATGTCATACACTGAACTTAGTAGAAGAATGTCATACACTGAACTTAGTAGAAGAATGTCATACACTGAACTTAGTAGAAGAATGTCATACACTGAACTTAGTAGAAGAATGTCATACATTGAACTTAGTAGAAGAATGTCATACACTGAACTTAGTAGAAGAATGTCATACACTGAACTTAGTAGAAGAATGTCATACACTGAACTTAGTAGAAGAATGTCATACACTGAACTTAGTAGAAGAATGTCATACACTGAACTTAGTAGAAAAATGTCATACACTGAACTTAGTAGAAGAATGTCATACATTGAACTTAGTAGAAGAATGGCCTGCATTGCATTTAGTAAAAGAATGGCCTACACTGAAGTTAGTAGAAGAATGGCTTTACATTAAAACTAGATATTTCCCCCACACTTGTACAAGTGTATTTCTATTGTTTCATTCTGTACACTGGTTATTGTTATTCCTGTTCGATACTTCCCTCTCACTTTAATCGTTATTAGAATTGATGTACATGCTTACACAGAGTACTAACACAGAAGTAGAAACTTTTATGTGAATACACATTATTTCAAAGAGGATAACTGGAGATCATTTCATAGCGTCCGGCACGTAATGAAACAGACGCGGTCATTGGACTGTACCTCAAATAAAAAATATGTGAATGAATTATTAACCGGAGATTATAACTATCGATTACCTCCCATCTCCCCTAAGAAGCAGGTTAACTTTCTACTCCACATTCCATATCTCCCCCCCCCCCCAAAGATTATCTCCCTTGTACCCTCTGCTCACCTGTGTGCCATTGTTCCGACTCACCCACTTGGCGGGATCCTATTTATTGCCTTTGGTACCTTTTGGCAGGCAGTGTGCGCGCGCGTGCTGTGATGCTAAATCTGGAGGAGAACACCCCCCCCCCTCTTCCTTACACCTCTTTTTGTTCTGTATTCTTAGATTGTGTTTCTAGAACTCTTGTGTCGGGATAGACTGGCTCTCAGTCTCTCCTGCTTCTGTGTTTCTCCTTGTGTTGTGTTTGGGCTGTAGCTAGAATGCTAAATGTGGATTTAATTATGGATAAACTCGTAAGTAGTCAACCTGGGGATTGGTCTCGTTATATCACATCACTAGTACAGCATTAGACTTGAGTTCAATCACTTGTTCTTATCTTGACTTCTTGTAAACAGTGTAGGATATACACAACTTTTAGTAGGCCTTCATGTTTCTTGCAACCCGAATAGGCTGCCCCCCCTTTTTTTTTTAAATTTTCTTTTTGAATTATCCAATGAAAAGTTTGTACACAAGTAAATGTAAACCAGTGAAGGGTGTGTACATATATATGAGAGCAAGCTTATTGTAGGTCTTAGCCAACACGTGGTAACACTAACCTAGCTGGTAGACACTACCAGGAAGTAGTCTTGCACGACCACATCAACTGGACTTATCAAATTTAAAGTGTTCTTACTGGTAGTAGCAACAGTAGGCATGAAAATATTTATCCCAATCCTCTTGTTAGGCCCAAAACTAATCCAAAGTGTAAATGGATCTGTCGTACTAAACTTCAAACCTTACCTTAGTAAGAAAACCAAGCAATCACCTACATTAGTATCACTTTACATCAATATATGAACTTCTTAGTAGGATTCATTCCTTTACATCAAATACATGACCTACTTAGTAGCATTAATTGCTTTACATTTACATCAAATACATGACCTACTTAGTAGCATTCATTCCTTTTACATTTGCATCAAATACATGACCTACTTAATAGCATTCCTTCCTTTACATTTGCATCAAATACATGACCTACTTAGTAGCATTCTTTCCTTTACATTTACATCAAATACATGACCTACTTAGTAGCATTAATTGCTTTACATTTACATCAAATACATGACCTACTTAGTAGCATTCATTCCTTTTACATTTGCATCAAATACATGACCTACTTAATAGCATTCCTTCCTTTACATTTGCATCAAATACATGACCTACTTAGTAGCATTCTTTCCTTTACATTTACATCAAATACATGACCTACTTAGTAGCATTTATTGCTTTACATTTACATCAAATACATGACCTACTTAGTAGCATTCATCTCCTTAGATTTACATCAAATACATGACCTACTTAGTAGCATTCCTTCCTTTATATTTACATAAAATACATGACCTACTTAGTAGCATTCATCCCCTTAGATTTACATCAAATACATGACCTACTTAGTAGCATTCATTCCTTTACATTTACATCAAATACATGACCTACTTAGTAGCATTCTTTCCTTTACATTTACATCAAATACATGACCTACTTAGTAGCATTCCTTCCTTTACATCAAATGCATAACCTACTTAGTAGCATTCATTCCTTTACATTTACATCAAATACATGACCTACTTAGTAGCATTCATTCCTTTACATTTACATCAAATACATGACCTACTTAGTAGCATTCCTTCCTTTATATTAAATACATGACTTAGTAACCATTCCTCCGATGAAATAAATTACCTTCTAGCATCTTACTTTAAACTACATTGATGACCATGATAAGCTCCCCCCCCCCCCCCCCCGTTAATTATTAGGTCACGGTAAGGTAGCTCTAATTGCTTTCCTTCTAACTCATAACCCTGTAACATCTCCCATCGACTAGGTCTCCATGCCAACTCTGGAATAGTCTTCAAGTCGACCCCTGGCACTTTTTACTTTCTCCAGGCCGCCTCCATGTTCATGTAGTCGTTATCCCAGCGCTAATCTGGGACTGTATCCCAGTCACTGAACTGCCAGTGTGTGACTTGCTTACTCAGCTAAATGTGGTACATAGTTGTGTTGGTCTATGCAGTGGTGTGTCTCAGCTAGGGCCTTTAGCATGTTGACACTTGATAACCTTATGACATTTCAAGATTCATCCTAGTAGTCCTGGTCTTGTTTAGTTTACACATATCAAATTCAGATAAAACGTTGAATCTATCTATCTATCTATCTATCTATCTATCTATCTATCTATCTATCTATCTATCTATCTATCTATCTATCTATCTATCTATCTATCTATCTATCTATCTATCTATCTATCTATCTATCTATCTATCTATCTATCTATCTATCTATCTATCTATCTATCTATGTCTGTCTATTCTACAATCTAGACTAAGACTGTAGGGGCCTTTGTATTCAAAGTTAGTGAGAAACGCATATTTTTCTTTGAAAATGAAGTCTCTAAATCATGACTAGTTTCCTTATTGTAAAGTTGAGCCAATCTTAATGTCAGTTTTACAGTAGCTACCAGTACAACTAGAACGTTTCATAGCGTAAGGAAGAAAAATTAACAATCAAATTCTAAAAAATTCTAAAAAAAAAATCCTTTAAAAAAGACAATGCTCTTTTTTTTACAACTTCAATGCCTAGGTATCTTACTTATTTCTGGTTTACCTTATTTGTTTATTTTATTATCCAAGTCACAATTACTTGGAAACTATGACTATGGTCATGTCTGTGTTGTCACAACCCTATCGTCTGTAACTGTAGACTTCATTATTTCAATTGAGATCTTACCTACTCTTTTGTACTCGGACTAAATCTTCATTGCCTGAGTTCTTTCTTTCTCCCATACCCCCGTAGTGTTTTTCTTTCTCTCCCTATCTCTCTTTCTCTTTTTCGCTCTCTCTCCCTCTCTCTCTATCTTACGCTGATACCAAGACGTCTAAGCACCTGCTTTGTTTTACTTGTGTCAGTGGCTTCTATTTGTTGAGTGCCTAAAATGAAACAGATGACTAACAAAATGTACTTTACAACTTTATGTCTCACAATATCAACCTCAGGAGTATTAGAGAATTGTATTGGTCCAAACAATTGGAAATTCCGTTTCATTACACTTGTCCACCTCAGCATTACTACTATAACAATATATATAAATATATGCAAACAGGAACAATATACACACACACAACCAGCGCTTTATTTACATATATATATATATATATATATATATATATATATATATATATATATATATATATATATATATTATCCTTTTTCTTTATTTAAAGGTGTTTTATTGCAACTATTTTGGGCGGGAAGTGGATGTTTCTCTTGATTTTGATTGTATCCTTTTAGATTGACTCACTGTGAGCTGTATAGAACAAGTACACAGCTAACATACTGAGCATTTTGAGGATTTAAGATTAAAAAAAAATTCTAACTATTAAATATTTCATACATCAAAAACTTTACATTTCCAGTGTCAAGACTCTTCTGTGAAAGTGAGTCTTTTAAGATGGACCTGATATTAGATGTCAACACACTCATTTATCCAGTGGAATTAGGTGAGTCATCTTAGTACCAGACACTTTCTCTTTTTTGGTGTTGTCTTCTTACTGTTGCATTTCTGCTTTAATAATAGATCAGTTGAATTGAAACAAAGAAAAGAAATCTAGACTAATAGATCAGTTGAATTGAAACAAAGAAAAGAACTCTAGACCAATTGATCAGTTGAATTGAAACAAAGAAAAGAACTCTAGACCAATTGATCAGCTGTATTGAAACAAAGAAAAGAACTCTAGACCAATTGATCAGCTGTATTGAAACAAAGAAAAGAACTCTAGACCAATTGATCAGCTGTATTGAAACAAAGAAAAGAACTCTAGACTAATAGATCAGTTGTATTGAAACAAAGAAAAGAACTCTAGACTAATAGATCAGTTGTATTGAAACAAAGAAAAGAACTCCAGACTAATTGATCGTTATATATGAAACAAAGAAACTAAAAAAAAAACTATCTTGACCTGAAAATTCTATACACCTACATCATTTTATATAGAATTGTGTTATGAATTCTGATAAGTGGGGACAATTCAAAGACAATATTTAAAACATATTTAACATCTACAAAAAGAACATTTACAACAAACCAAACATTTACAACAAAAAACAAAAAATTAATAACAAACCAAACATTAACAACAGAACAAATATTTACAATAATTGAAACATTTATAACAAACCAAATATTTGTAACAACTCAAACATTTACAACTAACCAAACATTAACTTCAGACTAACCAAACATTTCACTTGATAAACTGGTGAGTGCCTGTTCTCATTAAGGTGCTAGTCTAATAATCCTAATTAATGTATTCCAGGTGACAAATTCCGCCTCGTCATTGCCACCACTCTCCGTGAAGATGGTTGTCCAGACGATGGTGAGTTTAACCCCACGAACACCGGACCTAGTCGAGCTGACCAGTTTGAGTATGTGATGTATGGCAAGGTCTACAGAATCGAAGGAGATGATGGCACCCTCGACTCTTCTAGACTGTAAGTTTTCAATTTGTGCACATTCAGCGACTCTACAGCACTTGGCTTAGCCAGCTTGTTGAGGACTGAGAGGGTTGGGTAGTTTTTCATCAAATTAAAATTTATCTTGTTTTATTATAATGGAAGTCCTAATATGGTGTAACTATGCCTTCAAAGAAAGTGCTGTAAAGTTGTTGTTTTTTCATGGCTTTTCATATCATTCTTTTCTTTTTTTTTTTTTCTTTCCTTATTTTCAAAAAGTATTTGTGAACACATGCACCAAATGAAAAAGTTCCAACTCTTAAATTCTTGACTAATTAAATTGTGTAATACTATTGAGTATCCTAACATTAACACAGCCCCCATGACCATTATTGCACCTATTAAAACTTATGGTTGTATCTTATGGTACAAGTTTTTTTCTTTCACTCTAAAGACAATATGCCATTGTGACTAAGTTTTGTTGATTCTCTAGTAATTCAAAAACTTAAAAATTATTAAAAGTGTAACATGAATTCTCTTTTTCTTTATTTTGTGTAACAAATGTGTACTAAGTCAATAATTCAAGCTCCACTTTAAATCATTGAATCATATTTGACTACATTTTAGTACACTCTGCACACAAAAATAGACTCTTTCCAAACACACTGTGTTAACATCCTTGTTCCCCCCCTCACACACACACAATATAATGGACTTTCCCCAAACACATTGTAAAAGAATACAAAAAACTTTTTTTTTTTTTTAACTGTTTCAATAGATAAACTATGACATATAGCTCAATGTAGATTTTCCAAGAATTCATTTTGTTGACTGGAAAGTTCCATTTCCTTTGAAATACACTGAATATGTTTTCAACTTTCAAAGCTTGCTGGAAATATATTTCAAGATAGGGGATACTCATTTGTAAATATATACTGTTATAATACACACCTATTTATAAATGTATACCTACTGTTAGAAGACACACTCATGCTTTAATCTATATTTACTGTTAGAAGACACACTTATCTAAAAATAGATTTATAGGCCTACTTACTCTTAAAGGACACTAACATAAATCTACATCTAAAGATAAAATGTGAAATACTTTTGGTTGGCAGACCTACAGTTTGAAAAGGAGGAGGTAACTGAACTCTTTGATATTTTAGTGGCAAGGAAATACTGGAGGCCAAAGTAATAGACTACATTCTATTCCGAACTTGAAACAAATCTACAACGTTTTCTCCTCTTACACTTTTTAAACATACATCAATAATACCAGGACATAAAACTCTAAAGTATAACTTATAAATACAAAAATAAAAACAACTAATACAATACAATGACTAAATGATAAACCACATCTTACTTCTAGTGCCATTAGAGCATATCACAGGTTGCCTGAATCAGCCAGGAAAACCAATGACATAGCAGAGTTAAAGTCTCCGAATAGCATACAAGATTTGATACCTGTAACACTTAATGATAATCTAATCGTTTTGAAGGAAGGTCTGATATTCATAAGAAAAAATCAAAAATCAAATTGACATTGAATTATTTCTTTTTGTTTCTAACACAATTCCACCTCCCTGAAAATATCCACCACATCTCAAATCGCCTGTGCCATACATATCAACATCATCATCAAATACTATCAACAGTTGTTTAATATGTAGGCATAGGCCAAAATATGATTTTGGTTGTATTTTGTTTCCGCTGCTAAAGAATTGTCTCAAAGAGAATGGTCCTCTTAACGTTTGTGGGTCAAAATGTTGTGTATTCTGTGCAGCAGTCTGTAATGGATCAAAATGTTGTGTATTCTGTGCAGCAGTCTGTTATGGGTCAAAATGTTGTGTATTCTGTGCAGCAGTCTGTTATGGGTCAAAATGTTGGGTATTCTGTGCAGCAGTCTGTAATGGGTCAAAATGTTGGGTATTCTGTGCAGCAGTCTGTAATGGATCAAAATGTTGTGTTTTCTGTGCAGCAGTCTGTAATGGATCAAAATGTTGTGTATTCTGTGCAGCAGTCTGTAATGGGTCAAAATGTTGTGTATTCTGTGCAGCAGTCTGTAATGGGTCAAAATGCTGTGTATTCTGTGCAGCAGTCTGTAATGGATCAAAATGTTGTGTATTCTGTGCAGCAGTCTGTAATGGGTCAAAATGTTGTGTATTCTGTGCAGCAGTCTGTTATGGATCAAAATGTTGTGTATTCTGTGCAGCAGTCTGTAATGGGTCAAAATGTTGTGTATTCTGTGCAGCAGTCTGTAATGGATCAAAATGTTGTGTATTCTGTGCAGCAGTCTGTAATGGGTCAAAATGTTGGGTATTCTGTGCAGCAGTCTGTAATGGGTCAAAATGCTGTGTATTCTGTGCAGCAGTCTGTAATGGATCAAAATGTTGTGTATTCTGTGCAGCAGTCTGTAATGGATCAAAATGTTGTGTATTCTGTGCAGCAGTCTGTAATGGGTCAAAATGTTGTGTATTCTGTGCAGCAGTCTGTAATGGGTCAAAATGTTGTGTATTCTGTGCAGCAGTCTGTAATGGGTCAAAATGTTGGATATTCTGTGCAGCAGTCTGTAATGGGTCAAAATGTTGTGTATTCTGTGCAGCAGTCTGTAATGGGTCAAAATGTTGTGTATTCTGTGCAGCAGTCTGTAATGGGTCAAAATGTTGTGTATTCTGTGCAGCAGTCTGTAATGGGTCAAAATGTTGTGTATTTTGTGCAGCAGTCTGTAATGGGTCAAAATGTTGTGTATTCTGTGCAGCAGTCTGTAATGGGTCAAAATGTTGTGTATTCTGTGCAGCAGTCTGTAATGGGTCAAAATGTTGTGTATTCTATCAATTTTGTGTATTTTGTGCAGCAGTCTGTAATGGGTCAAAATGTTGTGTATTCTATCAATTTTGTGTATTCTGTGCAGCAGTCTGTAATGGGTCAAAATGTTGTGTATTCTATCAATTTTGTGTATTTTGTGCAGCAGTCTGTAATGGGTCAAAATGTTGTGTATTCTATCAATTTTGTGTATTCTGTGCAGCAGTTTGTAATGGGTCAAAATGTTGTGTATTCTATCAATTTTGTGTATTTTGTGCAGCAGTCTGTAATGGGTCAAAATGTTGTGTATTCTATCAATTTTGTGTATTTTGTGCAGCAGTCTGTAATGGGTCAAAATGTTGTGTATTCTATCAATTTTGTGTATTTTGTGCAGCAGTCTGTAATGGGTCAAAATGTTGTGTATTCTATCAATTTTGTGTATTTTGTGCAGCAGTCTGTAATGGGTCAAAATGTTGTGTATTCTATCAATTTTGTGTATTTTGTGCAGCAGTCTGTAATGGGTCAAAATGTTGTGTATTCTATCAATTTTGTGTATTTTGTGCAGCAGTCTGTAATGGGTCAAAATGTTGTGTATTCTATCAATTTTGTGTATTTTGTGCAGCAGTCTGTAATGGGTCAAAATGTTGTGTATTCTATCAGTTTTGTGTATTTTGTGCAGCAGTCTGTAATGGGTCAAAATGTTGTGTATTCTATCAATTTTGTGTATTTTGTGCAGCAGTCTGTAATGGGTCAAAATGTTGTGTATTCTATCAATTTTGTGTATTTTGTGCAGCAGTCTGTAATGGGTCAAAATGTTGTGTATTCTATCAATTTTGTGTATTTTGTGCAGCAGTCTGTAATGGGTCAAAATGTTGTGTATTCTATCAATTTTGTGTATTTTGTGCAGCAGTCTGTAATGGGTCAAAATGTTGTGTATTCTATCAATTTTGTGTATTTTGTGCAGCAGTCTGTAATGGGTCAAAATGTTGTGTATTCTATCAATTTTGTGTATTTTGTGCAGCAGTCTGTAATGGGTCAAAATGTTGTGTATTCTATCAATTTTGTGTATTTTGTGCAGCAGTCTGTAATGGGTCAAAATGTTGTGTATTCTATCAATTTTGTGTATTTTGTGCAGCAGTCTGTAATGGGTCAAAATGTTGTGTATTCTATCAGTTTTGTGTATTTTGTGCAGCAGTCTGTAATGGGTCAAAATGTTGTGTATTCTATCAGTTTTTTGTATTTTGTGCAGCAGTCTGTAATGGGTCAAAATGTTGTGTATTCTATCAATTTTGTGTATTTTGTGCAGCAGTCTGTAATGGGTCAAAATGTTGTGTATTCTATCAATTTTGTGTATTTTGTGCAGCAGTCTGTAATGGGTCAAAATGTTGTGTATTCTATCAATTTTGTGTATTTTGTGAAGCAGTCTGTAATGGGTCAAAATGTTGTGTATTCTATCAATTTTGTGTATTTTGTGCAGCAGTCTGTAATGGGTCAAAATGTTGTGTATTCTATCAATTTTGTGTATTTTGTGCAGCAGTCTGTAATGGGTCAAAATGTTGTGTATTCTATCAATTTTGTGTATTTTGTGCAGCAGTCTGTAATGGGTCAAAATGTTGTGTATTCTATCAATTTTGTGTATTTTGTGCAGCAGTCTGTAATGGGTCAAAATGTTGTGTATTCTATCAATTTTGTGTATTTTGTGCAGCAGTCTGTAATGGGTCAAAATGTTGTGTATTCTATCAATTTTGTGTATTCTGTGCAGCAGTCTGTAATGGGTCAAAATGTTGTGTATTCTATCAATTTTGTGTATTCTGTGCAGCAGTCTGTAATGGGTCAAAATGTTGTGTATTCTATCAATTTTGTGTATTTTGTGCAGCAGTCTGTAATGGGTCAAAATGTTGGGTATTCTGTGCAGCAGTCTGTAATGGGTCAAAATGTTGTGTATTCTGTGCAGCAGTCTGTAATGGATCAAAATGTTGTGTATTCTGTGCAGCAGTCTGTACTGGATCAAAATGTTGTGTATTCTGTGCAGCAGTCTGTAATGGATCAAAATGTTGTGTATTCTGTGCAGCAGTCTGTAATGGGTCAAAATGTTGGGTATTCTGTGCAGCAGTCTGTAATGGATCAAAATGTTGTGTATTCTGTGCAGCAGTCTGTAATGGGTCAAAATGTTGTGTATTCTATCAATTTTGTGTATTCTGTGCAGCAGTCTGCAGTTGTTGTTTCTCTCATTCAATTCTTGTTGCAATGTTGCTTATGTGTGTGTAGTATCTGTGTGTGTGTTGACACTGACGTGACTTTTGTATTCTCACCAAGTCTATGTTACAGTCCGAGACGCCTCTACACAATGCCGCCATGTCCACTAGATTCGGACACAATGTACATCTTTTTGTTGTTTCCATCAACTGACACTTTGTTCATGTGGATGACATTCAATCATTTTACTTTTATGATTATAAAGGGAAAGTCTGTGCGCGCGTGCGTGTATGTCTGAACTTGCTCCACCCTCCTCCCTCACCGCTGGTCCTCCCTCCCACTAAGCAAGTCCAGCTATGTACTTAAGTAGTGGGTAATCTCCCCAGTCACGGCCATGTCACAACTGGCACAATGGGGGCTCGTGTACGGACGTGTGCCTCCACGTCTTTACCTCCACTGCCGGCCCTGTTAAACAAAGGAGCTATGTCGGGGATCTCCCTGCCTTTCCCACCGTCTAGCTATCAGGAAACTATTTACCACTGGGTCTCTGTTGTCATCTCATCTATTGAGTAGCTGTTGACTTTGGACTCCACTAAACGGAATGTGATTAGAGCTACTTTGAATAGACAACCACAAATATACACATGTGGATAAAGAGCTGAAAAATGTATTGCCCACATGCCTTTGTTCTCCTTCTTATAACATATACAGGTGACAACCGACTTACCACCACTGAAATGATCCGCTCACCCCCTGTGTATTCCTACGCGTTCAAAGTTTTCACTCTGAGTTAAAATAGAACCGCTGAGAAAACTGCGGGGAATCTGGTTGTTAATTGGTTGAAAGGTCCAGTGGGGTGACTTAAATAGGGCTTCATCGTGAACTTAACATCTAAACTAGTCTGCCACATTGACGGTGTGGAGCAGACGAACTGGATTTGGACGAGTCTTGACAGGGATGTGAGCTTTCCTACTAGATTTCTTTTGGAGACAATTTTTTTTTAGTGACTTGTACTTAGCGAGGGCGACATACCGATGTGCACATTTGTTGAACTGAAATTTTCTTCGAGTCAACTAGCAAATGATCAAACTTGATGTAGATCAAATTAAACTGCTTCTGAAATTTTTGGCTCGTAAATACTTTTAGAACAAACATGTGTCGAGTTTATCCACTGTTGTTAGATTGAAGAGAATTTTTCAAATCAAATTTTTGAAAGTAAAAAAACGTTGAGAAAAAAAAAGACTTGTATTTGTTTCAGTGCTATCGTTGTATTAGTTTTTAGTTTTCTGTGTACTTCTGCGAGATGTACATTTGTTCACTTCCTGCTAGTCAATTCATCATGTGTAGGCTACACTGTTTGTATTTTGTAATGCTTTTAACAGTTCAACTCTCCTTTAATGTGAGTTTTCTCGGTACTCACTATTCACTAGGCTATTCAAAGTGAAGTTACTTCTTTTAGACCATGCGGTCAAGGGGGGCAGATGTTGTAGAGCTCTCAGTTTCTGTGACCGACGGTTAACGAGGGTATCGTGTGGCTTAGACTTCACCAAGGTTTGCAAGAGTTGTACGGACTCACGGGACTCTTTAAATAATAATAAAATAAAAAAAAAACGAAGTTCAAAATGTCAGTTTTCACCGGAATTCGAACTGAAGACCCTCCGGTTCGAAAGTCTTGCCACTCAGACACCATTAGGATATTGGTTTCTCTGAGGATGGTGTGGTCAATAAATAGATGGAATATAAAGGCAGTGTCTACTAACGTATTGATTATCAGCCAATACAACTATTGGGACTTAGGTTGCTTATGTTAGCAAAGTTATCTATAGAACTGCCTTGAAAGACATATGGAGATCATTGTTTATACTTCCTCAAGATACATTGGATTATTATTGCCATTTAGTTCGGTATATGCTTACATTAAACTAGCCATTTAGTTCGGTATATGCTTACATTAAACTAGCCATTTAGTTCGGTATATGCTTACACTAAACTAACCATTTAGTTCGGTATATGCTTATACTAAACTAGCCATTTATTTCGGTATATGCTTACATTAAACTAGCCATTTAGTTCGGTATATGCTTACACTAAACTAGCCATTTATTTCGGTATATGCTTACATTAAACTAGCCATTTAGTTCGGTATATGCTTACACTAAACTAGCCATTTATTTCGGTATATGCTTACATTAAACTAGCCATTTAGTTAGGTATATGCTTACGCTAAACTAGCCATTTATTTTGGTATATGCTTACGCTAAACTAGCCATTTAGTTCGGTATATGCTTACACTAAACTAGCCATTTATTTCGGTATATGCTTACACTAAACTAGCCATTTAGTTAGGTATATGCTTACGCTAAACTAGCCATTTAGTTCGGTATATGCTTACATTAAACTAGCCATTTAGTTAGGTATATGCTTACGCTAAACTAGCCATTTAGTTCGGTATATGCTTATATGCGCCCAGATGAGTCACTGGCTTTGGCTACGTCTTGAGATGGGGCAGAATCTGGAGTGACTGATCAAACCAATTCTGGAGCGGCAAAGTTTACCACAGTTTGTGCATGTATATGTATCTGTCCTAGGGCTAGCTGACAGTGCAGCTTTCTTTTTCTTTCTCTTGGCTGACGCCAAGTTACGGTTATATGTTCTGTATATGCTTACGCTAAACTAGCCATTTAGTTCGGTATATGCTTACGCTAAACTAGCCATTTATTTTGGTATATGCTGAAACTAAACTAACCATTTAGTTCGGTGTATGCGTTCACTAAACTAGCCATTTCGTTTGACAAAAGTACAATTCTTGCATATCCCTATAGTTTGATGTATTTCAAACCAGATTCTTTGGTAAATGAGTTATCTTGGACTAGCCATGTCATTTGTGGCAAGCTGAAGTCTGATCATAACCATTTATTTTGATTTATGAAGTGCTGATCTATCCTTATAGTTTTATGTTACAAGTGTCTATTTCCAATCGAATCTCTGTGAAGCTCCAATCCAACAGAATCAATAAGTAGATATTGATGAGTTGAGCAGTTAGCTAGCACTATGGGAACATTACACAACATGACTTTGAATAGATGACGCTACTTCGATACTAGAGCATACATACTGCTGGACTATTTTCCTAGCATTGTTCCACAGTCTAGTTTGTAACAAAGTAGATCGGCCGTCAGTTTAGATTTATGCTGAGTATGGGCAAATCGATAAAGATCGGAGTCGTGGCCAATCGATAAGATCGAGTCGGAACAAATCAATAGAGATCAAGTCATGACAAATCATCGAGCACCTTTTGGCCATTTATCATTTTGTATAGTTTCACTTCTTCTTTCTTTCTTCTTTTAGTCCCCCCCCCCCCTCTCGCTCTTTCTCTCTCTCGCCTCCTTCTCTTTTCTTTCTACTCCTCCTCCTCCCTAGTCTAGAATGTTTCACTCAATGTATACGTACTAACATTGACTCACACAAAAATGTGGAGATGGCCTCTCACAATGTTACGATGTCTTTACACACACATTATTAAAATAGCCTCACACACACAATGGTAAGATGGCCTTACACACATTGTTACGATGGCTTTACACACACACACAGTGTTAAGATGGCCTCACACACACAATGTTAAGATGGCCTTACAGTGTTAAGATGGCTTGCCTCTGTTCAACTAGTGTTCACTATTTGTAGTTGACTTAGAGAAGTGAGTTGCCGTGAGTCATCACTTAGTAGCTCCATACAGGCGAGACCCAAGAATGTAGTCAGGAGAGCTGGGGGGAGATGTGATCTATTACCTACATCGTGCACTTAGATCGAACGTCGGATACAATGGAGCATTCTGTACACGTTTTCAACTAAGTCTCGGAGGGCAGTTGTAGAGGCACATTCAGAGATTTACACCTGAGGAGAGGTCAGTGTCTGTGTGATAGTCCTAAGTACTCTAGCAGCAATCACTTTAGGTCGTTGAGGAGAGGTCAGTGTCTGTGTGATAGTCCTAAGTACTCTAGCAGCAATCACTTTAGGTCGTTGAGGAGAGGTCAGTGTCTGTGTGATAGTCCTAAGTACTCTAGCAGCAATCACTTTAGGTCGTTGAGGAGAGGTCAGTGTCTGTGTGATAGTCCTAAGTACTCTAGCAGCAATCACTTTAGGTCGTTGAGGCAGCGCTGCAGTTTTTTTTATTTAGTTAGTTAGTTTACATTCGGACACATAACTAACAACTAACAAACAAAAACGAAATCAATTTTCTTATCTTTTTCATCAAACATAAATACAAACTCATTGGGATTGCACTATAGTGTAGAAACAACTTTCTATTGTTGTCTCGACTTCATAGAACAACTAGGTGCTGGTTTCTTGATAGTGAATATTTGTAAACACTAAATACTAAATGTTTTTTGGCGCTTACTTTAACAATCAAAATTGCGACAAGTCACAAACTGCTCAGTAAGATCAGTGAAACAGTTTCTTCTCAATCTAAGCATTTCTCCTAACCTGTAGAACTAGAAACGTTTCTGCATGGCTAATCAATGTTTTACCTTATTACAACATTTAGGTTAGCCATTAGGGGGAGGGGCACGCGAGGAGTTGTCCTTACTGTGTGAGGAAAGGGGGGGGGGAGAGAACTCGAGAACGTAGTCCACCATTCCGTGCCCTGTCTAACTCCACACCTACTCGCGCTATGGCGGAACGCTTAGGTTGGGACCTGTAGCGTACGAGTCCCAACTTGTCGCGCTGCTTATCTGTTGGTCTGTTTGCTTCATGCTCGGCTCTTGTCTATGAATGAAGCACAGTTTGAGTTTGGTCCAGTAGTAGTGAATGTGCAGCCCCGGTGTGTACACTTGGATGTCCAGAGATTGAGCCCAGCATTAGATCTAGTTGTAGTGTGAAGGTATACCTAGAGACATAGACTAGTCTAGTTCTGCTTGAGTTGTGCTGTGGACAAGATCTAGATTAAGTATTTTCTAAGAATTCAGTGCATTGTAAATTAGATCTGTAGGAAATGTATATACATAAGTTCTTCGTGTTACATTGTACTTTGGCCTATGTGAAATGTATATTTTTTTCTGTATAATACTGTATTTAACCAGAAATGTTTAGCCTATAAAGTAAGTAGCATAGAAAATAGTTGGACCCAGATGTGTCTAGTTATTTGTGTTTCATCCTTCTTATGTATTTCATTCTATTGACATTGTTACTCCGATAGAATGTTATATTGTTTCTTCACACCTACATGTATTTCTAATGTCATGCACATTTTGTTCTAATGCCTGTGTGGGGCCATGGCGTAGCTCATGGTTTTACTTAATAACTATTAGAGTTATGCCTCTTATTTTTGTAGTCATGGCGACATTGGCCTGGCCAGAGTGGAATGGTGGACCAAGGCAAGTTGATGCTTGTTTATACATTAGTTGCCTCAAAGGTATGTTGGATTCGAAACTGTTGATAATACTATAAGAGAAACGAGCACTTTTTTTTCCCTTCTATTTTTTTGATACATTTCTAGTTTTAATGGAAAGAATTCTCTGTTAGTTCCAGATTTGGCTTGTATTTGTATCGGGAATTCCTCAATATCATTGTCTCTGGTCCTAGATCTACTCGTGTTGCAATGTACACTCTCTTTGATTTACAATCTAGTTATTAGTTGTTGTTTTTTTCTTTCTTGGTCTACACATTTGGTTTTCACATTGCATGTATTATCATTTTTATTTAATATGCAAATTTGTATAACCAGATTTATTTCATTTCGCTAGTTTTGGTTGACCCAAAAATGAGGTTTGGGCTTGTCCATTCGAGATATCACTGCCTATGTGATTCAATGACTAAAACTAAGAGACTATTTTTAACCTATTTCTGTACTATTTCAATGAAAATGCAAGTATTTTGGTAGTCAAACAATCGTTGGACTTTGACTGACTGACAGGAACATAAAGTTGAGTGTGTCTGACTGACTCTAGTCTTTTGTTCACATGTCTAGAATGTACCTGTACTTAGTGGGTACACCACTGCTTGGGACTGGTAGACAAGTGTAATGTATAGCTGTGTGCCCATAGAATAGACGCTTATAAATAGATCAAACAAAGTCGTGGCAGATCTCGTGATGTGTTTTAGTGCTGGCTTTTATAGATATATAAACATATCAGATTTTTTTTTAATAGCCTTGTGAGTTTGAATTGATTCTGTGTGAGTTTATGTCTGTGTGTCATAGAACTCAGTTCATGTATAGTCATGTCTTTTGTTTTAGTTGACTTCACTTACTCAAAGATGCCTGGATATGTCTGTTACATTCTAGGAAAACAATCACTAGTGTCTCTCTCTCTGCAGCAAGGTTTACTTCTAATCACTGAACTTATTAATAGATCTGCTTCATTCTAAATGTTTCCATATGAAACACCAACTGCACTGCTCAGTTATTCAATAAGCACAGCTAGTTTTATTTATAACATTCCCAGTACTCAGTGCTGCTATGTTTCGAGATATACGGTAGACTAGTTTCAATGCAGCTCTAATGCGTCACTGCTTCCATAAGAACACTTACAGTGAAGCTGCACATTTGGCCCATCCACAGCTTGATGCCTCTCTCTTCTCTATTTGCCCTATTAGAAAATACCCAAATCTTTGCTCAATGCTTCTAAAATGTATACACATTACTAATACATAGGCTCAATGCTTCTAAAATGTATATATACATTACTAATACATAGGCTCAATGCTTCTAAAATGTATATATACATTACTAATACATAGGCTCAATGCTTCTAAAATGTATATATACATTACTAATACATAGGCTCAATGCTTCTAAAATGTATATATACATTACTAATACATGCTCTTAATTGGATCTGATCAATTCCCCAATTCTTCGCTGTATACTATTTTCAATGCAGCTTTATAAAACTATTACACTGCTTAATGTTTCTGTATAAAACACTTTGAATGTTGCTGTACATAACACCCGAACTCCTCAACACTTGTATCAATGCTTGTATCAAGGCTTGTTTGTACATGTACATATGTAAAAGCTTGTATATTGAACTGCCACTGTCTAGGGTACTACGTGTGTTGCACAGTGAGTAATGTTGTGAACACAGCTGGTGGTATCTTATCTAGAGGCTAGTTCAAGCATCCAATTTCTTCTAGCTATTAGTAGTCTACCTGAGCTCAAGACACTTGTAGCTGACCATCTGGAACTAGAACTGTGCAGTCAGGTGAGTTGGCACTGACTAAGGTATCATCCTGTGTTCACAGTAAGTACTGACCATGTGAACACAGCTGGTGGTATCTTACTTTGTGGTCAACATTCTACCTTTAACAACCGGCTCACTTTTTTTTAACACCTCACTTCTTTCTGAATGGTTCTAGGGTGAGCTGCGCAGACTTCATGTCAAAAACAATTCAATTGATTCGTTTTACTGATTACAGTTGCTCTGTTATTATGATGACGTATTACACTGACTATGTGTGGTTTATGCCATGTCCAGCCTTGCTTTGACCACTAGGTGGTGGGGTCAACATGCGTGACTTGAATAAAGAAACACACACGTATAGCTGGAAGACTTAATTAGTCTAAACCCAATGCTGTTTTTATCTTCGACTACTTGACTCAAGATAACTCACTTGTATGTAGGCCTATATAAGTCAGAGATAGCCAGAAGTGGGGGCATATCAGATGAAGATAACTTGAAGTTTACCGTAATGTCCATGATATAAATTGTATAGTTTATGGCTTGATGTGTAGATTGTTATAACACACTTATTCAAACACTTCGTGTCCTATTTCAAGATCACTTTTGAAATGTCAGTAGGAACGAAATAATATATAAGGGGAATAACAGACAAATATCTTTTAAATAATGAGTTGTCGCCCTTCTGGCAAGATGTAGGCTCGAATAGTACTGTAATAGTACTGTAACATAAAGACTAGCAGCTATCAAATATGTTTGAAAAATGTTATCGCTTCAAACGTTGTTAGTAAACTAAATCAAGCTAGTTCACTAAATTCAGCTACGATTGTTTTCTATCTCAATGTTTGCGAGTCTGTTGAAAGTTCATTGCTGACTTCATTGGTCTTCATTATCGACTTTTTCCTTTGTCTTCCCATACCGACCGGCACACTTATGTTTTAGTGATACATGTTTGAATGTGCTCATTCATAGCTCAATTTTTTTTTTTTTTTTTTTTTAAACTTTGATTTGTTGAGCCAAAAATGTGGCTATTGGCTTAACATGTTCACCCTAACCCTATGATACATTGCTGATGGCATCTCCATATTTTATTTGTATTTCATTTTGATTCCTTTATGTACTTTGTAGTCTGTGTTTCAATCTTGTTTCTTGTGTAGGCTTGGTCAAGTTATTTTGTTTTCACTTTGTTTGCCTCAGTTCAAATTTTACTTGATGCTTTGATGATTACACATGTACACTTCTTGTATTGTACACTTGTACTGGTCAATAGTATTGTACACTTGTACTGGTCAATTGTATTGTACACTTGTATTGTACATGTTCCACTGTACACTTGTATTGTACATGTTCCACTGTACACTTGTATTGTACATGTTCCACTGTACACTTGTATTGTACACTTGTATTGTACATGTACCACTGTAAACTGGTATTGTACACTTGTATTGTACATATTCCACTGTACACTTGTATTGTACACTTGTATTGTACATGTTCCACTGTACACTTGTCTTGGTCACTTGTACTGGTCACTTACATTGTGCACATGTATTGTACACTTGTATTGTACACTTGTAATCTTGGCGAGACTTTCAACTTTAGTAACCTGTGACAAGTTTGGGTGTGTGTGTACTGAATGTCTCAATAGGTACTCGCTATTTAAGTCATTCGACAAAATATCTTCTTTCTTCTTCTGGTCTTGGTATGCAGGAGAAGTACCGGTAGTTAGGAATCAATATTTTATGTAGCCAACAGTTTATGTTCACTTACATGCAGTACTAGGTTAGTTATTGTTTCATGTATACACATTGTGAAGATCAGATCTGCAGAGGACAACCCCCAGTACTCTGATTTTAGTCACGTATGTAAAAGGTTAAAAAAATAAACAAAAAAATATTTTAAAAATGTGTTTTTGGTTTCATTGATTCTTTTGTTTTGTGTTTTTATCTTTAGATTAGTAACAAACAAAAGTAAACATATTTGTGTACACTGGACATTTAGTGTACATTTGATATACACAAACACACATTTATATATCTTTACATTCCGATATTCCTTGTAGGTGAAGCGTATTGTACATAATAGTTTTGTACATAATAGCGTAAGTTGAAGAAATTACAGGCTTACGTTTAAAGTAGAATTACCAAATCTAGCATGACAAGACACATTTCTAGTTCTAAAAGAGACAAGTATGACGTAGGTCTTGTTTCAAATGAAATCACATTATGATCTTATTATTATCTATCAAGTTACACTTTAGGAATTGTTTAGAATTACTTATCGCTTCCCTACCTTCAAGAAGAACATTAAGACCAACCTGTACCAACAATTGAGATTAGTTTGTCGACTTAATTTTTTATTTATGTTTGTTACTATAGAAATGAGTATGAACTGAGTATTATGAGACATGGGCCATAGTTAGATGAGACAAGAACACGTTCAGACAAGTGTATGTTGTTCTCATTATAAAGTACCGGTAGTACTTAAAAAGACTAATGAACATAGTCTGAATCACACTATTTCACTTTAAAACAAAGAAATGTCCATGACAATGAATAAAAGAAATCTGAAGACTCCAAGACTCCACCTTTACATATTGATAGCAAGCATTGTGTTTCCAGGAGCTGAGCTCACCACTGATGTGCTCTCACGTGTCTTGTATTAACCCATTCCGTCCAAACCCTATTGTAAGCAACAAATATCTAATCTCAAGACAGACTACCTTCAATGAGTATCACACTGTTATGTAGTAGTGATTAATACAGAGCTCATATTAATACGATTCTAGAGTAGAGCATTGACACAGAAACGAAACCTTACACAAGATTAGGATTTTAAAAAAATACAACAATAGTAAGATAACATAATAGTATAGAAACATAACAATTTTAGAGAAATATATACATGTAGAAACAACAATTTTAGAGAAACATATACTTGTACAAACACATAACAATTTTAGAGAAACATATACTTGTAGCAGTAGAAAAACATAACAATTTTAGAGAATTTATACTTGTAGAAACACTTAACAATTTGAGAGAATTTATACTTGTAGAAACACTTAACAATTTGAGAGAATTTATACTTGTAGAAACACTTAACAATTTTAGAGAATTTATACTTGCAGAAACACTTAACAAGTTTAGAGAATTCATACTTGCAGAAACACTTAACAAGTTTAGAGAATTTATACTTGCAGAAACACTTAACAAGTTTAGAGAATTTATACTTGCAGAAACACTTAACAAGTTTAGAGAATTTATACTTGCAGAAACACTTAACAATTTTAGAGAAACATATACTTGTAGCAGTAGAAAAACATAACAATTTTAGAGAATTTATACTTGTAGAAACACTTAACAATTTGAGAGAATTTATACTTGTAGAAACACTTAACAATTTTAGAGAATTTATACTTGTAGAAACACTTAACAATTTGAGAGAATTTATACTTGTAGAAACACTTAACAATTTTAGAGAATTTATACTTGCAGAAACACTTAACAAGTTTAGAGAATTCATACTTGCAGAAACACTTAACAAGTTTAGAGAATTTATACTTGCAGAAACACTTAACAAGTTTAGAGAATTTATACTTGCAGAAACACTTAACAAGTTTAGAGAATTTATACTTGCAGAAACACTTAACAATTTTAGAGAAACATATACTTGTAGCAGTAGAAAAACATAACAATTTTAGAGAATTTATACTTGTAGAAACACTTAACAATTTGAGAGAATTTATACTTGCAGAAACACTTAACAAGTTTAGAGAATTTATACTTGCAGAAACACTTAACAAGTTAGAGAATTTATACTTGCAGAAACACTTAACAAGTTTAGAGAATTTATACTTGCAGAAACACTTAACAAGTTTAGAGAATTTATACTTGCAGAAACACTTAACAAGTTTAGAGAAACATATACTTGTAGCAGTAGAAAAACATAACAATTTTAGAGAATTTATACTTGTAGAAACACTTAACAATTTTAGAGAATTTATACTTGCAGAAACACTTAACAAGTTTAGAGAATTCATACTTGCAGAAACACTTAACAAGTTTAGAGAATTTATACTTGCAGAAACACTTAACAAGTTTAGAGAATTTATACTTGCAGAAACACTTAACAAGTTAGAGAATTTATACTTGCAGAAACACTTAACAAGCTTAGAGAATTTATACTTGCAGAAACACTTAACAAGTTTAGAGAATTTATACTTGTAGAAACACTTAACAAGTTTAGAGAATTATATACTTGTAGCAGTAGAACATATAACAAGTTTAGAGAATTATATACTTGTAGCAGTAGAACATATAACAAGTTTAGAGAATTATATACTTGTAGCAGTAGAAACACAACAATTTTAGAGAATTATATACTTGTAGAAACATAACAATTTTAGAGAAACATATACTTGTAGAAACACATAACAATTTTAGAGAAACATATACTTGTAGAAACACAATTTTAGAGAAACATATACTTGTTGAAACACTCAACAATTTTAGAGAAACATATACTTGTTGAAACACTCAACAATTTTATAGCCACATATTCTTGTTGAAACATGAAATAAAATAGTCTAAAAACATGTCATGTTTTTTTTGGTCTCAAATAATTTAATTACAAACAAAAACATAAAATGTTGAATTTGTAAAACATGACAAACACGTTTTGCGTTGATTCAACAAAAACCTCTAAAGTACGACTGCCTCGCAACTGATCTGTTCAAACACTCCATGCATCATGCAGTCAAACACTAGAATCTACAGTTGACTTTTGTCTAGAAGTTGTACACACTAAGTCTAGATATGTTATCATCTAGACATTATTTTAGGCCTAGTTTTTGTGGATTTACTAAGAGCATCTCGGTCAATAAAAAAAAAAATCAACGGATATGACCTTTTATATTTCTTTTTTGCAAATTAAAACACAAATTCTGGAAAAATTCATTATTATTGATCCAGATTACATTTAATTAATTATGCACACACAAAACTACCAAAGAAAAACAAACATTCTCAGGGTGTTGGTTCTCTTCGTGGTCAAAATAGTTCATGCTTTGGCCCGACAACTCAAGGATGCTGTAATCTGCCTACACTCAGGTCTTGTGGCAGGATAGCCTCGAGACATAATAGATGAACACACTTTTAAGTATTAGGGGGATAACAAAACGAATAACAATCCCCTACTAAACTTTAGGAGAGCAAGAGTTAATAGATAACAAAACGAATAACAATCCCCTACTAAACTTTAGGAGAGCAAGAGTTAATAGATAACAAAACGAATAACAATCCCCTACTAAACAATAGGAGAGCAAGAGTTAATAGGTAACAAAACGAATAACAATCCCCTACTAAACTTTAGGAGAGCAAGAGTTAATAGGTAACAAAACGAATAACAATCCCCTACTAAACTTTAGGAGAGCAAGAGTTAATTGACATTAGTTTGCAATGATTGTTTTTTTTTTACATTTGTAATGTTCTTTTCTCTTTTGAATGACCGGTACTTTGAAGAATGACCGGTACTTTGAAGACTGACCGGTACTTTGAAGACTGACCTCTCTTGATGCTTTCTCTTGACGTTTCAGTTTGTATAGGGTAAACAAGAAAAACATTTTAAAAAATACTCAAAACAACAAACAAAAGAAAACAAAGTTGATATTAAGTGTAATTGTATCGGTTAGTTTGGATCAGCTGGACAGCATTTAGAATTTGTTTTGCTAACTTTAAATTTACCGGTGTGTATATTTAGGGGGAAACTTTCTTCTTTCCAAGTATTAACACGTAAAACTGATCTGACTGTTGTGTAAATGGCTCTTGTGAATGTATTCCGCTTTATGACACGTATATCTAAGGTAATGGTTGAATTTTGATCGAAATTTGTATTATACAGACATTTCTAATCTCTCTTCTCTGTCTCTCTCTCGTTCTATCTTTCCCTTTCTAAACATGACCTTATATTGTATGAGTGGAAACACATTGTAAACTAGACTATATGACTATGCATGTTGTATGAGTGGAAACACTTTGTAAACTAGACTATATGACTATGCATGTTGTATGAGTGAAAACACTTTGTAAACTAGACTATATGACTGGGCATGTTGTATGAGTGGAAACATTTTGTAAACTAGACTATAAGACTGGGCATGTTGTATGAGTGGAAACACTTTGTAAACTAGACTATATGACTGGGCATGTTGTATGAGTGGAAACACTTTGTAAACTAGACTATATGATTGGGCATGTTGTATGAGGGGAAACACATTGTAAACTAGACTATATGATTGGGCATGTTGTATGAGTGGAAACACATTGTAAACTAGACTATATGATTGGGCATGTTGTATGAGGGGAAGGGTGTTAGAGGCAAAGCGTTGATTTGCTGGGGTACTAGATCAACAAATGGACTACGAATCATTGATATAAGTGAATGCTTAATGGGTAGATCAAATTGACTGCTTCTAATTTCACAAAGATTGACATTGATATAACTCGCGCTTTAGTTTCTCGCTATAACGATCTAAACATTTGGTCTGTGGGATGGATTCAATGAGGTACCGGTATATCACACGTGTTTAGAGCAGTGGTTCCTTGTTCTTGTTGTACCGGTAATAAAAAAAAAGACAGTTTCAATATAATTTCGACTTTACTATTTAGTTCTATATTTATACACACACAACATCACGTGAAATATACTTATATTTTTTTTTAAACTTTTAAAGTTGTTTTATTTATATACAAGCACACACACACACACGCACATGTTTGATCAAAGAGTGATAAGGAGTACGGGCCTATTTCCCCACAGTACTTGCCTCTAGTTCAATCTCTCACATGGAACATTTTAATATACAGTTGTTGGACGTCCTAGTCTCTCACATGGAACATTTTAAAATATACAGTTGTTGGACGTCCTAGTCTCTCACATGGAACATTTTAATATACAGTTGTTGGACGTCCTAGTCTCTCACATGGAACATTTTAATATACAGTTGTTGGACGTCCTAGTCTCTCACATGGAACATTTTAATATATACAGTTGTTGGACGTCCTAGTCTCTCACATGGAACATTTGAATATACAGTTGTTGGAGGTCCTAGTCCATCACTCCCTTCGAACCGGCCCACCAATGTTACAGAAGTGTGCCTTACAAGTTCTTTCAAAACTGAACTCATTCCAGAGTCTCACTGACTGCATCCATTAGGACCTAGAACAACCTGACTGAATGACTGCATCTATTTAGTCTGTAGGACCTAGTATAACCTGACTGAATGACTGCATCTATTTAGTCTGTAGGACCTAGTATAACTAGACTGAATGACTGCATCTATTTAGTCTGTAGGACCTAGTATAACCTGACTGAATGACTGCATCTATTTAGTCTGTAGGACCTAGTATAACTAAACTGAATGACTGCAACTATTTAGTCTGTAGGACCTAGTATAACCTGACTGAATTACTGCAACTATTTAGTCTGTAGGACCTAGTATAACTAGACTGAATGACTGCATCTATTTAGTCTGTAGGACCTAGTATAACTAGACTGAATGACTGCAACTATTTAGTCTGTAGGACCTAGTATAACCTGACTGAATGACTGCATCTATTTAGTCTGTAGGACCTAGTATAACCTGACTGAATGACTGCATCTATTTAGTCTGTAGGACCTAGTACAACCTGACTGAATGACTGCATCTATTTAGTCTGTAGGACCTAGTATAACTAGACTGAATGACTGCATCTATTTAGTCTGTAGGACCTAGTATAACCTGACTGAATGACTGCATCTATTTAGTCTGTAGGACCTAGTACAACCTGACTGAATGACTGCATCTATTTAGTCTGTAGGACCTAGTATAACCTGACTGAATGACTGCATCTATTTAGTCTGTAGGACCTAGTATAACCTGACTGAATGACTGCATCTATTTAGTCTGTAGGACCTAGTATAACCTGACTGAATGACTGCATCTATTTAGTCTGTAGGACCTAGTATAACTAGACTGAATGACTGCAACTATTTAGTCTGTAGGACCTAGTATAACCTGACTGAATGACTGCAACTATTTAGTCTGTGGGACCTAGTATAACCTGACTGAATGACTGCATCTATTTAGTCTGTAGGACCTAGTATAACCTGACTGAATGACTGCAACTATTTAGTTTGTAGGACCTAGTACAACCTGACTGAATGACTGCAACTATTTAGTCTGTAGGACCTAGTACAACCTGACTGAATGACTGCAACTATTTTGTCTGTAGGACCTAGTATAACCTGACTGAATTACTGCAACTATTTAGTCTGTAGGACCTAGTATAACCTGACTGAATGACTGCATCTATTTAGTCTTTAGGACCTAGTACAACCTGACTGAATGACTGCATCTATTTAGTCTGTAGGACCTAGTACAACCTGACTGAATGACTGCAACTATTTAGTTTGTAGGACCTAGTATAACTAGACTGAATGACAGCAACTATTTAGTCTGTAGGACCTAGTATAACCTGACTGAATGACTGCAACTATTTAGTCTGTAGGACCTAGTATAACCTGACTGAATGACTGCAACTATTTAGTCTGTAGGACCTAGTATAACCTGACTGAATGACTGCATCTATTTAGTCTGTAGGACCTAGTATAACTAGACTGAATGACTGCAACTATTTAGTCTGTAGGACCTAGTATAACCTGACTGAATGACTGCAACTATTTAGTCTGTAGGACCTAGTATAACCTGACTGAATGACTGCATCTATTTAGTCTGTAGGACCTAGTACAACCTGACTGAATGACTGCATCTATTTAGTCTGTAGGACCTAGTACAACCTGACTGAATGACTGCAACTATTTAGTCTGTAGGACCTAGTATAACTAGACTGAATGACTGCATCTATTTAGTCTGTAGGACCTAGTACAACCTGACTGAATGACTGCAACTATTTAGTCTGTAGGATCTAGTACAACCTGACTGAATGACTGCAACTATTTAGTCTGTAAGACCTAGTACAACCTGACTGAATGACTGCATCTATTTAGTCTGTAGGACCTAGTACAACCTGACTGAATAACTGCATCTATTTAGTCTGTAGGACCTAGTACAACCTGACTGAATGACTGCATCTATTTAGGCTGTAGGACCTAGTATAACCTGACTGAATGACTGCATCTATTTAGTCTGTAGGACCTAGTATAACCTGACTGAATGACTGCAACTATTTAGTCTGTAGGACCTAGTACAACCTGACTGAATGACTGCAACTATTTAGTTTGTAGGACCTAGTATAACTAGACTGAATGACTGCAACTATTTAGTCTGTAGGACCTAGTAGAACCTGAGTGAATGACTGCAACTATTTAGTCTGTAGGACCTAGTACAACCTGACTGAATGACTGCATCTATTTAGTCTGTAGGACCTAGTACAACCTGACTGAATGACTGCATCTATTTAGTCTGTAGGACCTAGTACAACCTGACTGAATGACTGCATCTATTTAGTCTGTAGGACCTAGTACAACCTGACTGAATGACTGCATCTATTTAGTCTGTAGGACCTAGTACAACCTGACTGAATGACTGCATCTATTTAGTCTGTAGGACCTAGTACAACCTGACTAAATGACTGCATCTATTTAGTCTGTAGGACCTAGTACAATCTGACTGAATGACTGCATCTATTTTGTCTTTAGGACCTAGTACAACCTGACTGAATGACTGCATCTATTTAGTCTGTAGGACCTAGTATAACTAGACTGAATGACTGCATCTATTTAGTCTGTAGGACCTAGTATAACTAGACTGAATGACTGCAACTATTTAGTCTGTAGGACCTAGTATAACTAGACTGAATGACTGCATCTATTTAGTCTGTAGGACCTAGTATAACTAGACTGAATGACTGCAACTATTTAGTCTATAGGACCTAGTACAACCTGACTGAATGACTGCAACTATTTAGTCTGTAGGACCTAGTATAACTAGACTGAATGACTGCAACTATTTAGTCTGTAGGACCTAGTATAACCTTACTGAATGACTGCAACTATTTAGTCTGTAGGACCTAGTATAACCTGACTGAATGACTGCATCTATTTAGTCTGTAGGACCTAGTATAACTAGACTGAATGACTGCATCTATTTAGTCTGTAGGACATAGTATAACCTGACTGAATGACTGCAACTATTTAGTCTGTAGGACCTAGTATAACTAGACTGAATGACTGCATCTATTTAGTCTGTAGGACCTAGTATAACTAGACTGAATGACTGCAACTATTTAGTCTGTAGGACCTAGTACAACCTGACTGAATGACTGCATCTATTTAGTCTGTAGGACCTAGTATAACTAGACTGAATGACTGCAACTATTTAGTCTGTAGGACCTAGTATAACTAGACTGAATGACTGCATCTATTTAGTCTGTAGGACCTAGTATAACTAGACTGAATGACTGCAACTATTTAGTCTGTAGGACCTAGTATAACTAGACTGAATGACTGCATCTATTTAGTCTGTAGGACCTAGTATAACCTGACTGAATGACTGCATCTATTTAGTCTGTAGGACCTAGTATAACTAGACTGAATGACTGCAACTATTTAGTCTGTAGGACCTAGTATAACCTGACTGAATGACTGCAACTATTTAGTCTGTAGGACCTAGTATAACCTGACTGAATGACTGCAACTATTTAGTCTGTAGGACCTAGTATAACATGACTGAATGACTGCAACTATTTAGTCTGTAGGACCTAGTATAACCTGACTGAATGACTGCAACTATTTAGTCTGTAGGACCTAGTATAACCTGACTGAATGACTGCATCTATTTAGTCTGTAGGACCTAGTACAACCTGACTGAATGACTGCAACTATTTAGTCTGTAGGACCTAGTATAACCTGACTGAATGACTGCATCTATTTAGTCTGTAGGACCTAGTACAACCTGACTGAATGACTGCAACTATTTAGTCTGTAGGACCTAGTATAACCTGACTGAATGACTGCATCTATTTAGTCTGTAGGACCTAGTATAACCTGACTGAATGACTGCATCTATTTAGTCTGTAGGACCTAGTACAACCTGACTGAATGACTGCATCTATTTAGTCTGTAGGACCTAGTACAACCTGACTGAATGACTGCATCTATTTAGTCTGTAGGACCTAGTACAACCTGACTGAATGACTGCATCTATTTAGTCTGTAGGACCTAGTACAACCTGACTGAATGACTGCATCTATTTAGTCTGTAGGACCTAGTACAACCTGACTGAATGACTGCATCTATTTAGTCTGTAGGACCTAGTACAACCTGACTGAATGACTGCATCTATTTAGTCTGTAGGACCTAGTATAACTAGACTGAATGACTGCAACTATTTAGTCTGTAGGACCTAGTATAACCTGACTGAATGACTGCATCTATTTAGTCTGTAGGACCTAGTACAACCTGACTGAATGACACTCCAGTTTGTTGATGTCTCCATTATCTACTTCGACAGTCGTAACGTTTGGAGTCGTTGTTTGTTTATAAAGTCTTATCTGTAAACTTCATTCCCGAAAAAGTCAGAAAAAATCCATCTTGCGTGACACTCTATAACTTGTCCGTACTGGTCTAATGGTCTATAACGTGTGCACACTGGTTTTACACGTTATAACTTGTGCACACTGACGTTACACTTTATAATTTGTGCACACAGAAGTTACACTTTATAACTTGTGCATACTGACGTAACAATGTATAATTTGTTCACACAGACATTTCACTTTATAATTTGTGCACACTGACGTAACAATGTATAATTTGTTCACACAGACGTTACACTTTATAATTTGTGCACACAGACGTTACACTTTATAATTTGTGCACACAGACGTTACACTTTATAATTTGTGCACACAGACGTTACACTTTATAATTTGTGCACACAGACGTAACAATGTATAACTTGTTCACACAGACGTAACATTTTATAATTTGTGCACACAGACGTTACACTTTATAACTTGTTCTTTTTGTACTTTTGTTGATATTTATATCTCGATTGTCCCCACTATAATTTTTTTTTTTGGATGGCGCTATTCCATTACCTCCCCCCCCCCCCGCCCTTTTTTTTTTGTTTTTTTACAAAGCTTATATCAACTTACTTTGTCTGGTTGTCTGGTAAAAAGTTTATACACTTTATTTCTCCCACACCCAATCTCGGAGCAAGCTAAAATTTGCACAATTATTTCTTTTACCCAACAACACAAGAATCAATTTAAAAAAAAAACAAAAACCTACCAATTAGTTCATTAACTATTGGTAATTAATTATTTTGTTTGGTAACTCGAACAAGGGAAAGAAATTATTCTTGACTGAAGTGGTGGCATAAGCTGAATTAGTCCCCTTTATAGGTCGCCTTCTGAGGCTTAGTGAACACATACATGAAATGTATGCGTAGGACGTAATCATCTTCTTTTTTGAAGTAACGTCTGTATTATATAAGATAGAAGATAATAGGACAATAGATAACCATATAATCTTCCCTGTTCATAAGCTCTTCACTAGCAGAGTTGTTACCGCGTTGGATTGAGAAGCCCTAGAAGGCTTTAGACTACGAGTTTGAATTCATGTCGCTCACTTTAAAAAAAGAAAATACATGTAAAAAGCGATAATCTGGATACCCCGTTTTTTTATCCCCCCCCCCCTCCCCATTTCCAACGGGTCCAGACAAGTTATAGGATCATTGAGAAAGCTAAAAACATGAAATTGCGCTAAATAAAACAATAGGTGAAAATATTTCTAATCGCGTTAGTCTAGACTCTATGTAATGTATCAATGTAATGCCATGCCTGATCCCAACGAATTGATACAACGACACTTTGGTATGTTTATTTTGCTTGTTTCCCACTTTGAAGTAAATTGACCAATTTCATTTTTTTTTTTTTGGTTGAATTTCTGGCCTCGTATTGCGTATTGCTCGTGTTCACTCTGACAAATGTCGAACCAGAATTGTCAAGTTACAAACAAAATTGTGAATGTCATAGGCCTACACTAAAATGAGACAATGCTATTCTTCAAGGGAACATGATATTCTCTAGATATGAAATGTAGGACATTGATCTTCGGCAGTTCTCTCTACACGAGAACTTGATCTGACATTTCTGAATGTCTTGACGTCTTGATCAGCTAGTCAAAGAGATCGATTATTGCCAACTTTAAAATCGATATTTACCTAGCTACCGGAGGGGAGGTCTTCTTCCAATGAATGGAATCTGGGATCGATCATGAGGGTCAATATTGAGACCTTTCCTAAATGTATTTACTTTTAAACTATTACATAAAACAAACTGGCTCAACCAGTTTATCTTTGAACACATTTATCTTTGTACACATTTATCTTTGTACACATTTATCTCTGTACTCATTTATCTTTCAACACATTTATCTTTCAACACATTTATCTTTCAACACATTTATCTTTCAACACATTTATCTTTGAACGCATTTATCTTTGAAGACATTTATCTTTGAACGCATTTATCTTTGAACGCATTTATCTTTGTACGCATTTATCTTTGTACACATTTATCTTTGTACACATTTATCTTTGTACACATTTATCTCTGTACTCATTTATCTCTGTACTCATTTATCTTTGAACACATTTGTCTTTGAACACATTTGTCTTTGAACACATTTATTTTTTGAACACATTTATCTTTCAACACATTTATCTTTGAACACATTTATCTTTCAACACATTTATCTTTCAACACATTTGTCTTTCAACACATTTGTCTTTGAACACATTTATCTTTGAACACATTTATCTTTGAACACATTTATCTTTCAACACATTTATCTTTCAACACATTTATCTTTGAACACATTTATCTTTCAACACATTTATCTTTGAACACATTTATCTTTCAACACATTTATCTTTGAACACATTTATTTTTGAACACATTTGTCTTTGAACACATTTATCTTTCAACACATTTATCTTTGAACACATTTATCTTTCAACACATTTATCTTTCAACACATTTATCTTTGAACACATTTATCTTTGAACTCATTTGTCTTTCAACACATTTATCTTTCAACACATTTGTCTTTCAACACATTTATCTTTCAACACATTTATCTTTGTACACATTTGTCTTTGTACACATTTATCTTTCAACACATTTATCTTTGAACACATTTATCTTTGAACACATTTATCTTTGTACACATTTATCTTTCAACACATTTATCTTTCAACACATTTATCTTTGAACACATTTATCTTTGTACACATTTATCTTTCAACACATTTATCTTTCAACACATTTATCTCTGTATCATTTATCTTTGAACACATTTGTCTTTGAACACATTTATCTTTCAACACATTTATCTTTCAACACATTTATCTTTGAACACATTTATCTTTGAACACATTTATCTTTCAACACATTTATCTTTCAACACATTTATCTTTGAACACATTTATCTTTGAACACATTTATCTTTCAACACATTTATCTTTCAACACATTTATCTTTCAACACATTTATCTTTCAACACATTTATCTTTCAACACATTTATCTTTCAACACATTTGTCTTTCAACACATTTATCTTTCAACACATTTATCTTTCAACACATTTATCTTTCAACACATTTGTCTTTCAACACATTTATCTTTCAACACATTTATCTTTCAACACATTTATCTTTCAACACATTTATCTTTCAACACATTTATCTTTCAACACATTTATCTTTGAACGCATTTGTCTTTGAACGCATTTATCTTTGTACACATTTATCTCTGTACTCATTTATCTCTTTACTCATTTATCTTTGAACACATTTGTCTTTGAACACATTTATTTTTGAACACATTTATCTTTCAACACATTTATCTTTCAACACATTTATCTTTCAACACATTTATCTTTCAACACATTTATCTTTGAACACATTTATCTTTGAACACATTTGTCTTTGAACACATTTATCTTTCAACACATTTATCTTTCAACACATTTATCTTTCAACACATTTATCTTTGAACACATTTATCTTTGAACACATTTGTCTTTGAACACATTTATCTTTCAACACATTTATCTTTCAACACATTTATCTTTCAACACATTTATCTTTCAACACATTTATCTTTCAACACATTTGTCTTTGAACACATTTGTCTTTCAACACATTTATCTTTCAACACATTTATCTTTCAACACATTTATCTTTGAACAGATTTATCTTTGAACACATTTGTCTTTGAACACATTTATCTTTCAACACATTTATCTTTCAACACATTTATCTTTCAACACATTTATCTTTCAACACATTTATCTTTGAACACATTTATTTCTGACCATATTTATCTTTCAACACATTTATCTTTGAACACATTTATTTCTGACCATATTTATCTTTGAACACATTTATCTTTCAACACATTTATTTCTGACCATATTTATCTTTCAACATATTTATCTTTGAACACATTTATTTCTGACCATATTTATCTTTGAACACATTTAGCTTTGAAAACAAAGACATTTATCTTTGAACAAATTTAGCTTTAATTTAAAAAACACCTAAATGTTACTTTCCGTTGTGTAGTTCTTGTGTAGACCTCTTCAGTTATGCTCTCATGTCAGATTATGTCACGAAATGTAGATCTCTTGACTCATGTCCCATTCAGATGACCTTCTTGTATTTGCTTACATCGTATAATGATAATCAGTTCCAGTCAAGTACTATTTACGTGACTTTTCTAAGCAGTGTTGTTTGAACAGAATCAAACGTCATTATTCAGTCTGAATCAGAGGCTTTTGGAGTATTACAATGCTTATAGTAACTCGCTCTGTATCTCTCGAGGATGTTTAGATTTTTACAATCGATTTTTCGATCACTCATCCAATCGTCAGCAAAATTCGCACACAAGCTCATGATCGATGACAACATATTAATCAATAAAAAGAAAACAACCAATTACTTAATCAATTATTCCCATTTAATTAATTTTGTTTTTATTTAGACTATATAGAAAAACATGTACTAAGCTAAGGAGAGGTAAGCCGTGAATTGTGTCGTTCGCTAACATTTTCAAACTGAGACTAGACAAGAAAATGTTCTATTTTTATAACTACTTGGATAGCTCAGTGGCTAACAAGTCGGCCTTTCATCTTAAAGAAAAATTGCTTTTAAAATTACAGTGTCTTTATTTCTATTTTCACTCCTTATTTTTCCTTCTACCAATAGACAGTGACTTACCATCAGAGGGAGCAAAGGACTGTAAACGTTTAAGACTAAAAAGACTAAAATAATAAATAGAAATAGAAATATTTAAAAACACTGCTTATAGTAAAACTCAGTAAAAAGTAGACAATAAATGTAAAAACAAAGCGCTGGGTGTGACTCTCACTTGAACTCCTACTCAACTCATCCAAGTCTGTTGTTTCAATGTTTAGTGGGGTTTAATATAAGCAGTGGTGTTTGTTTTTTTGTTACTATTTATTCATTATTTATTTGACTTTGACTGTACCAAGCGAATGAGTTTAGTCTTGAGTGAACTCAATAGAAACCATGTCTGCCCTTACATGTTGTATTTTAACACGTATGGACTAGATTTAGAGAGCACTGACGCCATTCACCGCTCCCCCCCATCCCAAAGCTTTTGTGTGTGTGTGTGTTGCCCTATATTTTCCCGTCGTTTTTTGTTTGTCATTCGCTGTCAGCTGAACTTGAACGTTTGTATTTCTGACATTTTCTCCTTGATATTTGGCAGCAGAAATCTGATTTCTATTGAACTCCTTTCATTGGCAGCTGTTCAATCAACCAAATCGTCCACAAAGCTGTAGTGTCAATACGTTACCTTTAGCTACTGGTAACCATAGGACTTTGTTTCAGATAGGTAACAGAAAAAGAACCAAAACTTCCTTCTGCTAGAGGCTTGTCTGAAATTTAATATTGCTTATCACTGTAGTTTTGAAATCGAACATTCAAACTTTGTGTTGGCATTAAAATAAAGCTTGCCGTTTGTCATTTGGGTTAAATTTTTTTTATAAACGTTAGTTTGTGTCCAGCCACAGCAAGTCACGTGATTTATTCACGTTTGGGGGGAGAACTTTTTCACAGAGCGTGGCTCACTCAAGTCTCTTGACTGTCTTGTACATTTATTTTATAGTTACCTGAACTGGACAGCCGTCCTGAGACAGCCCAATGCCAGATTGTAATGACCTGGTTTCAGCCGTCCTGAGACAGACAGTGGTGACCAGGTTTCAGCCGTCCTGAGACAGCCCAATGCCAGATTGTAATGACCTGGTTTCAGCCGTCCTGAGACAGACAGTGGTGACCAGGTTTCAGCCGTCCTGAGACAGCCCAATGCCAGACTGTGGTGACCAGGTTTCCATGCGTACGAAGGCCCAATTCAACGTGTCGCAACACGAAGTTTACCTTTCCTTGCACTGACATACATACACACATGTTTAGTGGTGCGTGAACTACACACATGCACAACACACACACACACACTGATAGTTCACTTCTGTCTTATGTGTAAACTAAAGACATTTACTACTCTTGTGTTAAGTAAATAAATCTCCCCCTCCCCCTTTATTGATTTATACAAATGTGCATGCCTTTGATTTGTGTAAGATTATTGCTCCCCCCCCCCCCCCCCCGAGGCTTTATAATCAGCTCCCTTCAAACCAGTAGAAACCTATCAGCAGTGATAAATTCTGCTAAATCACATGAACTGTCTCGTTGCTGTGACCTCTGTCACTGACTGAGGATGTCACCCAGGCGTTGACTCTGGCGCAAAGGTGTTCTAATGTTCTAAATTGTCAGTGAAAAGGTCGCACGGAAACAGAAATAAAGATCTACAAGGAAAACTTCAGTTTTATAGAGTGGAGTGATTCAAGACCTGCTTTTTTCTTTTCACAGTTCTGTAAACTTTTTTTCTTGTCAGTTTTGTATTTTCTTAAGTGGAGCAGCATGTGTCAGACGAACTAGACTTTTGATTTGTGTCTAACATTGTGCCTACTAGACTATTCATTGATTCTGTATTTCAACTAGATGAGTCCTTACACTTGCTATTGAGTACAAGACTGTGTGTGTCTATCAGCTGTACCAGGATGTCTGTTTATTCAATGGTTTATTTCTAGCAATGATGTGATGAGAACACACTGACCAGTGCAATGATAGTTGGAGGCTGCTACTGAACATGCGAACTCCAGTGAGAAACGAAATAGTTGAGTGACAAAACTAGCCGCTAGCCTCCTCTCGAACAAAACAAAAACTACGTCATGTAGCCGCACTAATACACAGATTTTTACTTACGTCCCGTAATTCTACAATGCCTCGACTTGTTTGTTTTGGATTAAGTGCGGGGATAGTACCAATGGACGGGTTTCTGTTAACAGTACGGACACTGTGACGTTAATAGGTGGTTGATTGATTAGGCTATAAACTATTCAAATTCACAGTTAAAACGAGATTTAAATGTTTAATATTTTGTTACATGGTTCAATAATTATTGATATCATTTTTTATTATCCAAGTATTGAAATCTATTTCTCCTGGACCCCCTCAACCTTTTTTTTTCTTCCCTCTAAATCCTAGTCTCATTCCTTGAGCCAACTCCTACCTACCACTCGAGGGCCCGCCCATTTTCTGACTAATGCTCTGTGCCGCTCAGACTTGTCTGTGACTGGTTTCTCGCTGGCTCAGCAGCCGTCAGGAACTGGCGAACCAACAAAAAAAACCCCTAGCTTTCAGAATTGTTTGAAGGGGTGGGAGTGGTACCCGTCAACACACGCATGCACACGTACCCAGGCACGCACACACTCAGTGGGGTAAGAAGAAATCAAACAGGTTTTCTTGTCATCCCCTGAGTCTGGTCACAAAGGACTTGTGTCTGGTCTACTTTAAGCTGTGTCGACAACTGGAAAGTTCAGAAGCCTGGACAACGTGACTCAATAAGTGTTACGGGAATGTCCTTTTCACTTGCCGTTTTCCTAAATCGGCACTCTCCAGTTCTGATGTAGACACATTCTGGGACGGACATGCGCTAGAACAAGAGTTGATGAGAGGACGTTCAGGTGGACTCAGAAGTCATTCAGCTGATCTGTTTCAAGTATCTAGATCTCAGTCTTCTACCTATGTGACCGTCAAGTCTTCCGATAGTTCAGTGTGTTTCTTCTTGGTTGTCACCTGGACTTAGTAATGAGCTACTTCACGTGGCCGTGACATAGAAACATGTAGCACTCCTTTCTATGTGATATTTGTTGAGTAGGATGTTGTCTTCAAGTCTATTTGTTGATGAAGGTATGTAGTGGGGCTTTTGAGGACTTCTAGTCCACCAACTACTTTTGTTTCAAGAGGATTTGTTTTGTTTCGGCTGGATGGACGTTTTTGTCTTGGCTATTTGATGGTGATCATTTGGATCCAAGAGTTGATCCTAGTTTTAAACATTTGGTTTCTTTTTTTTTTTTAAACTTTGTTTTCGGGAAAATTAATAGTCCAAGTATTTAATAATGCGATTATCTCCCCTACACTAATAGCTGAATTTTGTTTCATGATTCTTAATAGTTTAGTTTTTAGAAACTGTCATTTCTATTATTATTATTTTTTCAATGAAGAAAAATCCAATTAGATCATCGATTACTGTCGCTATTGAGGAACTAAAGAGTTCACTAGGCTGAGATAGATTTGATTGATTTGTGTGGCTTGCAGGTAGTGCCTAACATCCGATAATATCGATAGTATCCGCTGTATTGAAGTGCCTAGGATCTATTTAAAGTAGTAAATAGGACACACCACAAGTTGGCCAGGTAATAGAGTTATCTTTGGTATTATCAGCTTGACTTGGAACGTAACTGTTCATTTCGTGTTACACAACTGCTCTGTGCTGTAAGAGTGTTGGGAGTGAGGATCATTCTGAATACATTCCAAAAGTTGGAAGAGTTGAACCTTTTTTACTTCTCTTGACGTCATTTTCTCCGCTTTCTCTTTCTTTCTCTCTCTCTTTCTCTTTTCTTTAATTCTCTCTCTTTTTTCTTTTCTCTCGTTCTCTCTCTTCCTCTCCTCTTTTGTTTTCTGTATTGGAGTCGTTGTGAAGAGTTCTATTTTGATCATCTTCGAGTACTTGTGGAGGTCTGGGTGTTCCTACTTGATGTTCGAGGTGAGCTTGTTGTTTTGGCCACATAGCAGCATAGTTAACCTTTGAAGTGACTTAAGTGTTATTTGGGCCATTAGGGTTTCGAGGGGAACTACTTAATGCTAAGCTGGAAATCTGTCTCTAAGACTTGTGGTCACTGTCTAAAAGTAGGTTTTGTTAGGAATAGATCGAACACCCAATTGATCTTGTGTTTGGACTTGTCTTTCCTCCATCTTGTCTTCTCTGTGTCTCGCATTCCCGAGACATGTCTATCCAACCGTAACGGAATGTGTAACCTACAGTCTCAATATCTATTTTTGACTGTTCAGACTTTGGGACAATGTAGTTAGCAGCAAGCACCCACGCTCAACACACTACGTGTCACATGGGGAATAAATGTCACTGTCAGAAAGGTGACGTCACATCCATGCAGTGACAGAACTGTTGAGGCTTGAGCGTCTGCCTGTGGAGGTATCACTTCTGCTCTCCTGTGAAGGACTTCACTTATGAACGTTGTATACATTCAACCTCAATACTGTCCTGAGCGCTAACAGTAGAGCTGTATGGAATACATTGGCTCTGAATGATGTCTGTCTGTCTCTAGTATTTCTGTCTGTCTCTCATGTCTACCTTTCTCTGTCTCTTGTGGTTCTGTCTGTGTCTCACATCTACCTCTCCTGTCTTAAGTAGTTCTGTCTATATTTTATTTTATTACCTGCCCTTGTTTAGCTTTTCCATACCTATATATTCTTTAAGCAATGAAGTTATTATCACCAATTATCAATTGCATGTTGCTTGATGTCCCTGCATGGATGCATGTATATTACCACTGCATGTAACTATTGTACAGTTTGATGTAAACTTGTTTAGCTTAGCGCTTACATCGCATGCTAGTCTATAACGGTTTTGGTGAAGATGTTGCTTGTAAGACACTACAGAGCGTGTGTCTGCTGCCAGAGTTTCCTTCCGTACCAGCAATGCATTCTACATGTACTTGCATGCTGTGTAAATGCATTATCTGGTATCTGAAGGAGGCCTGGCTAGTTCATCAAGGCACGTCACTAAACACATTTTGAGAGGATTCCATTGAAATCTGTTGAAATGATGACTTGAACTTTGATGAATGAACATTTGCTGCACTTAGAAATGACAGTCATATTGTAACCTATGCTTTTAAATGTAGGGCTCTAGTAGGAAAGAACCTATTGCCTGCCTGCTTATTGGTGACGTGTTTCTACTTCCGGTGCTTCATGCTCAATAGCTTCACGTTAGTTGAACATGTTTGCATGCCTCCATTCTGATCTATTCTGTCGCTGTGGTGTGCAACTGTGTATGGAAGCGACTGTATATCTCCTCTTGTTGTTCTTGTTGCTATGAAACTATTTTTCTCTCTTCTTTTTTGCTATTGAAACTACTATTGTAGCTCGGTTGCTATGTTTAGTTGTGGTTGCTTGCAGTTTGTTTTCATAATAATGCATATACTTGACTTGACTTGCAATGGGACTTTTAACTCAATGCATGTTTTATTGTTTAAGAAACATCATATTGTGTATGTGTGCGTGTGTGTGCACGCACCAGTTTATGTAAGAAACATGTTTAAAGATAAAAGTCACATAGACTTGTGTATTGAATCATTGACTGCTCCCCCCCTGGCTAGGTGTACCCTACATTGTGGAAGAGGAGTTGTTGGTCTTGTACCGACTTTGTGTTTGCTGGCTACAGATAGTCGGTCAAAGTATAAGGAATGTCTGATAAGTCAGCAGTTTACTGAATTTCCTCTGATTGAACTAAATACCAGGCAACTCAATAGCTCTATTCAGGTTTATGTGTAGTTCCATAGAGTTGTTGAATTCACTTAAAAACTGGTTTGATCCAATTCTATTTTTTATTCACTATGATTTAGAATGTCACAACGTAAATGTTACAGTCAATTGAAGACTCGATACGCATTTAATTTACACCAGCACTTTCAAATTGAACAGAGTGACACAATTTGTGGCTGTGCAGGCTAGTAGCCTACTGATGCTATAATGTTGATAAAGTTGCCACATTACAACATTTAGATCATTGGCTCAGTAGATCATTGGCTCCTTAGATCATTGGCTCCTTAGATCATTGGCTCAGTAGATCATTGGCTCGGTAGATCATTGGCTCCTTAGATCATTGATCAGTAGATCATTGGCTCCTTAGATCATTGGGCTCAGTAGATCATTGGTTTAGTAGGTTAATGAATTTGTTATCTAGATTTGTTGCTAATTATTTAAAATGTTTCTAATTTAAATTCTTTAAAAAACAATTGTTTAGATTTGCAATCAGCGTACAGTTCTTGAAGACATGTTTGTTTTGTCTGTGTTAAAACACAATTTAGTTTCACTAAGTGTCTGCTAGACTCTTGTCTGTTTAAGTGAACTGACTTTTGAAAACGACCCTATCTGTGTACGGTATCTACGTATTGGAGTCTACGTGTGTGTATGTATGAATATGTATACATCGTATTTAGTCACCTTTGAAACACGCATATAATGTAACCCACTTTGAATGGCGCTTGAGACCAGGTTTTATTACTATCTAGACCTAGCTAGGAGACACCCACTCGTTCTTATATCAACTGGTTTGGGCCTTTTTTTATGTGGGCGTATAGTGTTCGCATTGAATCTCCGCCACACCTGGTAGTAATAATCCTTGTTTGGGAATCTTGTGTAAGAACGCACAGACTAATTCAGATTAAATGAAGAATTCCCAACGAGCTATATAGAATCTCTATTTGAAATCAACATTTTGTATTTGTTCACTGTTCTACCTTCTACGTGAAAACTTGGTCACTGAGACTCGTCTCTACAAGCTGTCGAGGACAATATTAGCTTTGGTTTAGTTTTGGTCTCTATTGTAGTGGACCTTTTGAAATAGACGACCGTAACGCTGTTTCTGTCCAGCCGTGAGATGACATTTGATGACTGGCAACTACACATTGCTTTCTTTCCAACAACTTGGTTGTTTCTAGGCTTAGGTTTGATTGGAAAGTGAATGTAGTTCTGATTGTGTTACTATGTTTAAACAAAAATGTATAAAAAATTAAAATGGCAGTGGCCGATGTAAAGAAATAAAATAAAAATAAAATGTAAGAACTCTTAGCATTGTCTTGTTAACTTGATCACTTGGTGCTGTCTTGTGTGGGTGTTGTCAGTAGAGACTAGTACAAAGTATCAGACAGGAAGCAGTTGTTTGAACAGGCAGGTCACTGTGTTTCTGGAACTAGGACATGATCGGATGACCAACACCATACGTGGGCTCAGTGACATCACAATAACTAGAAAAGTAACATGGGGGACTCTCAACACGAAGCTAAATGTACAAGAAAAAAAGAATGTTTTAATACTTCATTACAAAACCGGTCAGATAAATGTATAAGGAAACTTTACAAAAATGACACACAATTTTTGTCATCAAACTCTTCAGAATCTAGCCATGATTGAACAAATAGAATTGAACTAATGAAGTGCTCTTCGTAGTGCTTTGCAGTTAGTTCATAGAAAATAATGAAACATTTAGACAAAAACATTGTTGAATTTTAAAATGATTCCTTCCGCAAGTTGACCAGTTTACAAACTGACCCTACACAATATTTAAGAATGACACACACACACACTTGAAAACGTAAAAAACAAAAAAAAAAAGAAACCAAATGTGGTCACCATGAATTGAGTGTCTAAAACTTGTATGTCTGTGCAGTGAGAAAAGATCTGAAGAAAACATTGTAACCTAGCACTCACCTTCATGTGACCTAGCACTCACCGTCATGTGACACAACAGGCAACTCGTAATACAGTGTTTACAATTATGTACAAGAATGAATCCCATTCTTATTACTGACAACATTTGATGAGAGATAATATATATTAAGTTCAGAAAATTGTCCTTCAATAGGATCTTTTGGATTTGAACGCTGCTAACTAGTTTTAAAAAATCCTGTCCACTTCAGTTCCAGAGTCCCTCAACACAAGTCTGCTGCATCAAGTCTGTATTGGTCAAGACTTTTCTGGCTTCTCAACTAGAAACTTTTCATAAGTTGATAAGGTGGGGGGGGGGGGGGGGGAAGAGGGGCAGAACATCGTAGTAGTCAGACGGAAACAAAACAAAAATTAATTGCAGATCGGTACAAACTATTTTCTACTGAAACCTCACGGTTCTTGATATGCGTAGATTAAAGTAATCACAACATTTTGTTCTCTTCAAACTTTTCTTTATTTTGAAATTGAAGCCATGGATTGAACTGAATCCAACGTGATGAGAGTTAGACTTCAGACCCTAGACTTGGTTATTTGTACCAGTTGATTCATTCACCAAGCTACACTCCAATAGTCCCAGGGTATTGAATTCACACGCTTGCCTACCACGCTTCACTGAGCACATTTATATAGGTCAGTCTCGCTCCTAAACCTGTAGACACATGATCCGACACATACAGAACATGACTGATGACCCGAATGCCGTGGACCTATTGAACAGTCGGTGTATGGGAATATGCTATGGGCCTTCATTGAACTGCAAGACAGATCGTGTGATCAACTATTGATTGGAGTAGAGTTCGATAATGCCGGTGTATGTTCCCATAACGACAGCCTTTTGGTTCGCTATACCGCATTATCTCTTCGTGGCGAGAGGATGGCGTCTCTGGGAGAGACATTTCGGTGGAACATTTGTTGTTAGTCAAAGTTGGCGTCTTGAAGAGTTAGGAGGAAGTTCATGAACTAAGGAAAAGTTCATGACTACATTTAGGGGAGGGAACAGAAATGTACTCAATTTAGGAGACACCAGCCAAAACTGTTTTTAGCGCTATGTTCCTGATTGTACCGGGGGGGGGGAGTAACTTGTATATTGTATAGGATAAACTTAAAATGCATAGATTAAATATACTTAGATAAACATAAAATGCATAGGTCAAATATAATTAGATAATTAGAATATGTGGACTAGTGTTGAAAAAATAAAAAAAACGTGATTATTGGTTGGTTCCTGGGCACGTGCTGAATTCTCATTGGATGTGTCCTAACAGATCTGCCGCTCCGTTCTGGTTCATTGGTTTCTAAACAAAATGCTGTCTAGCTGTTCAGTTTCGCTTGACTAGATGTTGCGCGAAAATGTTTCTGGACTGGAGTGGCGGGGAATGTTCACTTGATTATGGCTGGTAACTCTAGGCTACGTAATGGCACATGTAGGCCCAGAGTAAGCAGTTCCAAGTCACCACTGAATAGAACACATTTCTAGGTGTAGGGATGGTCTACAGGTTTTAGAGGGAACGGGGGAAAGTGATTCATATGAAGGAATGAACAGAAATAGAACAGAGACAAAAACAAATGGGTGTCTGGGAAGGGGGGGGATAAGGCAATTAGGTTGAGGTCGAGAGGAGTTCAGTTGTACATGTAGGCGTTAAGTCGTAGATCGACTCTGGCTCATCTCGAACACTTCTTCTTGCTATGTACTAGTAAATCAAATAGCATTTTATCATCATCACGTTTGTGGTTGAGCTGACATTAAACCACTGCATGTAGTTCATCTATCACATAAGTGGTAGGACTAATATAGCCTACAGTGATATATTGACATAAATCAAAATAATAGGCTACCTTATCTGACAGTCTCTTATAGCTCCAGTTTCTGCGATATTATTATAAAGAGTTTCTGCGATATTATTATAAAGAGAATGCGATATTATAAAGAATTTCTGTGATATTATTATAAAGAGTCTCTGTGATACTATTATAAAGTCTGCGATATTACTATACAGTGATGCCCAAAATACGGCCCGCGGGCCAGATCCGGCCCTCGACATGGTTTCATCCGGCCAGCCAAAGCGTCGGTCCAAAAAAATGAAGTGGTTGAAAAGTGTAACTTTACGTACGCTAGGACTCTATTCTTTTTTCTCTAATGGATTGGTACCATGGCTTTTAACTTTGTGCGTTTATGAGATGGGACTCTGAATGTAGAATCTACAAGGAAAAGTGATCGGATCTTTACTTGTTTTGCGAACATTCTAAAAAGTTCTATAAAGAAAGTGTGGCTGTTTAAAAAAAAAAAAGAACAAAATGTAAAAGGCATTCTTGGTTTGAGTCGCGAATAAAAGATTGTTAAACTTCGGGTACTAGATTTTTTACTTTCTAAAAGTTTCAGGTTAATTTCATGTCGTGTTTCTATCTTTTTGTTGATGTGGCCCGCGACACGAGGTTTGGAAATTAAAATGGCCCGCAGGATGAGCAAGAATGGGCATCACTGTTATTATATTATTGGTCTTAACCCCCACCCCCAATCCCTTTATTTAGTTCGTTGCTTTGAATAGCTGTTAGTTTGAACACTATCAGTTTGTCTGGTGGTACTTTTTGTTTGCAAGTCTATTCACCTTGCTCCAGTGGCACGTGAACTGTTTCACCTTGTCTTCATTCTAGGTCATGGTGGAAAGAATCCTCCGATATAAAGTGTTCCATCTCGACAGTGAATATATATATAGGGCAGTGCTAGCCGAGTTGTCTCTCATGATGGACTTAAGTTTCACTACCATCACAATGTCATTGAGAAATTCACTGGCTACTTCCACACGTGTAGGAACGTTCCCATTCATTGGAGAATGTCGATATAGTGTCTCTAGACTGTATAGTCTCAGTTTCTGTTGAACGTTATGTTTATTGTCAACTTATTAGGTGACGGTCAAGTAGACACTTTTTTTCCCCATCGACTGGAATTATTTTTAACTTATTTTTTTTTATCAAGATAAGTCTGTTGACTTTCAAAATGATGTTTATAAAATAATTACAAGAAAAAATAAGCAGCTAAGCCAACTAGTGAAAACCAGATCCTGCATTTAGTTGTAATCACAGGCATATATTTAATGTACAGTCGGTAGGATTGTGGCAATTTGATCGCTGTTTCCTTTGACTTTTTTGCAAAGCTTATATCAACTCACTCTGTCTCGATTAAGCTGAAATTTTTCTTTTATCTGACAACATAAGAATCAATATAAAAAAAAATTAACCGATTACTTAATTAATTAATAGTAATAATTAAAAGAATTATTTTGTTTGGTATTTCGAACAAGGGAAAGAAATTGTACTTGATTGAATTGGTGGTATAAGCTGAATTATTGTTGTTGGTCTAGATCTATTACAAATTTAATTACATGACTGATCCAAACTAACTGATACAATACATTTCGTATAAGCTTTGTTTTTATATAAAAAAAAGTATTTTTATGTTTTTCATATGTAATGATCTAGTTCACCTAAAGATACGCATAGACCTTTATATTAACTATTGCTGTTCTAGTTATGGTTGACCTGGTAGTAACACGTAATTCTATTTTTTTAGCCAAATCAACCGTGGACACCATAAGAAAAAATGAAAACCTGGAATCTTTATATGAAGTTGTTTGTGAATTCACTTTAAACAAACATTTCCAAAGAAAACAACAACGTAAGTGTTAGTACAGTTCAAAGTATATTTACATCCGGGTCATAAGTCTAAAAGAGGGAAGATGTTCTTACTTTCACCTATAGACAAGTCACGAGACGCCAATCAGAGAGTGCTCTGTAACTAGGAGAATGATACGAAGCTCTTAGATTACTTACAATCTGTTAGCAGTTTGTACAATGGTATGATTGGCATCTAAGTTTGACTCATCTGTTAGCAGTTTGTACAATGGTATGATTGGCATCTAAGTTTGACTCATCTGTTAGCAGTTTTTACAATGGTATGATTGGCATCAAAGTTTGACTCATCTGTTAACAGTTTGTACAATGGTATGATTGGCATCTAAGTTTGACTCATCTGTTAACAGTGTGTACAATGGTATGATTGGCATCTAAGTTTGACTCATCTGTTAACAGTGTGTACAATGGTATGATTGGCAGATGTCTGTCGGATGTCCGAGGCAGGTACTCTCGAAACATGGGACTATCCAACCCAGTAAGGGTTGATGTCATAGACTAGCTCCTGGTCCACGCGTTCCAATGAGAAAAGTCCTTCTCAGTGGTCAAGGGCTTTGCCGCTCCGATACCCCTAAATAAGCATTTTCAAAGGTCACTATTGGCATATTCATCTCAAATCTATAATAACGACCCCTACTGAGGCCACCTACGAGTTTATGTGGAAAAAAACAACAACTCCTTTTGTTATCTTGTTTATTGCCATTTCTTTTTGTTTTACTCTACTTTTATGTCCACCTATGGGAGCAGGTAGGATGACGTATATAAAGTGTTCTTTCTTTGCCAGTCAATGTGTTTGTCTTTCAGCTTGGTTTTTAGACTACTCTCCACTAGAGCTCTGCCTGAATGGTATAGCTTCGGCTGTCTGGCAAGTTGTTGAAACACATTGACTGGACATACAGAAATGCTGTCATGGAGATTGTATAGATCACAATCACAATATATGGTTATATATGCTCTCTTGGTGTACGGTGGTGCTGACATCAACTGATCTCTTGGTGTACGGTGGTGCTGACATCAACTGATCTCTTGGTGTACGGTGGTGCTGACATCAACTGATCTCTTGGTGTATTGTCTCACTATCAAGTCAAAGAACGCTAGTTGACTGTTGCACCTAGGACATTATTTTATCATCATCGTTATTATTATGCTATCTGGTGATAATGCTTATCACATTCTATTACGTAAGCGTTAATCCGATTGAAGTAGTTTCAAATGTTTTGGGCGATGCTTTATTCACTTAGAAACCTATTGAGTGTCTCAAACCTAATGGGGAGAAATAGTTTTGTTGAACACGTAGAACTTATATAATAAAATAATTCTTTCTTTAGACCGTTTCTATTTGACACCAGTCTGTCGTACGATCACCAAACTATTTGTATCTACACAGTATTGTTCAGTTCTCCACCCAGTACAAATTATGAGGGAGTCTGGTGTGAATGTACATTTTATATTCTTATAGTTATAATGTTTTTTTGTTTGGTGTAATGCACAAATTGTAAGACAAATTTCCATACGGACAATAAAGATTATTATTATTATTATTGACATCTCTGAGTGGGAGTGTAAAGTAAGTGGCTGTCTTAATAAGATCTAGATCTAGTTACTAGCGAGTTCAACGGCGGCATTGAGTACTCCCTGTTCTGTTACATGATCAAATACACAAGTAAACAAATCAATCAAAAGGGGTGGGGCTAAACCCGGTACAGGTAGCCCTTTCAGACCTTGCAATCTTGTTGTTTCTGTTTCTATGATCGACGACAATGTCATGTCTCCAACACTCATTCTCGGATCAAGTGGACATTTACCACAATTATTTCACAAAGCACGAATCAATACAAAACAAAAATCAACCAACTAGTCAATTAATTACTGTTAATAGATTATTTTATTTAATACAAAAAAATGGAAATGAATCCTTCATTAAGAGATATGGTTAACTATGTGGGGCTTTTGTCACCCTATTGTATTCAGCTTAGAGTATCTTGTGTTCTCACTTGTTGTCACAGCTAGACACCTCGTCTTCAGTCATGATGTTGCCCTAATCTGAGACCACCTGGTTACAGCGATGTTCAAGTGTTCCATTTAGTACACGTTCAGACACTGTCTCATGTATGTAATTACTTAACAAATAGATTTTGTAAGGTCCGGGATACATGGCTGTATACTACACTCTTGTTCAAGTCTTTGACAAATGGGGAGAATCATCTAGCTTCCAGCACTTGGCTCTCATATATATATATCAATTTTTTGTAGAAACTTTCTACGCTTTTTGGGTTCAGTCTGTCCAGTGGTCTCCTAAATGTGATCACCCATTCCCACCAGCAACGAGCCAAGAACTGACGGCACTTTTCGATACGTTAGCTTGGGGGACTCGCGCACTAGTTTCCCTCCATCTCGTCCGCCCTAAGTCTTCATCTGATGACTTCTCGACTAAAACTTTTATTTACAGCGCCATAATTCATTTGCTAGCGGGAACGGGCGGTCAGGCTTTGCTTGGATCCTGGCAACTTCTTTAGGAGACCACTGGACAGACTGCCACCACACATCTGAACTATCTTAGCCACTGAGATGGTTCCAACTGTCCACTTCTAAACTATCTTAGCCACTGAGATGGTTCCAACTGTCCACTTCTAAACTATCTTAGCCACTGAGATGGTTCAAACTGTTCATTTCTAAACTATCTTAGCGACTGAGATGGTTCAAACTGTTTACTTCTCAACTATCTTAGCGACTGAGATGGTTCAAACTGTTTACTTCTCAACTATCTTAGCGACTGAGATGGTTCAAACTGTTTACTTCTCAACTATCTTAGCGACTGAGATGGTTCAAACTGTTTACTTCTCAACTATCTTAGCGACTGAGATGGTTCAAACTGTTTACTTCTCAACTATCTTAGCGACTGAGATGGTTCAAACTGTTTACTTCTCAACTATCTTAGCGACTGAGATGGTTCAAACTGTTTACTTCTCAACTATCTTAGCGACTGAGATGGTTCAAACTGTCCACTTCTGAACTATCTTAGCGACTGAGATGGTTCAAACTGTCCACTTCTGTTTTTTCTCTGGTCCCGGAGTGGAGTTGTTCCATGCACGTCGCTTTCTAAGTTTTTTTTTCTTCTTGTTTTCTTATTCTATTGTATTCCTACACTTGTTTAAAACATAGACTATTAGCGTTTGGAAAAGGTCTGGACACTTGTAGTTAACAAGCATTAGCTAGCGATGTCATTGAGACTAGAACTTGTTGTTTTCTGGTCATGTCTTTGAACCAATGCTTTTACGGTTTCTATGTTGACAATTTGAACTGAATCCAATCAATGTATCCGTTCATCCGATGCCCTGACAGATTACATATCTGTTGCTATCAATAGTCTTTGCTCTAATGATATCCAACCATTGTAGGCAGCATGTGATCAGCTGATAGATCAATCTAATCAATACAGATAATCATTTCAAATCGCAATTCGGGGCTAGTAATGATTTCAAACAAGGTTTCAGGTTTGTTTAGTGGAAACACAAACTCAGAATCGGCCCCCGAAGTGGTCCACGGCAGGTTTCAATGTTTTCAGCATGAATATTCCGATCAGAAGCTATGAACTGCAACACTTTATTTCAAATTGAAGTGGCTCGTAACACTTTGTTTAGGAATACAAATATTTGTTATAACTTTATTAAAAAAGAACAAAACCGTTTTGATACACGTTTTAAAGAAAAAGTGGCTCCTTGGTTAATATAGTCTTCCCTGTTTGTTTGTTACAACTAAAAATGAATTGTAATAAAATGGTGTATTCAATTTTTCAAATTTACCGTCTCGCTTTCAGAAAAAAAGGTAGCCACCAGAACTTTGCAAGATCTAAAATATGATGTTGGATTTTCAATATCTTTTTTTTTAGTTTTTGCGATCTAAACAGGACGGACGGACAGATAGACCAGACAAAACTATTAGCGGCTATTCCCCTGTTGAAAACTGTTAAAAAAAAGACTTTTAGGATATGAAAATCCGATGACCACATTTTACATTTACATAGTAACTTAGTTTTGGCAGGTGTGTTGATGTTGGTTGAAAGGAACTGATTGCTAGGGGGAACAATAACTGTATGTATGATCTAGTCAAGGGTTCAATGTTTCTTCCAAGAGATCTGCTCTAAACGTAACAACTGCTTTATGAATAGAGGTCAATAGTTATTTGAACAACTCTGATCTAAACACATATACATTTTTTACTAAGTGAAACGGTAAATTAATAATACATGAAATAAAATGAAACATAGAATATTGTGAATGAAATAAAATGAAACATAGGCTAGACCATTGCACATGAAATAAAATGAAACATAGACTATTGTGAATGAAATAAAATGAAACATAGACTTGTAAATAAAATAAAATGAAACACAGACTATTGTAAATGAAATAAAATGAAACATAGACTATTGTAAATGAAATAAAATGAAACATAGACTTGTAAATGAAATAAAATGAAACACAGACTATTGTAAATGAAATAAAATGAAACATAGACTATTGTAAATGAAATAAATTAAAACATAGACTTGTAAATGAAATAAAATGAAACATAGACTTGTAAATGAAATAAAATGAAACACAGACTTGTAAATGAAATAAAATGAAACATAGACTATTGTAAATGAAATAAAATGAAACATAGACTTGTAAATGAAATAAAATGAAACATAGACTTGTAAATGAAATAAAATGAACTATTATTTTTGTTCAATATATAAAAATCGTTTTTATGTTAGTTTTTTCTAATCAATGTCTCAGTAAATGGCCACCATTGCTAGCAATAAGCCATCCTAACGCTATGACTTTAGTTTCAACTCGAAACTCACTGCTGGGCTTAGAGAACAACTTTGAACCATTGCACATGAAAAGTTCAAAACATTCATTCTTTTGTGTGTGTGGGGGGGGGGGGGAGGATACAGTCAGGACTTTTGGGACACGACAACTAGGACATACGCCTTTTCGTCTTCCACTGCTGACATTCTTCGAAGTGATTTTCTTTTCTGAATGATCTGTGAGCCAAAACAAAAACATCCTTAGCACGTTGCCTTTGAAACTGTCTCATCAAACCAGCTTCAAAAATTAGAGTAACTCAACGGGTCTAGAAGAGCCCCTGTGATTAGAGTAACGCAAGGGGCCTAGAAGAGCCCCTGTGATTAGAGTTACACAACGGGTCCAGAAGAGCCCCATTGATTGGAGTAACGCAAGGGGCCTAGAAGACCCCAAGTGATTAGAGTAACGCAAGGGACCTAGAAGAGCCCCTGTGATTAGAGTAACAACGGGTCCAGAAGAGCCCCAGTGATTTAGAGTCACATTATGGGTCCAGAAGAGCCCCCTGTGATTAGAGTAACATAACGGGTCCAGAAGAGCCCCCTGTGATTAGAGTCACATTATTTGTCCAGAAGAGCCCCCTGTGATTAGAGTCACACAAGAGACACCCTTGGTTTTAAAACCAACCTACTTCCTAGTTAAATACATGACGAAGGAGTTTGTTCTCAAAGACTCGGTAGACATCATGATTACAGTTGATAGGTGACGTCAATGTTATTAATAGCTTGCTGATCTCCAGAAGAGGTGCTGACCTACTCGCTTACGTGTGTACTTTGCTTGTGGATAAGTATTTTTGTATATTTATTTAACTCAAACTTTGGCCGCATTCCTTGACTTAGACTCTTTTCGTGGTCTTTGACAAACAGACATTTTGGCAGAACTGTGTATATATTGTTAATTGTCTTTGTAAACAGTTGACATTATGGCTCACGCAGATTATTTAGAATTCTAGGCATAGAAACCAGTATGATAATAAAATACAAAGTTGATCACAATTCTAGTTCAAAACAATTAAGTAATACTGTAGCAGTACGCCAGTGGGTGGCCACTGTGGTCACGTGACGCTGACAGTACTACTGATAAATCTGACGACAGCCGATTAATCGATCCGGTGACTTTTTCTTTTAAATTTCTCAGAATTGATCAGGTAATCTTTTTTTTTTTTGAAGTGTTGCCAAAAAGATTTCGTTTGGTCATTATAAGCCAACGAAGTGCATTTGAAAATTCATTTTGCCTTCACAATGTATGACTTCATTTCGTACTGAATTGTTACCTCGTTCTTCTAGAATGGACTCTATCGCTTCTTCTAAATCTCCACCAGTGGATGCACCGTTTAGTCTGTATCAAGCAGTCCCTGATTTTTTGGCAGTGTGGTTAGCTGGTTGTTTCGCCTGCAACAACCACTCTCCACATTACCGCCAAATCAGCCGACCATGCACCAGATAATTCTTTCGGACGTTTATTTTTAGGATGTTCAGACAGGATGCGTTTATTTATTTCAATAAGTTTTCACAGTAATTATACTAATGTGTGACATATTTGTGTGCTGTAATTGTGAAGATAAAGTTTTATTGAAATGAATATAGGTCAACGTATTTGTGTCTCTTCGTTTGTCTCTAGAATGCTGCTTCGTATGTTGGCACCAATTAGAACTAGTTAGATTTGCTCCTTTCTTTCCAAACTATTCAAACTGCTTACGTTTGAGTTTATCGATGAAGTATCGATCGACTCCCAATGTTTAAATATATCGATAGCTAATCGATTGACACACCAGTAATGTGTCGCTAAAATTTGAAGCGATCTCTTAAGTTACCAATAGACCAATCTTTACATTTGCTATTGATCTATTGATTCAGACCAACACAAAGGCTAAGGTTTAGCGTGCAGTGAAAAGTCTTCTACTAGAAACATGCTAGTTGGAGGTGTGCCTTGTCTTTGTTCATAAACTACCAGACCAAATGGTTCAAGACTTAATGTTCAGTAAGACTCTTTGGCTGCAACTTATTGTACTCAATGTGAACCACTGTAATGACTACACTGTTTAAAGATATACTAGCATTTAAACTTGACAAGTACACGCCGAGTCTAACCAAAACTTTGTGAAGTGTCCAATACTGAGGTGTCAATGATATTCTGGGGGGGGGGGTATTTGATTTGCCTGGAAGCTTAAGGTTTTAGTTATCGTTTACTTTCAATGTTCCTCACATGCCAATGACGAGGTTTGGAAGAAAAAAAAATATGCTTCAAATGTTTGAAACTGTATTGGGTGAGGGGGCGGGGTGTGAATTGAGTGCCATTTTTGTGAATGAATAGTAGCTGGCTTATGAAATACTGTGAACATTTCTTTTGTTTCCCAAGTGAACTTTTGGAAATGTTTCCTTACCTTAGCCAGATTACACTCTGCTTACTTGAGTTAAACAAATGTCCTTCAATGCCAACTGAATCTCTCTCTACACGTAATCTTTTGTAGTCCATGTACACATTGTATTCATGTATTTTGTAATGACTGCTAGAATTTAAAAAAAAAAAGCTTAGATATATTAGTATTATTGTATTATTATATGTTAGTATTATTGTATCTGAAGACTTTCTGAAGTATCTAAATATGTACTAAGTGATCACTTCATTTGTTCCAGGGCTGCCTACGTGTCGTTTGGAGGTCTACTGATGAGACTTAAAGGAGATCCGAACAACTTGCATGGCTTTGAAATAGACTCCAGGATATATCTCATGATGAAAAAACTGGCTTTCTGAAGGAGGATGATCTGTTTGAATGGAAATAGTGTGTGTGTGTGTGTTGCTAGTTGTACTCACCACAAAGTGTTCGAAGTTGATGTACTACATTATGTTCTCATTTCAAAATAAATATTAAATCACATGCACAAACTTGACTTACTAGTTTTATTGTTTTATGTGATGTATGATTTACTACTAAATTAGAAAAATTATATATTTTTTTTTTAACTTTCACTTAAAAACTCAATGGTTTGTATTTTGTTTGATCATTCACATTGAATAGTCAAGAACAAATTTAGCTCTGGTCTTCATCATTAGACAGTTTTAGTTTCAAAAAAAAAAATCAAGTCAATTTGTGGCTAATAAGTAGCAAAGGCATTGTGTGGTTATGACACTGACCTTATGATTGGACTAATTGTCCTACTTGATGTTAGATGCAGGAAGTAATCTATAACAAACAGTACCTAGCATAGGAGATGTCAAAATGAAATACTTCTTCTAGATATGAAGGAGGCACTCAACCTTCTCCACTAATTCTGCATCAATGTTAGACTGTCTCAACTTAAGCAATGCTGCCAGACTTTACACACAGAATACATTTTTACTGTCTTAACTGTGAATAGACCTTGCTTTTAATGACCTAACTGTATACAATTTAGCTCTTGTGATATGAAGGGAGAGTAACCCTTGAAGGATTACAGGCACGACATGGCCTAAATTGTGCTGATGTGCCAAAAACTCAAAATATCATGAGATAATACTAACTTCATTAGGTCAGTGTCAAGAAATAGAAACACATTTCCAAAGGAAATAAGAAAAAACTCAGTGAGATATCACAGGCTTTTATTTCATAGTATTCTCATTGGCTTTTTTTTTAGAAGGTGTCAGGACTTCAAGTATACAATTTGCCTTTTCTATCACTATTGCACATACATTGTGGGAGCTGACATTGAAACTTCATTCAAAGCTCATGTTTAATGACATAGTGAACTTTACCAACTAAGAGATAAACCAATAGGAACAATAGTTTACAATTCAGTTGATCAAACTCTTTATCTATTTCAATCTTCTAAGCAAATAAATGCAAGTTAGATAATTCCTTCCATTAATTTGACTGAAAAGCAATATACCCATTAACACAAATGTTTTATTTTGAAACATTAAAAAAAAAGAGCAACAAATAAATACAATAGTTAACAATACAATCAACAAAATGAAGTGGTAATAAAGTCAACTAAACATTGTGTCTCACAATTAGCATGACCCAGTGAAAACTTTGCTTAACAGACATCAATGTACTACAAGATGTGAAATTTCAGCTTGAAATAAATAAATTTGCACTTGAATTTTTGATTCTATTCAATACAAGCATTCCCATCACTCTCTACTTGCATCACTTGTGATTCTTGAACAACTTCCTCCTTTTTTTTTTCTCCACATTTGATCTAGACAAAAGTTACTAGTATGAATTGTGCATTTAAAAAAAAATACAGAATCCTATTTAAAAAAATGAGGTAACCTACAATTGAAGTTTCCTACTTATTTGGCTCAAAGTCCTGTAACAACTAGGGAGAGCTATACTTCTGCTTTGTTGTATGAATACAAAAATTACTAAGTTTTAGTTGACAATGAAAGTGAAAGAAAAAACAAAAAGCTGATAATTAGAAACTAATTTAAATGAATTTCTTCAAGACATTTGCTTTTAAAATAAAAGTCAATGAAATGTCATTAGCTTAAGAAAGCTGAACAATTACTGGCACTACAGAAACTGATGTTTTTAACTTTTGCCAGAAGTACTGTACCAAGCATTGTTCAGATGCCTTTTAATTCAATTTAGCTATTTTATTTTTAATGACAACTCTATTATATTGACTAGCTCAAGACAATCTTTTTGTGTTTTATTGAGGTCTAGTAATAATGCCACCCACATGCCAGATGATAGAATCCCTAAACACATCCTATATGCTGAGCTTGCGGAGGGAGTCAGACCCAAGGGTCGCCCATGACTAACCTACAAAGATGTCTGCAAGTGAGACATTAGAACCATAGGCATCAACGAAAGTATGTGGGATGAGATAGACCAAGACCGGACAGCATGGAGACAGATTGTATGTGCTGGTACGAACTTCGACAAGAGCAAAAGAAACGAAGCTGCATCAGTTAAGAGAAAGAAAAAGAAAGCTGCTCTGTCAGCCAGTCCTAGGACAGATGCATAAACATGCACGGACTGTGGCAAACTCTGCCGCTCCAGAATTGGCTTGATCAGTCACTCCAGATTTTGCCAGTCTCAAAGACAAAACCTAAACCAGTGACTCATCTGGGCGCATCCATTGTCTTCCGAGACAGAAGGAGCCATATATAATAATAAAAAAGAATGTTACGTTTGCATGACCATTTCATTCTCTTGAATCACCAGCAAGTAACTTAGTCATGAAGTCTAAAGAGGTAGAGGACAATGTTGGGAAAACTAATGAAATCAACGTTTTTATAAATAGATAACACAACAAAATTTCTAGGTTCATATTTCTTAGCAATAAAAATAAAATCACATTTTCTTAATATATTTGATCTAGACATACATCATGCAATAAAAAAAATTCAATGAATTTAATGACCAATAGTTGGATCAAATTTAATATATGCCCAAAATGTAAAAAAAAAATAATTCATTTATTAGAAACAGCAAAAATTAGTTGACAGCTGATATACTAGAAGGCCCAGGTATTATATGAACAGCTGGAAGGTTATAAGTTAGAAAGTCCAGAAGTTTTACATATGAACTTCATTTCTAGAATGTAATCAGGGGGGGGGGGGGGGGGGGTATGATAGCTGGCTCATTATATGTAAGCCTTCATTTTTTTTTCTTACCACTTGGAGATCTTGTAGTTTATTTAGTTGGGGTTGAACTCAATGAGGAATTGTTCAGGTAGATGCAGTGAAATGCTATAGAATTAGAACTCCAATGCTAGTGGAAAGCTTTTTATTTTATCTGACACCTTGTGGGATTTACATAAGCTATCTAGCTCTTTCAGTGGGAATTACTTTGATCGAAAAAAATGGAGTTTTCCGGAATGAACACAAATTTTCAAGAGGGTAGAGTTACTAAAACAACTATAACTTTTTTATTTATTCAATAATCTAACATATTTGATTTTATTTTAAAGGAAAATGAATGGGCTACAAAAGTAAAGTAAATTAAATAAATTATTCAAACAAAATTTGTTTTTATTAATTTTAAACTGAGTACGGAGAAAGAAAATATTTAAAAAATTCATAAATACAAAATTGATATACTAAAAGATTTACCTTTTAATTAAATATTTAATCCATAAATATTAAAAAATCATGATACTTAACACATTTAATCACTTTACATTTCATAAAAGATGAACAAATGCACTAAGAAATTGTATTATTTACATTTTTCGGGTCCCGGGAAATAAACTAAAAAAGAGGATCCATTTAACATAATATTGCCTATTTTTTTTAAACATGTTGGTACTGCATCGAATTTACTATCAAAACAAAGAACAATCAGTCCCACATCCGGTAAATTAAAAAAAAAGAGAGAAATAAAAAGACCAGTGCTGGCAAAGTTACTCGCTGAGAGTAACGCCGCACTGAAAGAGCTAGTCAAGGGTGGTTGGAACAGTTTCCTACATTTAAGTTTTGAATAATACTCAAGCTGAAAGGAACAGAAAAAAAAAATTTAAACAAAGGTTAATTTTTTTTTCTTTTTGCTTAAGTTGTGAATTAGTTTTATTAACATTATATACATATATATATATATATATCAATAAATATATAATAAGCAACTTTAATAATTACTCCCCTAGTTAAACACTTTAACATTAGAAAGAGTTCATTAATTTTGTGTAACACGAAACAAATCAAAGAAATTGTACTTCTCAATAAAAAAAATGTATGGAATAATATCTAGGTGGCTATAAATCAGGTATTTTGTCTAAATCTATTTGAGAATCAACATTTTCTAAGTTTGTATTGTCTAAATGATCAAGATCAAATACTGCATCATCTAAAACATTGAACTGATGCTGTGGCACTTGGATTTGGTGAGGAATGGAAACATCTACAGGCAACTCAGTGTTACCAGTTGAAGAAATCTCTTGGTTAATGTTGGGTGAATCTACAGGACCTGATAGGGATAGATTGTTACTTTCTGAATTTGGAAGATTATCATGATGCACTGATACAGAAGCTCCACCTTCAGGATCTAGTAAAGTTGCTGACTCAAGATTCTGGTCTGCTGTTGCTGGAGGTTTTGTTTCTCCTACAGGTGCAACAACCTCAGGAGTTGAAGTTTCTTCAGCAGCTGTTGAGTTGGTGTCTGGATCAAAGTCCAGTGTGAAAGTAACTGGTTGATCCTTGTGGTCACTGATGGTCAGTTCTGGTTGGACAGGCATAAGGTGAGTAATGTTGGACAAAACAACTGCTAGATCCACTATACCTATGTTACCCTGAAGAAAGATAAAGCAACATTTAGTAGTTCTAAAGTAGTAGAAATATGTAAGTTGATAGCAACATTTTTTTGTCTATTTCAATTCCATTTCAAATAGTATACAATAAAGTTCAAGAAGTCAAAAGTGAAGCTCAGATAAGATTGTCAGATACATTAAGTGGTTTAACTATTTAACAAGAAAAACATTTTAAAAATACTTAAAAACAAAAAAACAAAGCATAATTGTATTAATTTGTTTGGATCAGTCATGTATTTAATTTTGTGATCTTTGGGCGCCTCTGAGTTCACCCAGCTTTAATGGGTACCTGACATTAGTTTGGAAAAAGTAAAGGAGGTTGGTCACTGTGCTGGCTGGCCACATGACACTCGTTAACTGTGAACCACAGAAACAGATGACCTTTACATCATCTGCCCTAGAGATCGCAAGGTCTGAAAGGGGAACTTTTTTTTTAAGTCATGTATTCAAATTTGTAATAGATCTAGATTAACAACAATAAATCTGCACAATTACAAATATTTTACCAACTGATTTTGTTTAGCCCTATTTCATGCTTTAAGCTTTCTCAATGCGCCATGATCCTATCAATTGTCTGGACCAGTTGGAAATGTGAGGGGGAAATGGTTAATTTAAAAAAAATGATTCCTGTGTTTTCAGATAAAAGAAATAATTGTGCAAAATTTCAGCTAAATCCAAGATTGGGTGTTGGGGAAATAACGTGTATAAACTTTTTACCAGACAGACAGAGTGAGTTGATATAAGCTTTGTAAAAAGGTGAAGAACCTGAATTCTCCTCAGCCAACTCAAGCTATCAATATCCATTCTGCTAGTGAATCATTTATGTAAATAGGTTATATCAGTGATGCCCAACCTAATTCGACCCGCGGGCCATTACAATTTCCAACACTCGTCTCGTGGGCCACATGAATGAAAAGTTATTTAAATGAAATGAAATTGTTCTGAAACTATTTTGGTGGAAACCTATGGATTTGATACTTAATTAATAGGTTATTTGACAATTATATATTTTTTTTTTACGCATCAGACAATACCTTCATTTCTCTATTTAAATGTGAGCAACACTGGCTCATGTTGTGGTCTCTTTTCAATAAATATTTCCATGGATCCTCCAATTAATAGGCATAGTTTAACAATCTTTTATTCGCAGCTCAAACCAAGAATGCCACCAAATTAATTTTTATAATGCCCTTTTTATGTTGTTGTTTTATTAAACAGCCACACTTTCTTTATAAAATAAATATGTTGGCTTATTATCATGTTAAACAAAAAAAGGTAAAGATCTGTTAACTTTTCCTGGTAGATTCTACATTCAGAGTCCCATTTTATAAACACACAAATGTTAAAGGTCATGATACCAATCCATCAGAGAAAAAGTGAGGGCCCAAACATAGGTAAAGATACATTTTTTCAACTTTTTGTTTTGTTTGGAAGGTAGATTTCTACACTTAGAGCATTTTTAAAGACACTGAAAAACAAAATTAAATATACTTTTTAATGATTTTTTTTGCTTAAAAATTGTTATCAAGTAGCTAAAAATAGCATAATGGCAAAAAGCTGGGTTTTATAAGGTAGGATCTAGCCAAGCACTACACCTATGAGTCTAATGAGTTTTTCATATTTATTGACAAAACATCTGTCTCACAAGGGCAATACCAAAACAGCTCTTCAAACTGTCAAATGCTGTTTCACTAAAGCCTATCTAATATATTCATAGATCTGACTAAAGCTTTTGATAACGCCAGTAGTGAAGGCCTTTGGCAAATCATTTGCAAATTTAGCTGCCAGGATCAATTCATAACAATGGTGCACAAATTCCATGATTACATGCAAGCAAGAGTCCACAACAACGGAGACTACCCCAAGCCTTTTCCTATCTCAAATGGTATGAAGCAGGACTGTGTGCTGGCTCCAATTCTTTTCAGCATAATGTTCGCACAGAAAGCGTTGGTCCGACCACATATCAGATACTGAAATCCTACAGTTGTCCAACATGAACAGTATCGATGCCACAGTAAAAAAGGTCCCAATTTCAATGGGCGGGACATGTAGTCCGCATGCCAAACAATCGCCTTCCCAAACGACTTCTGTACGTGAGCTGTGTGCAGAAAAGCACTCCTAGGGGTGTCAATACAAGAGCTATACTGACAGCCTTACGAGCTCCTTCAAGGAGTCTGATATTGACATTCATGGCTGGGAGGCACATTCTAGATCACTCCTCATGGCATGAAGCTGCGAGTGTTGAAGTCACGAGATATGAAGCAAGAAAAGTGGCCAGTTTAAAAAAGCGCTGAACCATCTAAAAGCTGAGAGAAGACACAGGCTTATCTGCAACTGACCAATCTACCCATGCCACATATGCAGCCAGCTTTTTAAAGCAAGGTTTGGACTTTACAGTCATCTTCCAGTTAATAGGAAATGAGAAATGAGGAGCTATATATCTATCTACAAGGTCAAGTTCAAGGAGCTTGTTTTTTTTTTGGTACAGCCACAAGGCACTTATGAACATTCACCAGGTCAATTTTGTTTTATACATAGACATTTATGCGAGAAAAAGAACATTTGACTTGAACATCAGAATCGCACAACCAAGTAATGATCCTGTTTGTTTTACTTCCACGATTTGTATTTTTCTCATAAACTTGTCAACACACACACACAAAAGAAAGACCAAATGTGCTTTCAATTTACCTTCTTATTGATGTCACTGAGTGTCCAGCCAAGAGAATTTGCAAGCTGGGCTGGAGGAAACAGTGCATGCATACACTTGTTAATAAAGGGAAGCAGGTCTGTGGCATAGGTGGCACAAAACTGTTCAAATTGATCTTTCTCTTTAGAATTCAATGTTGTTTCTTCAGCTCTGAAACATAAATCATACTCTTTTCAAGCAAGAGAGCAAAGCATTGCTCCTACCAACAACTTGTACATTGATTGAATGATACAAAAAGAAATTGAATTTAGTGATCAGATCTACTAAGATAAGTAGTCAGTCTACTTCAAATAAATTTAACTCAATATCTTATTAGGTTGACTAACATGCCATGACTTCAAATAATTGTAACTCAATATGGTACTAGATTCACTAACATGCCATAACTTCAAATAGTTTTCACTAAAATTAATTTGAAATTTTTCTTTAGAAAAAGAGAACAAGCATTAATAATCTATTGTATTAAATTATGTGGTTTGTTTACTATTATTTACCAGAATTCCTAGTTTTAAAAAATCTGAATTGCATTTAACCCAAAATAAGTTGCCCATCTTATCTGTGGAATGCTAGAATTGCATGTTTGACCTGATCAGATCAAATCTTACCTGTGAAAGGCTAGAATGACACGGTTGACCTCAAGGAATGACTTTTGCAATTCATCAGCTACTTTACAAGCCAAATTCATGGGAGCACATAGACGCAGGTCATTAAAAGCAGTAAGGAGATGATTACAGTAGGCAGCCAATGGGTAGAAGTCCAACAATGTTGTGGGGGGATACAAGTGACCACTCTGCAATGGTAAGATATGTTCTTACAGTAATTTTATTTTATGACATTAACATTATGTTTCAAATATGTGAGGCATTATTTTACATGAAAACTTGTTGCATAAAGATAATCCAATCTAAAGTTGATATCAACATATATATACATCCAATCTAAAGTTGATATCAAAATATTTACATCCAATCTTAAGTTGATATCCACAAATAGACAAAGTCTAATCCTCTAGTATACACTACAAAATCTATTTACCTGTGAGGCAGACATGCCAAGAGTTATTCCCCCTGTCATTGCTAAGCCAAGTAAATTGTAAGACTGCATATTTTCTTCAAATCTAAAAAAAAATAAAAAAATCAGGCTTTATTTTTTTCTTATTTGCCAATGTATACATAAAAATGGAAAATGCATTAGAACAAAGCTATGGTTTTAGTTCTCAATACTGGATAGGAACGAAAGAGCCTATTTTCAACAAGCCATTGCAGTTTATAAATAGAAACCCAAACCAGGAGATTAAGCACCTCAGAAACCATTTTAGAGAGGGCAAAGACTGAAAAGGGAGATACAAACCAGAGCACAGAAAACTAGTTAAGTAAACTACCTAGACAACCTTATTCCTGATGTACTGAATCAAAAGTCAAACTTTTGAACATTTCCTTTAATCCAACAATCACATGCCCAGTGCAGACCTAAGCTCTCAACAAAATTTTAGGAAATAACCACTTGTATAGGTTACCAGACAGCTGCACACACATAGAACAAAAAGAAAGACAAAACTAGTTGTTGTTTTTCTTTACAACTGCACAAACATGTGTGTGCATGAAAATGTTGGTCAGACTTTACTTTGTAAGAGTGTTGAGCTATTTTTGTTTATTGTGTGATAATCAAAGAAAAAGCTTTTCTCAATGTCAAGATTATACCTGGGAATGCAAAAGAAAAAAATCATAGAACTTGAGGAGCTTTGTGTTTGAATAACACTTAACAAATTGAGGGTCCAGCAAAAATTAAAATGGTTTGTCCAATTTATAAAACTGCTAACCAAAGATCCTTGTGAACAAACACCATTCACACCTAGCAATAAACTGTCAACAATTCCTAGTGATGGTCTAAAGTAGAAGCAGCAGAAGGAAGTAACTATAACTGTCAATTATATCATTAAATAAAAGCAACTTAAGTATCACAGCGCCCTCTTGAATATCTGCCACTTAATAAGAAAAACAAATGATTAGTGTAATCTATAAGAAATTATTCAAGTTAAAATTTGGTTTCACATGACCATCTGAGCAATAAAAGTTATCTTCTTTGTATTAATTAGTTGATGTTTTAATTGGGCTATCACAGCACTCTCTTCTTTATTGAACTTAACTAATAAGAAAAACAAATGATGAAAATAAAATAATTACTTTTTATTGGCTTCTTTCAGAGCTTCAACAAAATATCTAAGAGATGCTTTTTCAAATATTGGTGCCAGAAGTCCACGGAAATCTGCTCCCACTCGACTGAATGATAAACCAAAGTACATACATTGGCCTAGAATAGAGTCGAGGCGACCTCCAATACCTTCTTCCAGATCTTTCTCTAGAGTTTCTAGAAACTGTAAAATCTGGCAACAAACGAACATAAATTGTGAGCACCTGAATTCTAGGTCATATACTTCACATAGCATGAACCAAAATTCACATTTACTTTTGATTGGTCTCTTCCCTTGCCCATACATATATAAACTGAAACGTTAGCCTGTTGGTTGTAGCCCAAGATAAAATTACAATAGCTTTTCACAATTAATGGGCAGTCAAAGAATGACATCCCCATTTAAAATCCCCCCCCCTCCCCCCTGAAGTTGTTAATGTACATCCTTTCAGCACACACTTCTTATACCTCAGGTTTTTTTTCCTTAAAGAAGAAGTAGCTTTCTTTTCTTTCTCCTACAGAACAGTCTGAGAGCTACAGCTCTTTCTACCCCCCTCCCCCACATCTTATTATCAAGTGCGACTGTACTTACTTTTTGAAGTACCCAGCTGTGAAACAGTAAAGACTCATGAATAGTGTCCTCCTTGCCAGTACTAACAAGTGGATCTTCATCAGAGAATATTGCTCGAAATTGGGTCATGATATCAAACAAGTGAACTCTGCTGGCTTCTATTGTTTTATTGATATGATTGTATGCTGAAAGATATACAACAATGAGTAAAAAAAACAACTAGACATTTGTAGCAGAAAAAATATTTTTTGTATTTGGTCAAGTTATATAAAATATACAAAAAACTACTAAACATATAGGTCTAAATTACAACCAGCTGAAATGGTAATAAAAATTATTGATATTATATGATAAAGAAAATTGTAAGCTAAGACAAATACTAATAAAAACTTACGATCTCCTTTTGGTATAGAATCTAAAATAGTCTGAAACCAAGAATCTCTTGCCTTTTGAAAAAAAGAAGAAAAAACAAAAAAAATTTACGACACTAGCATAAAAACTGAATTTAAGATTTAAAACAAAAACTTATTAACTACCTGAAGAAATTGAATTCTCAGCTCCGCTTCAGTAAAAACATCCAGTCGTCTTAAATATCCAATAACTTTCAGGCAGGCTGGGAGTTGTAGATTTGTTCTAAGTTGTTGAATGAGTTGGTTTAACATGAGTTGGGTGGATGCTTTCACTTCATTTACAATACCCTAGATACAGAAGAATAAGTCTGTATTACTAGGAGACTATTTCATTATCCACTAATAGAACCTATATCTAGAAACTGCTATTAAGATGTTTTTAAAGACCAAATGCATGGCTAAGACAATTAAATATATTTTATTTTCCTATAAAGATTTACTCTTAATCCATCAGAAATCATACATGTTAAGTATAGTTTCACATGACCATCAGAGCAATACAAGTTGCCTTCATTATATTAATTAGTTGATGTTTTAATTGGGCTAATGAATGCCAAAAAAGGAAGTACCTAAAACAAATGAATTTTAAAAAATAAATACTTATATAAAATTCTTCTTTTGTTTACACTATTTCATGACCTACTATCAATTTGATCTCACTGGACGAATGGCTTTAAATCTTTTCAAAGTAATCACATTTTATTTACATATGCTTACAGCATTGTTATTGTTCCTATTATTTTCCTTATTCCAAGGTGATTTCAAATCATCACAAAGTATTCTTTATGATAGGAAAATAATTTTTCCTAGAAATTATTAGCAAAGTGTTCTTGTCTTTAATACATTTTTACTAGTCATACAAATATTTCTATCTTTATTTAAGTACATAAACTTTAAATTGTTTTAAATCTTTGTATTTCCCTAATGGATCTTCTCATTTAGAAAAAGGAAGATTTTTAAGCAAAAAAAAAATCCATAAACATCTCTGATAAGAATCATAGTGTTTGTCTAGGACATGAACATAAGGGAATATATTTTTTCATCTGACAAATTAGTTTTCAGAAATGATCTTTTGAAAGCAGCGTTCCCCTTTAAGACCTTGCAAACTATAGGGCAGATGATGTAAAGGTCACCTGTTTCTGTGGCCCACAGTTAATGAGGATGTCATGTGGCCAGCACAACGACCAACCGCCTTTACTATTTCTCAACTAATGTCAGGTACCCATTAGAGTTGGAGGACTCAGAGGCACCCAATGATCCCAAATTTAAAAATCCCAGTCTAAACCAGGATTCAAACCTGGGACCCTGGTTCGAAGCTAATTGCTTTACCGCTTAGCCATCACGCCTAATTCCAAACAATGTGGAAGGATCTTAATCTCAAATTAATCTTGAATCCTTAAATAAACTGCAGTGAAGTATTTATTTTTTAATCAGATTTCTTTTTTTTAAATAACAAACTTACAATGATGACATGAATATTGGGATGTTTTTTCTCCAGTCTTCTAGCATACGCTGCCAACTCCAATGCTTCTTCATAATATCTATTTCTAACACATGTATCCATCAACTGAGGCATTTCCAGAATTTCAAGAAGTTGCGAATGACGTTGCAAGGTCAAAATGTTCATGCGACGACTGAAAACAAAAACACAGACAAATATAATGCTCAAATAAAGTATTTCTGAAATTGTGTGCATGTATCAGTATCAGTAAGTTTGAAATTGTGTGCATGTATCAGTATCAGTAAGTTTGAAATTGTGTGCATGTATCAGTATCAGTAAGTTTGAAATTGTGTGCATGTATCAGTATCAGTAAGTTTGAAATTGTGTGCATGTATCAGTATCACTAAGTTTGAAATTGTGTGCATGTATCAGTATCACAGTAAGTTTTACATTTTCAATTTCAAATGTAACAATTTCAGCTCACTCAAATATAACACATTTTTATTATGGCCTTATGTTTAAGCCTGGAATGATGTGTCTTTTAAATTAGTAGCTTCATCATTTATAGCTAGATGGCATCTGTCCATCTCAAAAGTTTCTTGACTTATCTTCAAATTTAGTATTTGTCTGATGTTCCCACAATCCACCAGAAGTTTTATAATATGAGCATTTGCTGACAATACCATTTTGATACTCCCCACAAATTGATTGGGGTATATACAAATGAATTGAATGTCTTAGTTTTAAAATGAAACATTTTAATGTACAAATGATGACTAACAGAGTTTAGAAAATGCAGAAATTTTGTTTCAATCTAACAGTAATTTAAAAAAAAAAAAATTCAGTGCTGGCCGAACCTTGAACTAATCTCTTGGGCTTTCTGAATGACATTTTTGCATTCTTCTGAAAAGTTGGGTAATTTATTCAATAGACTTTCAAGATGTTGCTCTATGATTTGAAACTGTAAAGAAAAATATAATCCTCAAAATAAAACATATTTAATATTTTCTTTAAATAAACTATGCATTTGAAACTAAAGAAAAATATTATCCTCAAAATAAAACATATTTAATATTTTCTTTAAACTATGTATTTCACAGTCTACATCTATCTATTATACAATCTAAGTTTTAAATTTTACATCTTGAAATATCTCCTTGGAGCAGTCTGCTGTCTGAATAAATGTTGTGTAGTTGTGAAAGGCTAAGTCTTGAGTTTCTGCCAAAATATGTGCTTTCTCTTCTGACAGCCGGTCAGGTTCTCTTGCTAAACAAAAAAAAAAAATATATATATATATATATATATTTATATATATTATAATAATAAGAAGAATGAAATCAAAATGATAATGACTGCTCCATTACTCAGTGACTTAATATAATATTATTTAATAATTACACTTGACAAACATTTTACTCACAAAGCCTTTCTGCTCCATAAGAACTGAGTTCAACCAAATATTCCACAAAGTCTGGATTTTCTTGCCAACTTTCTATAATAAAGAATGCAACAACAAATGTAATGTTTATAATAGGTCAACAAATGAAGATTACAATTAACAAATTTTCCACACCAAACACAAGTAAGACATATTATTCAGTATTATGTTAATATCATTTTTTTTTCTCCAGAAAACAATCTTTTCAAACAATAACAAACTTCTCTCTTGATAGATAAACATCCATTGCAAGCTGTGAGTCAGATTAAAGTGAATTTATATTTAACCTAACTCATGAAAACATTAAAGTAAAACATTAGATTAGATCTATTATTTCTATATATATATAGTCTTATTACTCTAGTTAGACTAACATTGAGAACTAGATATAATCATATAGATCTTTCTATACTATAGATGAACATAACATAATTAGATCTAAAATTAGAAGATTCTATCCTAGGCTAAAGGCTTCGATTCTTCTTTCAGCCTCAGCGTTTTAATTTTACTGAGAAGTTAATGTAACTCTTCCAGATTTTCCACAGTTTGCTCATGGCAGCAGTTTTATCTCCTTTAGTGATAGATCTAGAGATCTAAATCTAGATTAAATGCAACAGAAAATGCTGGATATCACTCAAGAGACCAGAAAAAGAAGACAAATGAGTAAAGTAAAAGTTTGTATTTTTACAAGTCAATGTCGTCAATGAATACTCTGCCTCTGGTTGGCAAAAAGGAAGAACTCCTCAATACTGTGAAAAGACAATAGCTGAGCTGGTTTGGTCATGTTGTAAGACACGACTCACTGTCAAAACTTGTAAAAAGTAATTCTTCAAGGTATAGTGGAGGGAACACGAAGAAAATGTCCTCCAAAGAAAAGCTGGCTCAGTGGCAGGATAACAATAAAATGAATAATAACATAAAAAATTTATTAAAAATTAAAAGAATGACTTAGAATATGGACCGCTAAAGAAAAGCTGCTGACCGAGAAAAGTGGAGGGATATGGTCATACCAGGGGTTCTGTGTAGACTCTAGATCTAGATGTAAAAACAATGAAAATTCAACAAAATACAAACCTGAAAATGAATCTTTGAATATTGAAGTTAAAATATTTTCATCTTCCACGTCTATGCCTGCCATTTTATGTTGTTGTGGTCTAGCTATATATATATATATATCACAGACCTATATATACATTACAAAAGTCTGTAATCAAAATAGATAGCAACTTCATATTCATAGGTTAGTGAGCAGTGATACCCAGCGTTATACGGCCTGCGGGCCATTTTAATTTCCGACACCCGTGTCGCGGGCCACATTAACAAAAAAAAAATATTAAAAAATGAAATAGAGAATAGTTGCGATAGACCTTGCAGTCTATAGGACAGATGATGTGAAGGTCATCTATTTGTTTCTTTGACCCTCTGTTAACCAGAGTTTCATGTGGCGCCCAAAGATCCCGAAATTAAAATCACAGTCTTCGCCAGGATTCTTACTGGGACCTCGGTTCGGAAGCCAAGCGCTTTACCGCTCAGCCACCGCGCCTCGAAAAATTGTTTTATTACAATTCCCGTGGCTCCATTAGGCTTACATACACCCATAAGCTAATTACGTAACAAGGATTTCAGGTGTCTTATAACTAAAAAAGTCTTTCAACTAAAGGTTTCTGTAGACAACAAGGCGTAGAAATCTAGTAATTATTTCACAATCTGCTGCTCTGTCCTTTAGTTTAAAATGGAGATTTTCACCAATATCGTCCACTCATTTTGCAGTTGTCATGCCAGAAAGGCTGACAGCTTTTTTTCAGGACGATTTTATTCTATCACTGGTAGCCAGCATTTTTTATACTACATTTCTATTCTTTAAATGTGAGCAACTATCTAGCCTCCATGACAGACGACTCATTTTCTTGACTTCTTGGTAAATATTTTCGTCAATCGCTTACTTCTAGGCGTAAATTAGCGATCTTTTCTTAGCGGCTTAAACCAACAATGCCACCATATTTTTGTAATGGTTTGTTTTAGAAAGACAATAGATTAGAATGAATTCCAAGAAAAAGTCCTAATAATGAGAAAATATTTTTTCAATATTTTCATTTTTCTTTTATTTTCTACATTTTATACCGATGTTTTGGCGGGCCAGTCGAAACCAAGTCGCGGGCCGGATCGGGCCCGCGAGCCGTAGTTTGGGCATCACTGGGTTAGTTGATTGATTGATTGTTGGTAGACATAGTCACGTGATGAGGGCAAAATGTATAGATTAGAACAAATATTTATAAACTATCCAACTTATGAAAAGCAAAATTCAAAATGAACAAGATATTTTAATAATATAAATTTATTTTGTATTTCTGTTAAAAAGTATATTTATGTGAAACACAAAAATAATAATGCCTATGTTTTGTATTTGCAGGTTTTATTTCACCTGTCCTTATAGTTAAAGTAACTTATACATCTAGTCTGTTGGAACATTTGGACACCACAAATGATCTGTCAACCATCTCTCTCCAATCCCTAAGCGAAGTGAAAATGGTGGCCCCGAACGAAATTAATAGAAGAACAAAAAATTAAGGCTGAAAATAGCAATGAATTAAAAACCTTTCAACATATCTCAATCAACAAATAAGTTAACTGATTTAGCGCCAATGTAGCATGAATCATAAATTGCTTCATGGATGATTTATGATCGTCAGACTAGAAATAACGTTTTACGTTTCGACATTTCTTGAATGTCTTCTAACATATTGTAGTAACTTAAGTGAGGCAACTCAACGAGGACATTGACGTTTATTTACACGGAGACATGACAAACACAAAGGATATCTGCCTTGAGCACAGCATCTCCATATTGGCTCTAGACTTGGGCGGAAATCGTTAGTCTCTTATGTCAACATCTGACTTGTCTGGTCACTGATAGTGCGCACCTTCTTTCTGCACTATCTTGGAAGGCGGTGCGCATAGCAAAGTCATAACATTGCCCCCGTTTTAACACTTTTCGTCCCGAAAAGAAACAGTGCAGCTGAGGTTTGACAGTTCAGGTGGAGGTCGATCAGTGGGAGCCACAGGCGGCAGGGAGCGTGTTCCCCACGAAGCCATCCGCATTGTTTTCCTCCAGTGCCGCTTTCTCTTTCTCCAGTTGACCAGGCTGTTGTTGCTACGATGACGTGGCCGTTCGACACACAAAGAGATATTGTCGAGCACTGTTTTCTTCAGCACAGCCGTTGATTGGACACGCTGTCTCAGCAGACCTTCCCGACAGACGCCTCTCAAGGGAGCTGCAGGTTCACATGCAGCCACGTTGCAAACAAAGTCCAATGCACCGCAGTCATCCTCAGACAACAGTCTCACGTCTAGAATACAGGTCTCTTCAGTTTCAAGTGGAAAATGTCTTCCTCTTGACGGCTCAGATTTAGAGTAGTCCGATTGACATTCGTCTATGCCAATGTCGATGATGATGGTAGAAGTACATATGCCCTGTTGGTGGTTTTCTTGGCATCTAAATTCTATGTGTGATGCGCCGCACGTACAATTCATGGTAAACTTCTGGATGCAGTTGTCGAGCTTCGAATTTCCTTCGTAGGCACCGGAAGATAGGCAGAGGTCTTTAAAGTTCACAGCAACAGGCTTGAACGTAGACCCAACGTTGTCTTGATCTGTCCGGCTCATTGAGGTACTGGTAACAGGTACAACAGGAACAAACGCTTCAGGCACATAACAGACTTCAGTTAAGGTACTGGTAACAGGTACAACAGGAACAAACGCTTTTTTTTTTTTTTTTTTTTTTTGTTTAAGATCATCACAGCAATCGCCATCACGTTTCTCGTCTTGAAAGTCACAACCACAAGACTTGCACACAACACAGACACAGACGGCGCTCAAATCCCCAGCGTCTCCGTCACCACTGTTTGTGCAGCCACAGTCTTGACCACGCAACTTCTTTACCAACGAGTCTATAGGCAACTGCTCCTTTATCAACGAGTCTACTCGAGACACAATTTTATCTACCTTTTTCCCAATACTGTTAATCTGTTCACACATTGCATCAATACCTTCATTTATCTTGCCAATAAGCTCATAAATCTCCGGTTCAATTTCAAATAGGTAGGTCTCCGGATCTTCGTCTTCATCAATTAAGGCTTGCCGGAGACGAGCTGTAAGCATCTCCTTGCTACCACCAAGCTTCAGACGTCTGTAACGAAGTTCCTGCCTTAGCTCTTTAACTAAAAGCTGGTCTAGTTGTTTCAAAGATGCCATTGTGCTAGAATCCTACCTCCTCTCGTTGAGTCGAATATAATCCCACTTCTGAGACCAATTGTAATAACTTAAGTGAGGCAACTCAACGAGGACATTGACGTTTATTTACACGGAGACATGACAAACACAAAGGATATCTGCCTTGAGCACAGCATCTCCATATTGGCTCTAGACTTGGGCGGAAATCGTTAGTCTCTTATGTCAACATCCGACTTGTCTGGTCACTGATAGTGCGCACCTTCTTTCTGCACTATCTTGGAAGGCGGTGCGCATGGCAAAGTCATAACAATATGCAGTCTAACAAGTAACCTAGATCTAAAAATTCATGTAGGCCTAAGTATATACCTTGAATCATAGCTGAAACCATGGGCGTAGCCAGGATTTTTAGGGGGAAGGGGTTCTCCCCTACTCTGCCATTATAAGTGTGTTTTTGTGTGTGCACAGAATTATATATATATTACATTCTGACCCTTCATTCTTTCAGAAGATGTTCATTTTAACCTAGAATATGTTTTTCCTGGAGGGAGTGGAATAAATTGTAAACACCCGTCCTTGCCAGCAGTGAGCTCCATCAGCAGGGCTCTGGGCGGAGCCCAGCGTCAGGCACTTTTTCCGATATTTAAAAAAAATGCATATCCTGAGGTATCTATACTACAGTGCATTTTCCTGCTATTACAAACTTTTAGTTCAAAACCTAATCTACTATTCGTACTTACTTAGGACTTAATGCTACCGCGCCGTTCGGCGCATCAAGCAGTCCCCACAAAAATCTGTCACTGGCATTGTCTGAAGCCTCTTCCCACCCAGTGTCCACTACTCTGAGATCCTCCATGAAAGTGTGGTGCCAAGTTATACTATGATTTCACTATTTCCGCTTTCCTAGTGATGGCCTACATGTCATTGCAACTCTTGGTATGCATAATTCATTTTGTCAGAAAACATGTCCCCCAAACCTCTTCCGACACTCTGTCACAACCTCACAAAGTGGTCGACTCCCAGTTCGGCATATGATTTCCTTGATTGACATCTGATCTCTATAGCTGACTCCTGCAATCCGTCAGAGCCATCTTTGTTAAGCGACATTTAGTCTTTCTTTCAATTTCGGCAGCTGACTCTCATGCTATTTACTGCACTTTAATAATGGAGCCCAGCGGCTGGTAGAAATGTGTAAACTCTCTTGGCCACTCTCTTGGAATTCGGTGACTGTAGTTTGCTTTAGATTTTAAATCGAAAGGGGAAGTTTTTTCGTCAAAACCATCTATTGGGGAGTTTTCAACTAAAAATTCTATGGAGTTTAAAAAAAAAAAAAAAACTCAAAACCTCCTTAGCTACGCTCATAGAATTATATAGGTGATTGTAGTTTGCTGGAGAATAATATTGAAGAGGGGGTTTTCAACCTCAAAACTAGCTGTAGGGGGATTTTAAACTCAAAACCATCTGGAGGGGTTTTAAACTTAAAGCCCTCTGGAGGAGGGGAATTTAAACTCAAAACCCCCCTTGGCTACGCTTATAGAATTTTGAATGAGTAATTTGCTTTTTTTTATATTGAAGAGGTGGTTTTTAGCTTCAAATCCCGCTGGAAGGGGGTTTTAATAAACTCAAACCTTCTGGATGGGGTTTTAACTTAAAGCCCTCTGGAGGGGGGAAGGGGGTTAAACTCCTCTTGGATACGCTCATAGAATCTTGTGACTGATGTATACTTTAGTCTTATAATGAAGTGGGGGTTTTATCGTAATAAAAAATTTCGGAGGGGGTTAATAAAATCCACCTTGACTATGCTCTTGGAATTTGGGGATTTTCGTTTACATTTTTTTTTGTTTTATATAAGGGGTGGATCGCACCCCCCCCCCTTTTCCGTAAAGGATTTTAAACTCAAAACCCCTCTTAACTGCACTGGGGCAAGTGATGGTTTAATATTAAAATCTCGCCTAAAATAAACAAAATCAAAACAAAAAATTAGTCACAAAATCCCCCCCCCCCCTTTGACTACGCCCATGGTTTGAGACTTATAAGAGCTAGGCTATAAGACACGTTAGAGCCATACAATTCTGCTATGTTTAAGATTTTATTCATGTTTCAAAATTTTCTCTCTAAAAAAATTTCTTGGGAGTTCTATGCGAGGCCCCCACCAATGGAAGGCCCTAGTCCACCAAGTCTGAAGAGCATCCCACATGACCAGGCAGCCATTGACGTTAATGTTTTTTCACTGCCATTGTCTATATTCATAAACATACGCAAAATTGACTACTAGTCAGTAACTATGAAAAGGTTACTCTATCAATAACATGACATTATTTTCAATTTTCAAGGTTAAAGAGGTGAAACACAGAAAGAAAAAAAAAGGAAATTAATGGATTCTATCAACTCATACATGCTATTTTTCAAGAGAAATGTGTTGCTCAATCTCAAAGCATACATTTTATTTCAGCGACAATTTAATCCTTTAGACACACAGATTTTAAATAATTTTTTAAACCTTTTTTCAGCTCTGATGTGAGAAGAAAACATACTTTTTTTTATTATGTAAAGAAATAGTATTCTATATTTTACTTACATTACATTAATTTATAATTTTGTTTTTTCTTTAGCAAACATTAGTATTGTTTTTGTTGGTACAACAAAGTTGTGTTTCTTGATCAGCTAATAGAATGTATTTAGTCAGACTTCTAGACAAATCAACTCAAGTAGCAGTTGAATCTTTTTATGCAGCTCTTTTAGAAGCTGATGATTAGAAATTTTCATTTTGTTAAGCTAATGTCCCTGGTAGACTAGTTTAAATGATTATAGATGATGCGCCCAGAAACAAACTCTGCTGCCAGAGTAACTAAATACTTCAATTCGAGCTACAAAAACTTGGCCAAAGTTCAAGTATGAGAATGAATGTCTTGTTGCTATAAGATAGATTGCTCTTCCTTCTATATATGTAAAACTGCCTTAGAAGACAGAAGGGAGATAGAGACATACACAGTCTCTCCAAGTGGGACCTAAGGACTATGGCTATCATGTTGAAGGAAATTTTTCAAGATCAGAAATCTATACAGAGAACTGCCTGATCTGGAAACCACTGCTTGGTTCATCTCAGATATAGGATTACTGATCTGAACCCTCTGACATGTAAAATGAGAACGATGAAGAAGAAAGCATCTAGAAAGACTATGCATGCTAGTATTCGGAACCTAGTCTCTGATAATTATGCCATCTTTAGACTTAAATTGCATAAATAGGTCCTAATCAATAGTGTAAAATATTTCAGTATGAAATATTTAAGCAAAACAAAAAGTTGAATTTTAAAACATACTCTGGTATTGTTAAGAAAATTTATTTAAAAACAAATGAACAACACATGTCAATATCTGAATGAAGAAACATGTTTGAAAATATCAGTGACTAATATAAATATGCAAACAAAATAAATAGCAATAAAATATTTACATGAGTGATGTATGCTTTAGTTAAAAGTAATATTAACAATTGTATAGAAATGTTGATCTAAATAATGTACATTCAGAGAGATTTTAAATAATATCATCTTGTTCTACTGAGTTAGATGCTCCTGATGGTAAGGGAGATAAGCTGGAGGGATGAGTAAAGGCTGCATAGGAAAGCTGAAAAAAATAAAAGAAAGCTTGTAACATTTTGAAGCTAAATATAATGGACATGAAATGTCACATGAAAGGGAAAAGAGGAAACATTTATTGTTACTTTTAAAACGAGGCTGTTGGATTTAACAATGTACTAAAACGTGTACCCTGGGAGCTTGAAGTGAAGACAGAGAGCACTCACTCTACAATCCTGCTAAATGTAGTACAGAAGTCAAAGTACAAATTAGCAGGAATTAGAAATTAGATATAGTGAATGGAAGTCACTTTTATATTTAAAGAGCTTGTCATATTGTATAAGTCACACACACACACACAAACTTATTAAGTGACTTCGTTATCTCGTTTATAATCAAGATGTATAAAAAACAAAGTTATGGGCAAAGATATCCACCAATCTGGAACACTGTTAACAGTGCTTTAAAATTGAGACATATATATATTGTTACAAATGAACAGTGATAGGTAGAGGTCAACGTATGACCCCGGCGAGATGACACAGCAGCTAGTGTTCCCTGGAATCTACATGTACAAACAAAGACAGGATGAGACGTGTCCACGCGTGTTGTTCCAGGGGACGAACAGATCTAAGTAGGGGGACAGTTACTAATGAACAGTGACAGATAAAGGTCACTACGTGTGACCCCGACTTGATGACGTTTCCTGACATGTTATTCCAGAGGATACTAGGAGTGTTTGTGCAACTTTGGAGAAGCGATTAGGGACTCTATATAAGCCAGAGAGTTAATGTTAAAGTGAGTCGTATGGAGTCGTGAGTGAGCCGTTACAGTCGATACAGACTATGTAAGACGTGTGCGGCTCTGTGGAAGAGAAATGTGTACGACTCGATGCAAGTTAACTAGGGTAGAGTTAACTGGAGTGGACTACTGTCGTTAAAGTCTATACAGCGAACTACAGTGGACTTGAGCCGTTACAGTCGATACAGTCGATGTAAGACGTGTGCGGCTCTGATTCGGTAGACTTGAGTACGACTTGGTTCAGCTTTGGGAGACCTGGAGCGACACTGGCAAGTGTGTCGTTGGTCTGTTCTGTGGAATACGGCTCGAGCAAGTTGAGAAGAGATGAAGTGCAACGAAGTGAAGAGATGCAGTGCAACGAAGTATAGCTAACTGTAAACTGACAGATATTGTACAGTCTTCTACGCTACATGTTACAGTAATGTTAGAGTTAATAGTCATTAAATTTATATGCAACTGAAAGTTTAGTCGTCAAGTTCTTTGCTGTGTTTTTATTTGTGTGCCAACTAATACATCTAGCCAGAAGATTCAGAAATACGTAACAATATATATATATATATATATATATATATATATATATATACTATATGCAATGGGTTATTTGTACTTTGACAAACAAAAAGTGTTTCTTATAGTCGATGTATTTGTAATTGTGATTCTTAATATAAATGTGAATGTCAATATGTCTGTATTTCTGTTACTGAATTGAAATGTTTTGTTACTGTAATCAGAACAAATGAGTAATTTTGCAAACTATAAATGACTTGATTATTATTGGATGACAAAACCAAGTAGTTTCCGTGCCCTTGTTTACCTGATTTAAATTTGGTCTGGGTCTATTAAAAGCACTTGGTGGTCGCTTCAATCTTAAAACTTCAGATGTAGACTCAGGGGGAAATTCTTTGTGCACAGTCTAGAAACAAAGATAGTTAATGATGTTGTTTTTTTTTAAGCTTAAGTTTTCTCTATATTTTTCTTTTTGTGTTTTATTCTGAGATTAAAAGAATAATAATAGTAAACAATGACATTAGATAAAACAACATTTATTTTCAGCCTAAAATTATAATTAGCCATACACCCTTAACTTTCTGTTAGTTCTGCTGAGCAGATTTTTTTAGTTATTTACTTATCTACTGTATACTGAATAGAATGGACAAGAAGCTATGGCAATTAGTTAACAGTCAACTTTTTAATAGGACAAATTTAATAACAAATGAAATAAGAAGCCTAAAAAGCAATATATACATACTATATATCGAAATGCCTAAATACAACAAAGATTGTCTAACTAAAGGTGCAATTCAAGTCTTGAGAGTTATAAAATAATTGCCAAATCAAATTGTCAGCGATTGATAAAGATGGAGTCAAATAGATTTCTTACTAAAAGGTCTCCAATGGTATATTTTTTTACTTTGAAAATTCCAATATATAATTCTACTTAAAAGAAGATAGATTTCTAAAAATAAAAATATTTTTTAAACTAACTTACTTTCAAGGGAGGTAAAACTTGTGGTTTTATTTCAGTGTTGGAATTTTGTTGCTCTTCAGATATCTCAAGAATTTCTTTGTCATTCTTGAACTGTATTGTGTGGGAAGTTTTTGGAATAGGACTATCAAAAGAGATTATAGAAACATAAGTTAGAAATGTAGTTGGAAAGGACATTTCTACTAACCTTTAATGGTAACCCTTAATTCTCCAATATTATTTCCACAAAAAAAATAAAATAAAGTTATGCATTATGGCTGAGGAAAGCTATACAATTCTATTAGTCCTAGCAAAGAGATTTAATGCTTAGATATGAAGCCCAAATACTAGAATAAGAACATATTAATTCAATTATCATATTTTAAAAATTTAAAAAATAAATCATACTCCAAAAAAAAATAAATAAAAGCTTGTGTTTAGATTCAAAATTGCATAGTTTTTAATATGTTACAAAAATTTTATTAAAAAATTAAATAAAAAATATAGATCAATAATTACTGTGAAAGCAATTTATATTTACCATCATAATATGTTGACAATAAACTAATTTACCTGTAGTCAATTTTTTCTTCAAAAACAGGAATTTGAAGTTTAGATTTGGCAACTGGACTTTGAATGTTGTCATTAGTTACTGCTAGTTCTGTATTGTCATTAGTTACTGCTAGTTCTGTATTGTCATTAGTTACTGCTAGTTCTGTATTGTCATTAGTTACTAGCAGCTCTTTATCATTATGGTGATCTTGATTGAAATCTCTCATGTTGGCCTCCACAAACTTGATTTTAGTTTCCCCAAACCTGTCAGACAGAAATAAATATTACACTAAATGTTAGTACTATAACCAGTTGACAGACATAAATACTGCATTATATGTTAGTATACAACATGATATATATATATATATATATAAATATATATATATATATACACACACACTATAACATGATGTTATATCAATAAAATTGTTATAAAAATTTTTTAGGTTAAGTAAGGTAATCAACATTTATATTGCAATTTCAGTGATCACTGATTGTTGTGTTGTCTGGGACAATAATGACCAACCTATTTATAATTTACTCAAATGATTTAATGTAATTGTAAAAGCTGGTTGGAAACAGGTATAGTTTAGTCTAAGTAATTACCCCAGCTTCTACAAGGATTTGATATTAAGCTAGTTCTGCAACCCATTGCAACACAGATCCAACAATTAAAACCAGATTAAGTTCATAAAAACAAGTGAAGTCAATTTGGAGCATACAAAATACAATCAATGTCAATGTCAATAAAAGAAGCAAACTGCAAATCTATAGTAACAGTAAACTTTACTTGTTGACATGTTGCCATGGTGTGGCTCCCTCGGGTGCCACTCTGTTCACAAAACATGGGCAGTACTTGTCCACATATGGTTTCAGACAGCAACAGAAGACAAGCAGCAGTATGACAATAACAAGAAGGATAACCAACAGTGTGATCAATAAATTTTTCAGGACAGTTGAGTCATTGGTCTGTAATATTGATGCTGCTGCTGTTGCTGATCAGAGAAAAATATGAATGCAGTATAGAGTTAAATTACTGTGACAACCAATCCATCAACATTAAAACTTAGGATACATGGAAGGTCAAGGTGTAAAATGGACACTACTAGACTATTTAATAAACATCAGATCTAAATCTGTTACATTTTCCTCTGCTTTAGTAAAAGTGAAAAGATAATGTAAAAGTTAAGACTTCAGCAATTTGTAAAAATGTAATGCATGACGTGTGTATTATGGTAGACAAAATCTGATTGTCACAACATTTTCCACAATTTTATTCAAGCAATGTATAGTGATACTTTCCTATTTTTTGGAAATTTAAAATTAGAATTTAGTATTGTTACAGTACATTTTTCTATTACAATACCTGGTAATAAATTTTAATATAACATTTGTTAATGTAAAACTATGTTGAGAATTGTATGTTGTGTTTAAAATCAAAATTAAACTGAATTTATCTGGCAGCTATAGGCAACTATTAAGTGTACAAAGTCTCAAAAGGTATAAAAGAGAGAATAAAACAAAAAATATTACGGATGTCAGGTCCAGCAACAAGAGTGCTAGTCTGCACTAAAATGGTATTAGGTTGGTCTGAAATAAAATGAATATCACTTTATTGCTAGTGAATAAAAATATTCTAATAAAATGTTCTATTCTATTATACATAATAGGACGACAATTAAATATTTAAGTTATGTAAAATCATTAATATATAACCTAATTATTGTTATATTAAATATATGGTCATTACCTAAACACAGGAGTTTTGAGGTAGATTGTGAAATAGCCGTAGTTTGAGTATAGTCACAGGCATCACAACTAAACTGTCCTGCAGTCTCTGAATAGAATCCAACAGGGCAATCACTGCAATTCTCTTTTGTCAAATTGTAGTAGCTACCACTGGGGCAAGCAGCTATTAGAACAAAGTTTAAAATGTCAATTTGTACTGGTATTTAACAAATTGGAAAAACAAAACAGTTGTGTGTATGTTGAAAAGATGTTGCTAGTTAAAAGTTGAAAGGAAGATTGGCAACAATATTTTGTAAGAATTAAATTGTGTCTTTATTTTGTTGACTTACTGAAACACTCTGAGTTTGAAGTTGTCCCTTGCTGTGCTGTGGTTGTACCAGCTGGACATGGTCTACATACACTTGCATTTAGCACATCTGTTTCTGTTTGGTAAGTGCCTTTAGCACACTCTGTGCATTGCTTAGTCATGTTATTATAAAACTGACCAGCTGCACAAGTCACTATGGAAACAATATGCAACAAAAGAAAAAAAAATCTTTTAAAATAAGATACTACTAATCAATTTTCTTTGTTATCAGTATAAGCTATTAAAAGTAAAACATGGTAAAAAAAAATTTACTACTAATCTACTAATATTAATCAAGTCATACAGCAACAATGGTCTACAAGAACTTTTCCACTGGGACATGTTTCCTCAGCATTTATAACCAGAGACTGAAAGTCTGGTGTGGCCAATGTCTGGAGATAAAAAATAATGACATATCTGAGGCTTGAAATAAATGAAAGTATTAACAATACATTTTAACATATTATCAGGCTACAGCTATGATATATACTAATGTTGAAAAGACTGTATAGAATGGTACTCTTGTATTAGTTAGAATTGTGTTTTTTTTTAAATATTCTTCTTCTTCTAAGGAATTATGATGTACAGGATCTCTCTCTTAATAATTTAAGACCAAATAAAAAGCTAGCAAGATGTGTACTGATAAATAAAATACAACTCTCAACAAATAGGGACTATAAATGCAATGGCTGATGTGGCAAAAACAGATGGGTGGGTGGCCACATGAAACACATCCTCTCTTTGGACATGAAGGTGTTACATTCTTTCTTCTTCTGGTTGCCAGATTTTTGCTGCTCTGCTGTTCATATAGTGTGTCCTGGAAATAAAAGTGTGCTGTTCTTCTTAGCTGCTCCACACTAGCATACAAGGTGTTATACTGGTTGCCTGAGGTAATGAAATTTGTCTAGTTTTTCATATCTAGTTATAGCTGTACAATGCAGTGCCATACCGATCTTAAAAGTGGTCAGCTTAGGTAAATTATTAGGCATCAACTTGTTAACACTTTCTGGAGAGATGCTACTAGACAAGCATGAAGAGGATATTGGACATTATTAGAAGAAATTAAGTGTGCACATTTCCTTGTTTTTTTAACATTTCTACTTCATTGGTAATCATGACTGAAATTACGAGCATGTTTTTGTGTGTTTTTTGTTTTCAATAACATTTTGAAGTTAGTGGTGATTATGACCAAAATTATAAGCATTTTCTTTTATTGTCTAAATCATGGTGTGATTGATAAACTTTAAGAATTAACAATACAGCAGACTGAATAATGAAAAAAATACTTACATCATAAGTAAACAGTCCCTCATCTATCACACTAATCAGAATTAAATTTTGAATGGCTAGTCTGCTGGATTGGTTAGCAATATCAAGATAGGCACTGAAACAGAGAAAGTAAACAAATAGATGACAATGCTATTCAATGATATCACAGTAAGTTTGTTATCCAATATCAATTTATCATGTGAAACCATGTTACACAGCTTTTATTCTACCAGTAATAAACTATCCCACACCCTAGTGCAGGTAAAGTCCAATGAACTGAGCTCTCCATATCATTCAAACAAGTAATATATAATGGAACACTAGTACAAGATGTTGCACAGAGATCTGGCCAATGAGTCTGCAGAGATGTCAGAGATTTCTTTAGGGCAAGGATGAGCTGATTTTCCAAATCTTTGTGAGCTGAAGAGCCACATGAGCTTGGAGTTATAAATGTATAGTTTAGTGTGATGGTGTAGTCATACAATGGTGCTGTACATACTGTGAAAGAGAAAAGTTAATAATTTGAAACACTATATTAAAAGATATTTATTATTATTATGTTATGGTTACCCATTTTTAAACCGTGTATTATACTTGAATATATATTCATATATGCAGTCAATAACTACACTAATTATATAGCAGACTTACAAGAACAAGGGGGAAATTGAAATTGTAGAAGTCTCTCAGGAGAGTCATACATCCCATAGGTTCCACAAGTGTAGTATTTAGGAGACTTGGACACAAGGTGATAGTCCTTTCTGTTACATTGTACTGAGCAATGTATAGCTGACTTGAGTATTGTGCAGTTTAAGGCTTGACTATCACTGGCTTTTGGTTGCATACACTTAGTGCCTTTGAAGAGTAAAAATTTTCTCATAAAATCTTAGTTCAATGTTTGATATGTATAAACATTTTTAATGAAACAAATATAACTTTTGGTTGTTACTGTTCAACAAATCAACAAAACATATTATTGTTACCAAAGGAGATTTCTTAAAGGGCTAGACCCTCCCTTTTATTATATAGTTGCTACTTCAAATATAAATATATGTCTTCAATAGTTTGTTTAGCTTACATTTATTAAGACAAAAGAATGAACTGAAAAAGAAGGGTAAAGGCTTGTTAGGCTTCAAACTCTGAATTCTTGATGTCTAGATTTTTAATATTATAGTAGTTAAGAGATTTAAAAAAAAAAAGTTTTGAAAAGCACATTTTGTTGTGGAAAACCCAAAACTAATTTTAAGACAAGTAAAAAAAAATGACCAACATAGACTTAGGCCTGTCATGTATTTAGTGCAATCATTGCTAGATTCTACATAAAGAAAAAAAAATGGGAAGTGAGTCTTTTTTTTTATTTCAAGAAGTAATTATTGAAATAATCTCAGCATGAATTTTCCATCGGATTAACAAAGAATTGAGAAGAATAACATTAGGTTCCATAAATGGGAGCCTGCAGGATTTTTTGCAGGGGGGGGGGGGGGGGTTGCAAGTTGCCACCTGTGACCCAAAATCGTAGAAAAGAAAAGAACTGGTGCCGACTTGCCCCCGCCCCCATGCGATATTAAGTACACTGTGAAGTAAATACTTGTTTCATGAAATAAAAAAACAGCTAGCATATGAACAAACTATTGACTGTACACATTGCTAAAGTTTATCCGTGGAGCCCGTGCATTCCAAAGGTCGATAACAAATGCCAACGCTGCCGAAATTGTCAATAACTTTACTACTGAATAGCCTCTCGTGGCGATGGACAAGCCGGCGATGAACAGTTATCTGGCAGTTCTGACACTTTTCTATACGTTGCAGCCAGTGGCGTAGCTAGGGTATTTGATGTCCTGTGCGGCAGTTCCTCATGATCCCCCCCCCCCCCAATTTTTGTTTTAAAGCAAAAACTTTCTATGTTGCTGGAAGATTGATTTCCATCTGAGGATTCAATGAAGGTGACTAAAATTCATGTTTATCATGGCGTTGTTCTTATGGGGTTATTATTTTATGAACAATACGGTCCAAGGAAGGTATTTCCATCAGTATCTCTTTCTTATGTGTCGATAGAAAATCTTCATTTTTTTGCCTGGCAATTTTTTCTTATGGCCAATACGTCTTTGAGGCCCTGCATGACAATGTACCATAAAACTTTGTGTCGAGATTTTAGATGTGCACTGTGGGAAATAATTGAGAACTATTTGCTTTTTATACTTTCTGTATGATTTTTTGTTTGTTTTTGTGAACACTTATATTTACTATAAATTCGTTTTTATTTTGTTGGAACATTTACGTATTCGGTCTCTCAGAAATTGATTATACTTGGATAGTAATTTCACTCCAGGACATTTCTTTGATTTTGTATTGCCAATTCTTCTTCAGCTCGTTTGCAATGCCCACGGAGTGCCAAATTCTGCTTTTAGAGAAAAACACATGATGTTCAAGATTCCAAATAGATAATCTCTCCACATCTTTCCCTCTTGCTTAGTTAAATCTTGAGCCTTGCTGTCCTTATTGTTGCCTAGCCACAGACAAACTTCAAGTTCCCTCCAAGCAAGTGACATGTGGCCGAGAGGCTAAAACCACTTGGTTACGGCTTGGCCACTTTACAAGGGGGCTATAGTTCGAAATAGACTCAAGCAGTGTTGTGTTTGCTGAGCGGTCGGAAAATCTTCTCCCAGATACCCTCACTGGTCCACAAAAGAGATTGGACTAATTAGTAATTTTAGAAAAGCACTATTATAAACTCGTCCATAGCAAGTGCATTGAACAATGAAGTAACATCATGTAGGCTTTAAAAAATGTAAAAGTGCGTTGCCTTCAGAGATCTAAACAAATCTGGTAAAATTTGATTCACGCTGGTCTACAGCTTACATTTAATTTAAGAAAGAATATAGGACATAACAAATTATCAAAACAAATAAATGTGTTTGTTTTTATTGATGTAATTATAATGCGTAGTTTAACTGAGAAAATGTGTCCTCAGTTTGATGCACCCCACGATTTAATGCCCTGTGCGGCCTGCACCACCCGCACCACTCGCACATTGCTAGCTACGCCACTGGTTGCAGCTTTTGCATCCTTAAGGATGCAGACAAAACAGGTTGAACTGAGCATGATTATTGCTTGAAAAATGAGACTTTAATGGAAAAAACTAATGAATTAAGATACGGAATGTAAAGTCGTGTTCTGTAATAATCCCAAAATGCAAACATGTGTAGGCCTATCTGTCGACTGCGAATTCTCGGCAGCACCTATTCATTACCAAGTTTTGTTTTGTCTGCCAGCTTTTTGTTATAAGAGACATAATATTACTCAGGATGCCATCTCTGAAGTGTTCCTCAGCATGGTCAAGTTGGTTTTAGATTATGTCATTAATCTGACTACTGATGTGCTGTTGGGCGGCCACTTATGCTAAGATGAACAGACTGCAACATCACAGAATCTGGTTTAAGAACAGATTAATAATTGACGACAATTAAATCAGAAAAACGTGAGAAGCAGGCACCCATTACACATTTGCAGTTTGTCAGGTTTCACTTACAACCGTTATTTTTAAAACAGTCAAAGTCATCTCAAAGTTGTGACTTATAGCGCGAATGAATTTGTATTTCTCAGTTCATCGTGTCTCACAAAAAAAGGTTAATTTAGCACCAATGCTCTCGCTTAAGACTGTTAAGGAAGAAATAGATAATCTTCTTGATGATACCAACAGTTTTACGTATATCTGAAATGTCATTCAGGTCAATGATAACAAGTTTAAGTTTGTGGGACGCGCAACGGACAAAAGCTGCTTTTGGATATTTTCACGAATCCTTGCATGAACACAGTTCTGAATCCATCATCGGGCAGCCATCTTTGCTTTGGCAGAGTTGTTTGCCCTTGTGAAAAATGTACATAATGTATTTGCTGACACCTGCGGGTGCCCATGATTCCATACAAAATTTAAGGTGCAGGGGCGTATCTAGGAATTTTCCATCTTTTGGGGGCCTGGGGGCTTGACCTCTTTGGGGGCCCTGCAATTTGCGTAATATTTAATTTTTAATCTAAAAAACACTAATTTGGAGCCCCCCTCGAGTGGGGTCCCGGGGGATTTTCATATTCTCCCCCTCCTCCTCTCACCCTAGCTACGCCACTGTTAAGATGATCTAGTCATTTGCCTTTTTCTTACTTTGATATGGTTGTGAAAGCTAGATAGCTTACTGAATACTGACATTGAAACATGAATTCAGAACATTTTATAAACGATTGCTGGATACATATTTGAAAGAGAAAAAAAACAACTTAATCACAAAAAAGATTCAGAAATTGAAAGTTTTTCACAACTAAAAAGACATGAAAGTTGAAATGTTTGGTGAATGTGAGGCAATTATTAGGAAGTATACAAATAAATAACAAAGTACACTTTGGTGCAATTTATTTGATAAGCTGTCACTGCTTTATAACACATTCAATCTTAAAATAGTTATTTTATCCTTTAAAGTTAGTTTTTAGTTCACCCAAAAGTATCAAACTTACGCCTTGTAATGATCTTGAATGTACACATATCAGCATTGCCCAGGATGTCAAAGCCTGCATATGCTGCACCCTGTATGCCCCAGCCCATCTTTGTTTGACCAGATACAAGTGTGGAACTCACAACAATAGTGTTCAGTGCTGTAGGGGACTGCCAGGTTGGATTACTCACTCTGTCAGTAACAATAACTTGATCTGATGGACATGTTACAAACTTCACATCCGGTACAACTGAGGGAATACATTTAACAATGCTCATTTCAAATATAATTGTCAAATATATGGTTGCTGTTAGTTTTTAGAAACCTTTTAAAATGATAGAAAGGTTACAGTTATTTCTTTTTTCAGATTATGGTTAGGTTGACAAGAGATACAGTTCTTGATTGTGACAACAGTTTCAAATCCTGCTAGCAGCTAGAATTTGTTTCATTTCAGATTTTGAGACCTAACCAAATTCATCCAGCTGAATACATGTCATTCTAACTAGGCCCGACTCAGTGAACACAGAAGCATAAGAATGTTATGTTAACTCAAACCAATAATAATTATTTTTTAATTTATACAAATATAACATTTAATTTAAAACCATATAAAACTAACATTACCTACATGTATGCCATGTTTGCTTACATGGAAAATCAGCTTACCAGTTAGGTGTTTACATGAGTTTTGAAGAATACATATTTGTGAATCCAATTCACTTTGAAAGTCAACAGGAGCTGTTCTTCCAGAAGCCATTAAAGTTGTAAAGCCAGAGATCCAGCCATTTGGGATGTAGGAAATATTAGTGATTAAAAGCTTGACTTCAGACTGGGTCAAGGTTGTGTTGGTAATGTAGACACGACTTAGTCGACCAATCATCCCATTAGAATGGCTGACTGAATGAGTCTCCTGCTTGTACTCACCACCTAGTATCAACCAGCCACTGAAACAAGGTAAAGATGTAAGACATAATAGAGAAGTAGTTCAGTCAATTTCTAACCAGAAACAAAATGTGAAAAGGGAGGTTAATAGTTAGAACATACTGCAAAAGTATTTTGTGTTGTTTTTATTCATTGACCTTCTTTACATAGTATTGTGAATGTTTGACAATAATTTACCATTTTTTTCACTAATTGAAAAATAAAATTATCTAATTTTTCCTAAATTCATTTGTTTAAAATTATCCAACATTTGTTTATTTTGTTTAAAAGAATGTCAAATTTTGAGATATAATATTAGTACAAAGTTTAGCAATTAAAAAAAAAGTCAAATAAGGATTTAATATTAACTTTGTATATTATCATGTCATCTTAATTTAATTATACTCTTATCCATTTATGTAACCTACAGATTTCTACAGAAATCTAACTTACTAAGGCAAAAAGGGTGTAAATATTGTTGAGTTTGTCCACACAGTTAACCCATCAATGTATAGGGCAACATGTCCAGAACCAGCATCATAGGTCACAGCCACATGGTGCCAGAGTCCATCAGCAAGTGTAACATTAGCAATGACCACACTTTGTTCATTAAGTTCTAAAAATAAACTCATTGGCTGGTAACTTTCTAGTCTTACCATCTCCGTGACACTAGTATAATCTGACTCAGTGCTGTATGAACAGAGAGAGAATATTTCAACCAATACTAAATGACACAGACATCAAATAATAAATAAATAATATTATAATATTGTTTGAAAAAGAACAGGTAATTTTTATGTGTTTTTATCTAGTTTGAAAATCTATAAATTATTTGACCTGCATCCATAAAATGATAAGATAATGCCAGACATGTGTTTCTGTGTGTATCTGATCCAAGTTGAAATAGATACTGAAGTAGTATTAATAGGTTGCACCATCTGTTGGTAATCTGATAACTGATATCCATTTGTGGCAGTTAGTATCAGATCAAAGTCATTAGGAACAACTGCAAGAAGACATCATAAAAGAAATAAAATAAAGCTTGGCTTATTTTAACCTATAGAGAAATGCAATTAACATTTAGGAAAACCTAGTGGACCAAAGTAAAACAAAAACCATTAAGGAGTTTCTCAGCTATGAACAAAGTCAAATTATAAACACTAAGCTTGCTATTAGTCAACACTTAATCAATACAAAGCAGAGAAGAAATAAAAAAAAAGGTTGTTAAAGTAATGACAGCATACAAGTACCTACTTTTACAACTGTTTCCTAACCTTCCTTCAAGACACTGGCAAGTGTAGCTGTTCAGTCCATCAATACAGACTGAGTCTTCTGGGCACACATTGGACAAGCAATCATTGGGATTTAGTTCACAGTGGAATCCTTCAAATCCTGACAAGAGAACAAAGCTAGTCAAGTGCAGTGACTTGGAAAAAAAAACAACACCACCAACATTTTCAAAGGAAGGAAAAAAAAGGGTTGATATAGTTAAAATATTTTTAGCATATTAAATGAAAATGTAACTAAATAATGAATCCTCAGTTATTCTGCTTCAATATATTTGTAATAACCCTTAAGCTATAATCCATTCAGTTACATAGATCTCAACTCAAATCTTCCATTGTACTAACCTGGTAGACAATCACAGTATATTTGTGTCACATTATCTTGACATGTTCCTCCATTAAGACAAATGTCTGATGAGCATTGCACATCTTTTATTTGGCAGAATATGCCACTGTAACCTAGCATCCGGAAAAAAAAGAACATTTTTACTCTCTACAATGGAATCTTTGAAAAAAAGCAACATAGATTAATTTTAAAAAATACCTAACAGTGATGTTAATCATTTTAGAATTTAAATGTTCTTGAAATAGTTATTACAAATTCTCACAGAGACCTAACAGATTTTCTACAAACAAGATTGTGCTTATAACTTAACAAACAAAAATATGTTGATTAGTTACAAATGGTTTATTATTCTGTATTAAAATGGGTTGGCAATAAAAGAAATTAAGAAGCAAAAAAAAGACAATAAACTCCTAAATTACATCATAATCACATAACAATATAATCGCTACTTCAAATATAAATATATTTATAAGAGATATAATTCTAAAGCAATGTTTGTTAGTTATTTATACCAGAGATAAGGTCATAAGCTAGTAAGAAAAGTTTGAGTTTGACATATTATGAGCATCTCTTTTACTAACAGAGCTTACAATAGCATTGCAATCTGTTTAAAGCATGATTGAACTAGTATTTTTTTCACATCCAAAATCTACAAATTTAATTTAATAAAAATGTTTGCAAACTTTTGAAAGTTTTTCACTGCGTAGAAACAGGTTGTAATAAAAATTTAGTAAACACATTTTAGTAAATATAACTGAAGAGATTTGTCAAAAGAAACAACTCCAATACCTCATGATTCCTTTTTTACATTTTTTAAAATGCTAATTATCATCTGTGCTAGGTTTTGTGTATTATATCTACATGTGCTTTTAAACAATTTGACCAATTCTTCACAGGTATGTTTTTTAAAATACATAAAATAAATAGAATAAATTTATTATGACTTTGCATGTTATTAAACTGACCAGATTCACAAGCACAGGAGATAACTCCATCTCTGTCAATGCATTTGCTTCCCTTCCCTTGACAAGGATTACTAGTTAGACAAACATCAAAAGTATTTTCACATCTGCCTCCTGTGTAGCCATACATACAGGAACACATATATCCTTGCTCATAGCTGACACATGTAGCATTGTTATAACATGGCAGGGAAAGACAAAAGTCAACAAAACTTTCACAGTTTGATCCTGTATATCCAGGGGCACAGTGACATGTATGAGAATCAAGAGACTCTACACAAGTTCCACCATGTTGACAAGGGAATGAATCACACAGCTGGTTATTAGATTTCTTGAAATAAAAAAAAGAGGATTATGTGAACATTCTGATTAGATGTCATTACATTTGTTTAAACTTAAGATAGGTTGGCTGATTACAAATTTTAATGTAAAAAAATTACTTTCAACAAACCTGATATATTTATTGTTAAGGTTAGTGCTTTTTTTCTTTTAATTGAAAAGCAGTGTTTCATAATTTAGCAATATATGATGAAGTTTAAATCTTACTGTACAATTTTTTCCAAAATAACCAGCATCACACTGACAGTAGTAATCTTGAAATAAATCAATACAGGTACTGTGTAGTCTGTTACAAGGGTTCATGGTACCTTCACAAATATTGACATTGTCTGTACAGATACTACCTAATGTAAAGTAGATAAAAAGATTTATTCTATTATTTTTATTATATAAAAATTACACATTTAGAACCATACATGTTTCATTCATTATTGTGACTAGACTTGAATGAACAGACAATTGTATGATTATCATTATTTACAGGAACCTACCAAAAGTTTCCAAAGGACATTGACAAGTGAATCCAGGAGTAGATGCTGATGGACTCTGTAAGTCAGTACATACACCACCATTAAGACATGGGTTTGGTTCACAGTCATCAAAGTTGTGTTGGCAGTTGGCACCTACATAGCCTGAAGTAAGTCTTGGTATTAGTACATCTAGTATACAATTCAATCTAAACAAAACAGCAAAACTAATGTGTAAATTCTATTTGGCATAATAGAATGTTTCTAATTAATAGAAGCACATCTATATCTCTTCATTAAAAATAAATATTTCCAAAGAAAACACCACCCAAAATAACTATCAATCTAATTACATCTTTTTTTGTTATTACTGTTATTCTCAAACCAAAACTAAAAGAGTTTAATATGAAATAGCCTAAATAAAAGAAAATTCATTTCAATTGAGTTCAAAGAAATAAGATATTTAATTAACCTTTAAACTATGGAAATAGCCACAAACACACTTTATAAAATTATTATTAGGTGAACCTAATCTTTTATCAATTACATGTGAACCTAAATCTTTTCGTAATTACATAATGAGTAATGCAACATAATAAAAGATACAAAAGATTGGTATTACTAACCTGTGATACAGTTGCATATGTAAGAATCACCATTTTTGTAACAAGTTCCTCCATTCTGACATGGGCTGGGATTACAGGCATCATAGAGATTTTGTACACAAGTACCTAGTACTGAGGACATGGACATACAGTGATGATGAAATACAATTGGAATCCTTACTAGTTAATGATTCTGTAGTGATAAATCATTTTTTTTTCAGACTATGTAATATGTCTGTTATGAATTAAGATTTTCCCTATTAACCTATAGAAGAATCATGCAGACATTTTAAAAGGGATGAAAGTTTGTGAGAATGTTTAATCCAATTTTGTATTGGTTAGTCAGAAAGAGGAGTAGTGAGAAACTATGGTTGAGTAATTGTGAACTACAGTTTATTTTTTATGTTTTCATAGCCTAGTAATAGTTGCAGCAGCTCCAAGACAATAGCGGTCAGGACGGTTGTAGTACATACTCTACCAAACATTTTACTACTGAATATCCTGATGGCTGATTTTAGCTCAATTTTCTAGAAATGTTTTAGAATCTTTGCCCAATTAACTATTAACAGTTTTTTTTTACAAATATTCTTTTAATTTGATGCTTTTCTATGTAGTAAGTCATATTTTGTTTTTGTTAGATTCAATTTAATTTATATATTGGTTAATTTTTTTTGGTTAAATTTCCTTAAACATTCAACTATATGAGAACAATATGAGAAATTGTCATAATGAGCATAATTGTTTCTTATATCTGGCTCATTCAATTGATCCACATCAAAATATGGTTTCTGTCAGGACTTTGATTATGTATTATTAGATATTTAAATATCTGAGAAATAAAGTATAATTTTAAATACATTATGTGTGTGTATTAAAGAATAACTATATTTTCATTTTACTTGATAATTATACTAGTCCCGATGTTCTGCCTAACAGACACACCATACACATTCAGTTGTACATAAACTAATAAAGAATGCATATGATGATTTAAAATAAAATATGAATTTAATACAATGATATTTATACAATGATGTTGAAGTGAATGATGTGAATGACAAGTAATCAGAAATAAATATGAAAATAATAAGTCATATATAAGTTCATAGACTGAATAAGTCATAAGTTCATTCTAAGTAATTACTTAAATAATATTAATAAAGTAAGGACCTTATACTATGTCGCTTGACAACATTGACAAAACATTGATAATGCTTTCAATTGCATTACAGTTTCATAACTTATGCCAATGATTTGTCTCTGTAACAGGTATAGTAGAAACTAATAATGCACATCAATCTTGGTAGTAGCATACAAGGACTTTACTTAACTAACAGTGACAGTTTCCTTTGAATCCATTCCTTAATTTCAATAAAAAAATTAGTTATAATATGACCACATATAATTGTCTCCCCACACGTCAGCACACGCCTCTCTTCCATACTGACGGGGTCCAAAGGGATGGCGAGCCATCACAATTTGGGGACAGGTGGCTGCAGGAGTTTGCCAGAGTGCAGAAGTCTTACTACTGTCCCTCCGCCTACGGGGCTCCAGGACCGGATTTTCTGTTAGGGTTTACTCCCTTAGCCTTAGACCTTACAGGGACACACACACAAGGCAGTGCGGCTATTGACCTATAGCTAGGGGTTTGGTTTGTGGGCAACAGGGCGTGTCCGCACGCCGACGGGCCATGCCTGCCTCACATCTTGGGGCCAAACCTCCTCCGAGACCCTTGCAGTTTAGCCTGAGGCTTCGCAGCCTCAGTTTCCATCTGCCACCCCGAGGAGGTACTGCATAGGACTTGCTGTGGAGAGGCTATGTACTGGCAAGAGAGACTTACAAAATTGCTCCCCTTTCACAGCCCAGCACTCGCAAATTTACCGCCCAGGCTTTCCCCCAGCAATGGAGAGGTCACTCCATCTCTGACAGTAATGTCTTTGAAAAAACACGGAGAGTGGTAGTTACCGGTGATAAGTTCCTAGCTGATTGGCGTAAGCTGGAACGCCAGGGACCACTCTTGACGGTAGGAGGGGCTTTTTAGCCTCACTGGATAGCTACTGCCTGCCTTAAGCCGAGCAGCCCTCGGACAATAAAGTGCTATCCCGCCACAGCTTGCCGCACCACTGGGTGCTTGGTACTAAGACAAAATCAAAAAGCAAGCTGCTCACCCGCACCTGCAAATAAAATCAAAAGAAAACCCTCAACATTAATGCGTTTAGCAAGCTGGAACATACGGACAATGTGTCCTGGCTTCAATACTGACCCTGAACTCGTCACCGACATGCACAAACAGCTATTATCGACAGAGAACTCAGCAGACTAAACATTGATGTGGCCTGCCTGCAAGAAACAAGACTGGCAGACAGTGGATCTCTTACAGAAAGCAACTATAAATTCTACTGGCAAGGAAAACCAGAACAAAGCCCTAGAATACATGGCGTCGGCTTCGCAATAAGAAACAGTCTCGTCCCCTGCATTGCAATGTTTCCCATTGGCAATGAAAGAGTAGCACACATGAAATTTGCATCACCGCAAGCAAAGTTAATATAATCTGTGCTTACTCACCAACCCTTGCTGCACCGGAAGAGGACAAAGACAGATTCTTTCAAGCTCTAGAGGACGTAATTAAAAGTATGCCAAAATCCGAGCACCTCTATATAAATGGAGACTTTAATGCCCGTGTTGGTGATGAAAATGATGCATGGCCAAAATGCTTGGGACCTCATGGTGTTGGCAAAATAAATGACAATGGCCAAAGGCTACTCGAGTTCTGTAGCTCTCATGAACTGTGTATAACAAATACATTCTTCTCTGGCAAGGAACGCCATAAAGTCTCTTGGCAGCACCCACGCTCAAAAAGGTGGCACCAGCTTGACATCTGCATCACCCGAAGGACGGATCTGAAAAGTGTCATCCACACCCGTTCATACCATAGTGCGGACTGCAACTCAGACCATTCACTAGTGCTAAGCAAAATAAAGCTACTTCTCAAGAAGGCTTACACTTCCACTCAACCCAGAACTAGGCGAATTAACGTCAACCATGTAGGTGACCCAGAGAAGTGTGCACTCTTTGGCGAGCTCCTAAACAGTTCAATCCCCTCGTTAAGTGATGAAGAAGACATCTCTATCAGATGGGAGAAATTAAGAGACGTAATCTACAGTTCGGCAATCACCGCCTTTGGGCCTCAAAAACACAAAAATGTAGACTGGTTTGAGGCGAATCTAGCACATATGGAACCTTGCATCGAGAAAAAACGATCTGCACACCTCGCTCACAAGACAAAGCCTAATCCAAAATCTTTGGAGGCCTTCAAATGTGCTAATAAAGAGGCGAAACAAATGGCTAGAAAATGTGCTAACAACTTTTGGAGGGATACCTGCAACAGAATCCAAGACAGTCTCCACTCAGGAAATAGCAAAGCTCTATTTGATGTCATTAAAGCGGCCCTGGGTCCAACAGTGTCTAAGCCTGCCCCCCTTCTATCCAAATCAGGAGAAAAAATTACAGATCAAACCAAGCAGCTAGAACGATGGACAGAACACTACCTCGAAGTCTATGCCACACAGAATACAGTAGACGATGTCGCCCTGGCTTCTCTACCAGATCTTCCAGTACTGGAATGCCTAGATGAGCTTCCGAGCCTTAGTGACCTCAAAAAAGCAATTAACTGCTTAAAAAATAGAAAATCTCCTGGGAGTGATGGTATCCCAGTGGAAGTAGTGAAAGTCAACGAATCACTCCTGCTCCCTGAACTCTATATTCTCCTCTGCCGCTGTTGGGAAACAGGTCATGTCCCACAGGACATGCGTGACGCAACTATAGTCACAATATACAAGAACAAAGGGGATCGGAGTGACTGCAACAACTATAGGGGTAACTCTCTCCTCAGTATAGTGGGTAAAATCTTTGCTAGAGTGGCACTATCCAGGCTGCAAGTGATAGCTTCTAGAGTCTACCCAGAGTCTCAGTGTGGATTCAGGAGCGGTAGATCCACTATAGACATGATATCTTCTCTACGACTACTGCAGGAGAAATTCAGAGAGAGAGACAGACCCCTTTACAGTGTTTTTGTTGATTTGACTAAAGCTTTTGACATGGTCAGCAGAAGTGGCCTTTTCAAACTCCTGAGGAAAATAGGTTGCCCTCCCAAACTACTGAAGTTAATTGAGTGTTTTCACGAGGAAACTAAATGTACTGTCAAATTCAATGGAGCCCAATCAGCACCTTTTAAGGTTTGCAGTGGTGTCAAGCAGGGATGTGTGCTCGCACCTACTCTGTTTGGCATATTCTTCTCCTGTCTACTGCACTGCACCTCAAGTAAGCATTAATGGCCAACCACTAGAAATTGTTGATCACTTTTGTTACCTTGGCTCCATCATATCCAACAACACTCTACTGGATAAAGACATAAACAACAGGATAGCCAAGGCAATGGCCACCATGTCACGGTTGCAGAAAAGAGTCTGGGACAACATATTGCTGACTAGCAGTACTAAAGCCCTAGTCTACCGGACCTGTGTGTTGAGCACCTTGCTGTACGGAAGTGAAACATGGTCAACCTACTCATGGCAGGAAAAAAAGCTGAATGTCTTCCACCTCCGATGCCTAAGGCGGATCATTAAAATAAGGTGGCAAGATAAGATAACCAATGAGGAAGTGCTACATAGAGCAGGATGCCAGGACATCCGCTCTGTTATCAGCAGCAGACGCCTTGGCTGGCTTGGCCACGTTCGTAGAATGCCAGTAGGTCGACTTCCACAGGACATCCTGTATGGCGATGTAATAGAAGGCAGGAGAGCCGCTGGTCGCCCACTTTTACGTTATGCGGATGTATGCAAACGCGACATGAAGCTCTTCAAAATCGACACTGGCAACTGGGAAGAGGTGGCACTGGACAGATCCACATGGAGAGAGAGCATAAAGAAAGGGTCACAGATTGCAGATGTCATACACAACAGAAGCAGAAAGAAGGGTGAAAATGCAACGGCGCCTGGTGATTATATATGCCCAACCTGCGATCGCAGCTGTGTATCAAGGATTGGCCTCTTTAGTCACACAAGAAGTTGCAAAGGGAAAAGATCGTCTCTCGAGGCGTAAAATGCCACAGATAATTGTCTCCATATCTGAGATAATATGATCAATTTGGATTTGGATAAGAGCCAGACAATCCATGTCATTTTATTGATGTCTCTACAAATAAAGCACCATTTTCTTTGAAAACTTAGGAGAATTTGATTGCTATGATTTCTCTTTAGTTACAAAGCTTTCTAATCCATTTTACAAAGCTTATATTAACTCAATCCATCCGTCTGTCTGTCTGGGAAGATACTTTTTGCAAGTTTTTACTCTGATTTCCTATTCTTGGATCAAATTGAAATTTTGCAAAATAAAAACAAAACAAGCTGCTGTAAACTATTTTGCTACTCACCATCTTGAATAAATCCTTCTTGACATAAACAAAGCATCTGATTGGTCAGATAATCATCTACACAATATGCAAATGCTGGGCATGAAGCAGATGTGCATCTATTTATTCTTATCTCACAAAGGTCACCACTAAACTTTTCAGGACATATACACACAAATGTATTGGACGGTCCATCATGACAACTGCCATTGTTTTTACAAGGTGAGGACTGGCATGAATCTTTGGATCAGAAGAAACAAACACTTCATTACATTTAGGAAATAAATTTAAGACATGCAGAAATATGCCAAGTTAACAAACAAATAAGTTTACAAACAAATAATTAAAAGATGGTATAAAAAGATCCTAGGTATAGCATACCGGTATTGTTAAAAATTGCACAAATGTGAATTTATAAATACACACATAAAGCCAAGACTTCAGTAAAGAAATGACTTCTGGGTAATACCTGAGAATGATGGAAACTTTCAGTGCTTTATTTGTTGCCTCTGTTTTTACCTACTTTAAATAGATTTCATTAATTTTCATTTAATCACTACATCACACTTACCCATATCAATTTGACATGAGTCCCCAGTGTAGCCAGGTAAACATTGACAAGTTCTTCTAATGTTTCCATAAGCCTGACATGTGGCTCCATTCTCACATGGAACATCATTGCATGGGTTACGAAGTTGATCACACAATCTGAAATTTTTCAAAAACAATGGCAAAGTCTAAATTACAGTCCCTCACAGCTTTGGGCTTTTAACTTAATGGATAAATATGAATGACATCCATGTTTTGCCAGTTTTAAAACAAGAATGTGATTTTTGCAAGAAAATATTAATGTAGCAAATACGTTTAAAAATAAAGGACTGTTTACTATTTGTTTAGTTTATTTAAAGAGTAGTCAAGTAACTCAATCAGACCTTTCAATTTATAAGGTGATCTATAGGATAGATGATGTAAATGTCGGTTAGGGACGATTGTTAATTAGGGTGTAATAAAGCCAACACAAATACCAATGTCAGGTACCAATAGAGTTGGGTGGGCATACTGAAAATCCCTAAATTCAAAATTCCAATCTATACAGAGATTCCAACCTAAGACCACTGATATGTGTACATTGAATATATGCTACATTTTTAAATCTCTGAATTGATAACACTACTTTTGAATATCTTTCAAGAATTTTTTTTTATTCTTTTACGTGCAGTAAAGCTATGAAGGTGTAGAGCAAGAACATTGGAGTAATCTAGGAAATGTTCTACATATTTATGTATTGGTTAGTATTTTTAAATATAATTTATTGCGTGAGATACACGATTTCAAGTTTCTTTAAGGTCTTGAATACTTTACCTAGACAGTGGTCTGATTAAGTATTTTATTTTGAAGGCTGGTAGTAGTTATCTTATCTTATCTTATATAATACAGACGTTACTTCAAAAAAGAAGATGATTACGTCCTACGCGTCATGCATTTAGTCATGCATATTAACCAATGACTTAAATTCTGCCAAGTCACTGGTTTTCCTGGCTAGCTCAGGCAACCCATTCCATGCTCTAATAGCACTAGGGAAGAAGGAGTATTTGTACAAATTTGTCCTAGCATATGGGACGAGGAATGTGCCTTTATCTTTGTGTCTTTCAGAGTATTTTATTAAATTTTGTTTTTGTATTTGAAGATTATGGTTCAGTGTTTTATGTATGATTGCTACTTTACTTTTGAGCCTTCTGTCCTGAAGGCTTTCTAAATTTAGGGATTTTACTAAAGGTGTTACTCTAGTCAAATGTGAATATTCGTTTGTTATGAATCGCACTGCTCTATTTTGTGTCTGTTCTAGTTTCTTAATGTTTTCTTGAGTTGAGGGGTCCCAAACGGAGGATGCATATTCTATTATTGGCCTAACCAAGGTTAAATAACATTTTAGTTTTATGTTCTTATTTGATTTATAGAAATTTCTTTTAATAAATCCTAATGCTTTGTTTGATTTTTTTGTAGTTTCATCAATATGTGGATTCCATGACAGTTTTTCATTTATTATAACACCTAGGTATTTTGCGTTTTTAGTCTGTGTTACTGGTTTGCCATGAATAAGATAAGTGGAATTAATTTGTTTTAGTTTTTTTGTTACTCTTAACAACTGACATTTTTCTGGGTGGAAAGACATGCTCCAATTTGATTCCCATTTCTGTAATTCATCTAATTCCCTTTTTTTAAAATATCTGTGTCTTGTGTTGTTTTTATTGTTCTATATATTATGCAATCGTCTGCAAATAATCTGACTTTTGTTCCTGAAGTAATGCAATTTGGTAAGTCATTTATGTAAATTAAAAATAGTAGTGGACCCAAGACTGTTCCTTGAGGTACACCTGAGTTTACTGTTATCGGTGTTGATTTAGAGCCATTTATCATTACAGTTTGTTCTCTCCCTATCAGAAAATCTTTAATCCACTGATGCAGTGGACCATTAATGCCGAAATATTTTAATTTTTTAAGCAAACTATGGTGGTGAACTTTGTCAAAAGCCTTAGAAAAATCTAGTAAGATAGCATCTATTTGTTCACTATTATCTAAACCTTTTGAAAAATCATCAATTAGTCCTATAAGTTGTGTTTCACATGATCTATATTTCCTAAAGCCATGTTGGTATGGTGTGAGGACATTATGTTTGTCTAAGTGGTTTATGATGTTGCTACATATTATGTGTTCTAGGATTTTACATGTGATGCTGGTAAGTGATACTGGTCTGTAGTTTCCTGGGTCAGATTTTTCTCCTTTTTTAAATAGGGGGGTGACATTAGCTTCTTTCCAGTCCTTTGGTACTCTGCCCTCGTTAAGTGAAGCCTGAAAGAGTATTTTGAACACTGGGGCTAGCTCATTGCTTAGTTCTTTGAGTAATCTAGCTGGAATACCATCAGGTCCAAAAGCTTTATTTGGTTTGGTGTTGGCTAATAGTTTTTGAATTCCATTTTCTTGTACTACTATATCTTCTATGTTGTCTACTTGGTTCAAATTCAGTAATATGTCTTTGTCTCCTGGGGCTGAGAATGCTGATGCAAAGTATTTGTTTAGGATGTTTGCTTTAGTTTCATTATCATTTTGTAATATATTATGTTCATCTTTTAATGGCGCTATGCCTGTTGTTTCCATTTTCTTAGACTTAATGTATGACCATAGGTTTTTGTTGTTATCTTTAGATATTACATTGTTTATGTATTCATTCCTACTTTATCTGAGTAACCTAGATGGGTTGCTTTCTGTTTCAGATACATTATTGTTTAAATTAAATTAATTTTTTTTTTTTATTCAATAATAATTCTATGCTTCTCCATCATTGTTGTAATTATCTTTTCCTTATTATTACATTTAACTGTAAGTTATTATTGCATTTGACTCTACTTATTAAGCTTAGTTTTAACCAAAGATTAGTATTAAGTTTGAACCAATAGCATTAAAGTATATATTGATTTTTAAAAAATACTTTTTTTCATTGCTTAAAAAGATGATGCAAAGTATTCATGTAGTTTATAAGCTTTAGTCAAATTATCCTTAATGCGTTTTCATACCAATTATAGGTGAGAAGGGTAGACAAGTCTATAAGTCTCCTGCCTTCAGAGACTCAAAAGTTTTATAATGTGGCCAACATAAGCTTTCCATTTTGAAACAATTTAGGTCAACAGATTAGAAACTATTTAAAACATGTTTGGAAGTAGTCTAAGCTTAAGCCAAACAATTTACCCTGCTGGTCCATTTGTGTAGGGACTGTAGGATGGACAATGACAAGTAAAATTATTGAGCCCTGGCTGACATATACCATCATTACCACAAGAACTGGTGGAGCATATATCATTGTTGTTAATTTCACAATTCATACCAGAGATATGGGCATCTAGAGAAAATGAAATAACTATATTAAATACATTCATTATATTTGTAAGTAGAGCTAAATATAATGTATTGCACAATCATTAATACAAACATTTGTTCGACCATTGCATTCACATATTAAGCCTTCGTATTTCTACTTTCAACTGTATGTAGTTGTGTTTGAAGTAACAGCCTATTATATAACTTACATGGACAATCACATCTATATGTTGTTGATCCAGTTGGGACACAGATTCCTTGATTGTAACAAGGCTGTGAGTTACATGGGCTGAGAATGACCTCACATTGTCTACCAGAAGAGCCTGGAAAAGAAATATACTCTTTTGATAACAGAAAAAGGATAGTAATGAGTTGACATTTATGATAGTGCTGACACACTTTTTAAAGCTATTTACATTTTACATAATATTATTAATAACATAAAAAAAAGTGAGAATTTCTGAATATTTTATTTTTGTAAAAGACTTTTTTTATTAATATATTTCAATACATTTAAAAAAAAAACTATTCATTAAAAAATATAATAATAATAATAATTAATAATTTAATTAATAAAGCCCTGTTAACAAACAAAATGTAGGCTCAAGGCATTGTGATAACATTACAAACATAAACACAAGTGCTAAAAGGACAAACTAATCTAAAAAGTTTTTAAACAAATAAAGTCTTAATGCTCTTCTTAAAAGTAGTGTAGCAGTTGTCTATCTGACATCAATGGGGAGTGAGTTCCAAATATGTTTAATATAATAAAATAAAATATGTTTAGATTTTCTCTATTTTATATTAAATCTAAGGTTTTAAAATATTTTTAAAAAATCAAAGTTTATAAAAAGAGCAAAAGATTTCATTTAATTTTTAAAAACTATCGGCTAAAAATTTTTGATTATCAAAATAGCATTTGATTTTCAAGATAGCAAGCTTTGAATTTGTGAAGTGTGTACCAAGAAATTGTTTCTCACCTTCTGGACAAATACAATAAACTTGATGGCCACTGACTTGACAAGTACCTCCATTGAAACATTTTAAGTTGTCACATAGAGACAGCACTGGGAAAACAAAATATCATCCAATAGATTCCATAATATTTCAGTTAAAAAGTTGAATTAAGTTTATTATTGTATTATTGATACAAACGTTTTGTATGGAAAAAAAATGTAATTCAATTTAGGATCACTTATCACATGGGTTTGATGGTATATGCACTACTCAATATGGCTAATAACTACTAGTGACTTCAGCAGATACTTTTCTATTTAATGAGACTACAAGTATATGCCTCAGGTTCTTACCTCCATCCTTACAATCTGAAGCAGAAGTGGAGGCCACTCTGTCTGTCATAAAATTAGAGGAACATTCGGAACAACTTTTTGCCTGTGAAGAACTTTGATAGAAACCTCTTGGGCATGGAAGACAAGGTTGAAGACCATCTTTAGAGTAGTAGCCAGGAAGACAAGGATCTGGGCAGAATTAAAGTACACTTTGATTTTAGTAAACAACCAAGACAATTTTAGAATAATGACTCTAATGTGACTATACTAGGCACTGTTTTATCGTCTGACAATGGGGTTATCATTGGGTTACTCTAGGACAGCGGTTCTCAATCTTTTAAGGTCCGTGACCCCTAATACAATTTTCCACTATGCAGTAACCCCCAGCTTTATTTTGTTTTGTTTATAGGCCTAGCTCAATGGGATTTTGCTATGTTATAAAATCATTATCAATATTTCTATATCTGATACCCATGATGTATTTTTACTGTTAGAAACTGAACATAGCAAGAGCTTAATTTAGTGTAAAATGTGTCAATTGAAATTTTAAAAGTCTGCCTAATCATAGAAAACGTACAGCCATTGATACAGTAAACTACATAGATAGGTACAATAATATTGTTGTGACAGTTTTTACAAACACACCAACATTAGTGTGAAGGTTGAGCTTGTTTTTGTTTCACCAGATGAAGAGCTCTCAGGGCAGTCTTTGTAAGATCATAAAGAATGTGATCTCCTGCTTTATGTTTACTTCTGTACTTAGACTTGATCACTAAGAGCCTGGACAACCTACTTCTGTACTTAGACTTGATCACTAACATCTCCTGCCTCAAGTCTACTTCTGTACTTAGACTTGATCACTAAGAACCTGGACAACCCAGTTTCCCAAAGATAGGCTGTTGGAAATGTCAGATAGAACCCGATATGACTACAAACAATGGAACCAGAATTGTGTAACTGACATTGAAGAGAAATCATTATTAGCTGCATCACCAGGGGCGGACTGGCTATATGGGCATTTGGGCAAATGCCCGGTGGGCCGGTACCCAATTGGGCCGGTAGGGCCACCGAAATGGCCTGATCGAAGTCACTATGGCACATATCAAGTTGTTAAAGGTTTTATAATATTCTTATTATGTTATTATCATTATTTTTATAAAAGGCCCTTTGAGCATCGTGTTTAAAAAAAAAATCTTTCACAGACATTGCAGTGTAATACTATTTTAATCAAACACATTTTCCGAAAATAAAATGTAGAATGTAGACAGTGCTACTAGTAGGCTTCATCTTTTTAGGGCCTACATAATTGCTGATTTAAAAAGATGCTATATTGCTTATTAAGATATAGAGTTCACTAAATGCATGCATATTGATACATTATCAAACTTAACAATGATTTTTAAGGACCGATACACCTAGAAATGGATGCCCATCACATGATAGAGAATTTGTGGGCCGAATTTTATAGAAATGCCCGGGCCGATTTTGACACCCAGTCCGCCCCTGTGCATCACTATCGATGTAGTTTTTGTGGCAACGTCTTCATTGCTAATGTATGTCAATGAATCAAACTGAGTTCCAAGGACTCTTAGTAACTCATTTTATACCAAACATTGAAATCCAGATCGACATCCAAGAATACTATGAGCATCGCCTGTGCAGACACCACAAATATTTTTGCAAGAGATCTTATACTTTTCAAGAACTCCTGCTCTAGGAGCTTGGGAACCACAATACCATGGTTTCCTAGACCCAGGGCAGAAATTTAATAAAAATTGGTAGCCCAGTTACCAAAAAGCTGCCCCACCATTCCACAAAGAGGCTGTCAGAAACTCAGGTATTGGAGTAGCAGTCTCTCCATAGAGCATGGCTGCCACATAATAGGAAAGTGAAGATCCTGACCATGTTAAAAAAAAGAAGCCTCATATTGTGAATAATGGTGTGACCCAACTCATTAATGCGGTTTCATGAGTCGACGCAGTAACAAATTACATCAAATTCTGTAAAAACATGTGTGTCAGTACTAAGAGCATCAAGATATACCCCAACAATAAACCATAGGTCACTGCAAAAATAAAACGGGAAATAATCAAAAAGAAAAGAGCATATATGAGTGGCGATGGACAGACAAGGAAAATAGCTCAATGAAATCTCAACGTCATTCTTGAGGAAGGGAGGAGAAACTACCGCACCAACCTGGAAGACTCAATTAAGACAAGTGACATACGACAGGCGTGGGGCATCATGAACAAAATGGCAGGAGCACAAGTCAAAATGAAAAATAATCTTGCTACAAGAGACGAAAAAACATTAGCCAACGAGTTAAATGATTTCTATTGTCGCTTCGACACGAAAGATTTTAATTATCTAAGACTCAAAGCCCTAGATGATGTCAATGTTAACAACTGTTCAGAATTAGCAATTACTAAAGAGCAAGTTTGTAACATTTTCAAAAACGTCAACCCAATGAAAGCTGGTGGGCCTGATGGAATAAAAGGGCGAATCTTAAAAGAATGTGCTGAACAACTAGCTGAACCTTTCCAAGATATTTCTTCAACTTCATTACTAAACCATGAGATACCACCTGTGTGGAAGTCATCTATAATTGTACCTGTGCCAAAGGTTTCCAAACCAAAAGAAATGAATGACTATAGACCTGTTTCACTTACTTCCATTGTGTCTAAATGTTTAGAAAAATTGGTTAAAATGTTTTTTTTCTGAATGATCTTTGTAATAAGTTAGACCCTTTACAATTTGCTTACCAAAAGAGTAAAGGTGTAGACGATGCCATCCTAAATATTTTAAATTGTGTCTACAAACATCTGGACTTACCGAACACTTATGTAAGATTGTTCTTTATTGATTTCTCATCAGCTTTTAACACTATACAACTTCATTTACTCATTGAAAAGATGAAAGCGTTGAAGATTAGTCCATACATAATACTATGGGCTAATGAATTTTTGACCCAGAGATCTCAGAGGGTTAGGGTAAACAATGTTATTTCAAATGAACGCATAGTTAACACAGGGGCGCCCCAGGGGGAAGTGACATCGCCATTGTGGTTCATTTTGTACACCAATGATTTAAATCCGATAGTCCTTTTTGCTTCTTCACAAAATTTGCTGATGATGCGGCTCTTCTTGCCCTGCTCTCTGAGAGCTCAGACGTAAATGAGTATTTCAAAGAAATAGAACACATTGAAAAATACTGTAAAGATAATTTTTTATTATTAAATGTAAAAAAAACAACAAAGAAATGATAATCGATTTTCGTAGAAAAAGAATGAAAATGATGTTGTTTCTGTAGCTGGAGAGACTATTGAAATTGTGCAAACCTTTAAATACCTTGGTACTATCCTAGACAATAAACTAAATTTTACTGCAAATACTGATTATATCAGCAAAAAAGGGCAGCAAAGATTACGATTACTAAGAACACTGTCCTTGCTTAATGTTAGCGAAAAGGCCTTGGCTATGTTTTATCACGCTCATATCTGCAATATTTTAAGTTTCAATATCACTGCCTGGTATGGCAATCTGAGTATTAAAAATAAAAATAAACTTTATAGAATCCTAAATGCTGCTGGTAAAATCATTGGCCAAAAACAAACCCCATTTGGGCAGTTGTTTGATACAAACATCTATAAAAAAAACTAACAAGATCCTCGAAATAAAGAATAACCCTTTGTGTCAGGATTTTGTGATTTTACCATCACAAAAGAGATACAAGACACTGATAGCAAAGACAAACAGACACAAACACTCTTTTGTTCCCCTGGCAATCAAATCATTAAATAAGAACAATCTGGTATAAACTTTGTCACATGTAAATTATGAGTGAGTCTGGTGTGAATGTACACTTTTGTTTCTTATAGTTATAATGTTTTATGTTTGATGTAATGCACAAATTGTAAGACAAATTTCCATATGGACAATAAAGATTATTATTATTAAATGTTGAGGGACCATCAGTCATGACTAGTGGGAAGAGATCCAATTTCAAACCTGTCTGCTGAAGGAAACCTTTTCCAGTGGTCAAAGGTTTTATGGGGGATTTGATGCACAGATAGCCTGAAAGCAACTTTTTGAAAAGTTATAATGACTTATTCAATTATTATCGATAATTAAAGCACCTCTTAGTGTCTCTGTTTCAGCTATTCTGCATCAATATTTTTTGTTGTACAGTGACTTTTTTAAATTTTATTTTATATAGCTTTTAAATAGCGCTACTTTCATGCTTATAGCATTGTCAGAGTGCTATGGTTCAATCTCATTTGTGGAATAGTGTGTGTGGGGGGGGAAAGGGTATATGGGAGAAGGTTTTTCCGTGTTACCTTTAGGCGCTCAGTTAACACAGCTCTGCTTGAGTCGGGTGTCGAACCTCAAGCCCCCTTCATAGGGAGCCAAGCCAAGCCAAGTTCAAGCATACTTAGCCTCTCGACCACACATCCTTTATTGTGGAGATGTTAAAATTGCTTAGAATAAAAAAATAATCTTCTTTTAAGCTAATGAATTAATAAGATGCAATTGTACCTCGACACTCTCTGACTGATCCTTGACCTTGACGTGTTGTATACTGACCAGGCTGACAGCCACTGCACAATTGATTACTAAAAGAAAATTGATTGACTGGACATATCTGACAGACAGCCTCACCACTAGCAGATGTGTATCCATCAGGACAAGTTACTGACAAAAGGACAAATGAATAATATCTATATTTAATTTTTTTATTTACAAACAAAATATAAATAAACAAAAACATTATTCTTTCAGTATAAAAAATATGATTTGTTTGAGTTCCCTTCAAAATCTAATGATCCACAGATTGCCTAAGTTGACAAAAGAATTATGTGACTAACAAGACCACCACCTTTTATTTTCCCCTGAGCAAACATCAGAATGTGTGCCTGGTCATATTGTATGAGCTCTGGACTATTGTTCTGTAGTTTTGATGGTCCCGAGTTCAAACCCTGCCTGTTACCTTCAGGAGGTTTGGGCTAGAAATCTGAAGGAACATCCCAAACATGTAAAACATTTCACCTTTTTTTTTTACATTTAAGGGGTATTTAAGAATATTGGAATATTTTGAATATAATACCCCCACACACACACAGTCTCAAATTTGACATCGTCAGTTTGGTATCCAAATGCTTAGTTTTTGAAAAATAATTATGTCCTAAGCTGATAGTCATTTAAATCTTATTTAGTCATTGTTTCTTATGGTTGATTCAAGCAATGCTCTAAAGGCAGAAAAAGTAGAGTTTTTATTTGAATTAGCCCTACCATATAAGCAACAAATGAGCTCTTATCTATAATTGAATGTTTGTTTGAATGTTATGCTTTGGTGTTTTTTGTATCATTGCTACTTGACTTTTTGTTTAGTCATCTATCATTTAGTGTCTCTAAGATTAGTGGTTTTTACCAGTTGTGTTACTCTTGCTAATTGTGAGTATATTCACTTGTGATAAACCTCACAGCTCTTTCTTTAGGGTTTGTTCTAGTTTCTTTTATTAAATGAGGGATTTCAATAGGTACATAGATGTATTGGTAATTTTGTTTTGTTCTAAGCATATTTGTATTTTAGCTTAAAGCTAACAATATCCATTTCTTTAAGGATAAGTCTAATATGCCACAGAAACAGAAATAAAATACAATCTACTAATACTCAAGTATGAATTTTTTTTTTAAGTCTCACAGTAACAGTCCATGACAGAAGTGGCCCCAGTATTCAGCCAGTTTGATCCAGCTGGACAAGGGAGACAATCTTCATAGATGCTATCCAAATAAGTAGCAGCTGGACAAGGAGTGCAAGTGGCATCAGCAGACGTCAACAATCCAGGTGGACAGGAAACTAAGGAGGAGAAAAATGTTTTCATATTAATTTTTTAAAACTAATTTTTCATATTAACACTAACTAACGAATTAATTAACATAAAATGTTTTCATATTAACATACAATTTTAATGAAATGAAAAAACTTATTTTGTTGAATGTATAACACTGCTCAACAAAACCTGATACTAACTAATGTAGTTAAGAACAATGTAGATTGGATGGACAAGTAACATTCATAGATAATGTTTTACAACTAGGACAATAGAGTCCTCCATGGCTGTGTGGCCTTACCACAAATGTGTCTGTTTGAGATATTTTTCAGTTCTTCATTCTTGTAACAAGAGTACATACTCCCAAGTGAACTATTGTACTCAGCTGTATGTGAGGCTAGAAAATAAAGAATATAAAAGGAATAATTGAGTTACTCAAATTGATAATAGGAGGGTAACTTCTCATCAATGAGAATTGAAGAAATGTTTTTTTGTAGAGTTTTGCAGTGGATTCTATTTGTATTCTATTACAAACCAAAAGGAATTCCAAGCAAAATATCTTTCTCCATCTATGATCCAAAATTATTTAAGGTATTGATTTTGATACATCAAGAATGTAGACAATATCACTGTCATTGTAGTCATGTGCATTTTAATTGTAGTGAAATGCATTTTAAAAATCTTTTCTTATAGTACAACTTTTCCTACTAACTGTTATTTCAAAGACTTAAAAAAAAACAAAAAATCTGTTTGTACTTCCTTTGTATTTACATTATCCAATTCCTATTTAGTGGATTCTTTAATCTGGTTAAGTAAGATTTAATTATTGACATGCACAAAGAGCATGACTCAGCAGTTTGTTAAACCTGAACTATACCAAATAGGACTTGATAAGAATAATGGCCAATTCTTGACTATTCTACAAGGAGCATTGGTCAGGGCTCTATTGCTCCCAGCCTCTGAAGACTTACTTAGACTACAGCACTCAAAGAGCAATGGTCAGGGCTCTATGTGCTCCCAGCCTCTGAAGACTTACTTAGACTACAGCACTCAAAGAGCATTGGTCAGGGCTCTATGTGCTCCCAGCCTCTGAAGACTTACAGAGACTACAGCACTCAAAGAGCAATGGTCAGGGCTCTATGTGCTCCCAGCCTCTGAAGACTTACAGAGACTACAGCACTCAAAGAGCAATGGTCAGGGCTCTATGTGCTCCCAGCCTCTGAAGACTTACTTAGACTACAGCACTCAAAATTCTTTTGCTCTTAAACATTTGGATCAACTTTGCTATGATTAAAGCTATTCTGTGAGTCAATGGAGGACATAGTCCTAGCAATATAGATAGTACAAAATTATGTTACAAGCCACTGCATGTATACATACTGTAGCATCACATCAGTGTTATAACATTGGCAAATCACATGAAGATGATATTGATATAATTGTTGATAAATACTCTAAACCCTTACTCAAGAAACTAAAATACACTATTAATGAATGTACTAGTCTTACATCAATACAAGAAGATGTAAAATTTAAGACATTACTGTAGAATTTAATTTTTTTAATGTGACTTAGAGATTTACATAGCAAAGAAAGCTACTGAAATATTACATTCTTTTTCCTAGTGTGTTTAAACAGATTATCAGTCCTGCCAAAACAATAGTTCTCTCTCTTATTCTAAACATTAAAACCAGTCATTTCATTTCATTGAGCAATTTTTTCTTATATATGTTACTGACAAAGTGTGAAATCCGGTATTCTATAAAATGTCAGCAGATTTCAGGCAAAGTTGGAAATGATTTCTCCATTTATTTAACATTTACTTTCTCTTGTTTTTACTTTTGTCCTCTTCTATATGACTTTGTTTCTATTTTGTCCTCCTATGGGTGTGAAAGGTCTGGTAAGCTTTAGTGGGTCTCACAGCATTTTTCTAAATATAAGATAATTTATAAAATACAAAAACTGAGGAAGAGTTGGGAGATGCAATAAAAATGTATATATGGCTCCTTTTGTCTCGAAAGGCAATGGATGCGCCCAAGTGAGTCACTGGTTTTGGCTTAATCTTGAGATGGGGCAGAATCTGGTGTGGCTAATCAAGCCAATTCTAGAACGGCAGACTTTGCCACAATTCGTACATGTGTATGCATGTATGCAATAAAAATGTATACTAACAAAACATGTAGATGAGAATTTTGTTCTATTTTTTATGGATGGATTTTTTTAAATTACCCTTTTATTTTTGTATAAATTAAGATCACAAACTGGAACATTATTATAAAAATATTTATATTTTTTAAGAAAAAACTTACAAAAATATTTTAAAATAATGAGCAGCCTTCAAGAGTATTATGTTAACTTTGAATCTCTTTTGCTGTTGTCTGTAGACAGTTTTACAAGCTCACTATGCAAAATGTTTCAGCATCTTTTGATTTCTCATTATAGAAGAAACTAAACAAAATTATATTTACTAATGAGTATTACTATTTGAAAATATGATTCGACAATTTAAATAATTATTTCATTATTTGAAAACTGAAATTACATTCAGTATAGGCTAGAGGTATAATGGGTTACAAATGTATTTTTAGTCTTAAGAAATTCTGCTATTCATTTTGTTATTTTTCTCTTAATTTATATTTTATTTATACATATTTTTCTAAATGAGACATTTTCTCTTTTGCCAGACATAGATTAGTTATTCTATAGAATGCTCGCATTTCACACTTTGCTGGTAATATATATAGTAGAGTCACTATTGCGGAGCAGGCATGTTTGCAGAACAGCTCGTCAAATCTACTTTATTTTCTGCTAAACTAATGTAAGGGTACTGCCCATGGTCCATTTCACTACATTTCCTATATAAGGGTTTTCCTTTCACAGCAGAAAATTAATTTTGTCTCCAGGTTAAAGTTGACAGGTGTGGAATCGTCCATTATTTTTCATGTTCCAGGAGAACCGCATTGGCCAAGGCTTAAGGCTTTTAAAAAATGATAATGACACATCACCTGCATGATACACCTATTTTTCGGTTTATAAATGGATGTGGAAAAACTTCATTTCATAGCTATCTACCAGGAATTCAATTAAAAAAAATTAGGAGGTGTTCACCCAGTTTTTACCTTTTTTAAGATAGTCACAGTTGTGGAACAATATAGATGTTATTTATTTGACCTGCGCATTTACTATCATTTAGCTTAATATTTACATAGTGATTTAGATTATTGTAATTTAAATATGAGTTTGTATTAGTATACATAAATTTAAAAACATATAGAGAATAATATTACATATAATATAGAATTTATGATTACCAGACGTCCAGAAAAAAGTAGACAAATCATAATATCAAATATCATATAGGCCTATGTTATATTAATATAACAAAAAAGAATGAAAGAATAGTGGAAAATAAAACCTTGTAAGGAAAATCAGGGTAGTGTGACGTCAATTACAATTAAAGAAGAGGTAAAATATCTAAAAGTGACAATGTGTTGTCTTAATCTTTAATAAAATAAAATTAATGTAAAGGATAAGGAGTTCAAGTATTAGACTTATAAAAGATATGCTTTATATAGGCTTTGTTCCGATATTTTTACTGTGTTCTGCAATTGTGACTTCTTAAAAAATCCTGTTCTGTAATTGTGACTGACCATATCTCAGTCGATTTTAATGTCAAATTTAAATATTATTTGAAAAACTACACAATGCCTCTATTTTTATCGGAAAATGGATGGGCAATGCCTAGATACTTTTAGTGTTTCCATAGGTCTAACCATTTCGGAGCAAAAAAATGAAAACTAAAAGTAGCTGCAAACTGTTCCGTAATAGTGACTCTACTATATATTAGGTCTATTTATTTCAAATATTATTTAGTAGAATCTCAATGCATGAAAGAGCTATTGTCACTAACCTACACAAACAGGTTTCTTTCTAGACCAGCCTTGAGTTTGAGTACAAGACATATTCACTGAGTTCTGTAGGGGGTTCTCATAGAATACATAGCCAGGCTCACACACTACAGTGCACATATAGCCATCAAGTGTTTCTATACAGCTTATGGAAGCATTTCTCACTGTTAAACTCCAATTGCTACAGACAGGGCCTGAAAGTTTTAGACTAGGATTAAAACTAAAAACAATAAAAGCAAACAAAACAAAAAGAAATTATTTTAGTTATATGTATATAAAAGGGTTCTGGCAGGTGACTTCATTTAAAGAAGAACCCAAAATGCAATACATTGCATCTCAAATTATTTGATTTAAGACTAATTAAGACATTACCTAAAAATATTAAAATTCCAACAATTTGTCATCCTACAAATTTTGACATTTCATTTCTTTAAGATTTCTTGCATAAAAAGCTTCAGCATTACTTCTTCAATTATCATTTATTAATTTCACAATGTATATAAAACTGAAGAGTTAGAACTAAATACCTTGAACTTTGACCTGCACCAGACATGAATGAGAGTTGCCTGAAAGATCACTGGCTGATATTTTGACAGTGTAAACCTGGCCATTACTGAACCTATCTACCACAAGATTAGCTGGCGAGTACATTACATTTACAGTACTAGAATCATCTGTGAGAGATGTCACAAATTGACTTAAGTCAAATGACTTGACATCATTCACATCTGTCAAGGTGTAGGTAAATGAGGAAATGCATTGAAGAGTTGGTGGAAGCTCATCTGGTAAGGAAATGTAAACAAACTTCAAGTCACATTTAGTTTAGTCATACATTTATAGCATTACTATTGTAATAAGATTGATCTGAATAGTTATTAGGTATAAGATAAATACATTCTGGTAAAGCTCATAATCAGTTAGTTGTTAGCTTAAATAATTTATTTTATCCAATCCTTGATCATCGTAGCAGTTTATAGATTATTTTCAAAGAAGATATTGCATCTTGCTTTGTTATTGTAAATATGTAATAATTTAAAGTCATAATATGTAATCTATTTTTTTAACAAATGTTCTTCCATAAAAAGGATAAACAGTATTACTCAACCAACCTTTGATAACAATATCAATGGTACATGTAGCTTGATTGCCTGCAAAATCCCTAGCTGTGTATGTAATTGTGGTGTTGACAGATACTACATGACTCATATAGAAGTTGACTGGAGACTTGGTAAAACTTGCCACCTGTAGATGAGGTGTATGGAAAATAACTTCCATAAAAGATAAATGAAAGTAATAGTTCAAACTCTAATACCCTTATAAACATGCCTATAACAAAAGGTTCCATTCAGATAATAGAATTTTCATAATAAAACAAATACTAGAGATAAGTTTGCAAACAAATGCTTGAGATTTTAATTGCATTTTATAAATCAATGTTAGACTAACAAATGTCAACTATTGAAAGTTGTACCTCTACATTATCAAGTGCTATAGGTTCCACTAGATTTGGAGCAGTGAGTTTTTCAATGACAACTCTGTGTGTATCACAATGTAAAATCTTTGGGGGCTCAACATCTGATACAAACAAACACATCTATATTAAAATTCTCTGATTAAGAAACATAAGTGTATATAGAAATATAAGAAAATGTTTTTACTGATTATAAAACAAAGTATAAATTTAAACATTCTTTCTCTGATAAAAACAAAGTCTATACAAAGGCATATGAACATGTTTTAATTCAAACATTACTCTATGTATATTAACATATCAATATTGTTTTTCTATTTCAAACACCTCGCTTTCTAATTAAATGTATGAATGAATATTTGCTCGTAATGTATGTTTTCCTAAAACTTTTTTAGATTAGTTTGTAATTTTAGCACTCATGTTTATGTTTGTATTCTTATCACAGCACCTTGAGCTGAAAATTTGCTTGTTAACAGCATTCTATAAATCATTATTATTATTATCATGTTAAAATGAGTATTCATTCTCTGGTGCAGCCAGGGTTGAGTTTCGTTAAAGGGAAACAAAATTCATCGTAGTCCCTTTATCAGTTTCCACCGAGGAATTTTCCAGTGATGTGGCAGGTCTGCAGAAGTACCGCCCTCTGACAGGCAATGAGAATGTTCCTAGGAATGCCAAGGGCCTTAAAGGGCCTGTGAGGTCAGTTAATTTTATGCTCTTGGTTGATATAACAATAGGTTATATTGTTGCTTTAGATAATTTCCATAAATGCTTAATCTCCAAGCCTAGCTTCCCATATTTTTGTTATCCTTATTATTATTATTATCTTTTCAAATAACTTGCAGGGGTTCCTTCAAAATAAAATAATTATACTCTGTGCAAATTCATGTGTTAACCAGTCATTTATGTTAATTAGAGACTGCCCATGGTTTTCCTGATTCAATAAACTCAATTTCATGCTCTGTCACTTTTTCTTAAACTAAATTGGGAAACAAGTTAAAGTTAACATTTACCAAGTAAATTTCACTAACTAGCAGATGTTCACAGATGTGCATAATAGATTTCTACATTCTACATTTGTACTATTCACACTGAAGACTTACTTGCTGAACAAGTTTTGTGTTAGACACAAAGTTTATAAACAAATCTTTGATCTGCTCACTTCAACTCTATCTTGAAAGAAAGAGTCTAATTTTAATCACTAGAGTATAATACAAGTATAAATATCAACACCAGAAACTAACCAACACAATGTGGTACTGTACTGTTCCACTGTAGGACTTTTTGTACTGTATTCCACTCACACAGTAAAGGTCTCTTATCAGTCAGTTCAAAGTCTGATCTCTCACACTGGTAGTAGACTAGACTGTACTCTTCATAGGATTGAGTGATTTGTTGGACACCAGGACTTGTGCCTGGATCATTGCAGCTAGCACCTTGATGTGATGTCAAATTTCATACAAGAAATCCTTACAAAGTTAATAACTACACCATACTCTACAATAGCAGTGCAAGAAGCATCATTCAAACACGATTTTCTATTAGAGGAATTTATTTGACTTAAACTAGAAAATCAGAAGGATATGTATACTATCTAAAGCAGGAAAAAGTTTATCATTACAATCATATTATTATACTTATCCCCATAACAGATGAAAATCTAATTAAGCATCTTTCAAAGGCACACTAATAAAAATATTTAACAAGGCACCACTCATGATGTTTGTTAGGATAAATATTGGAGACTTTAATGCTGAAAATTGAAACTAGAGATATAGATGATTGTTCACTAAACTATGGACTTTGTTCTAGAAAAATGTCTTGACAGAAGTACCAAGTTTCTAAAAACAACAATTAAGCTACTTTGCTCTCATAAAAAAAGTACTTCTAACCAGATAAGTTATGTTGGTTATTTACTAAAATTATGGATCAAATATTCTGTATCTATGAAGATATGGATCAAATATTCTGTATCTATGAAGGTAAAAGAAGGACAAATGAAGAATGACAAAGAGAAATCTAATAGAAATTAAAATACTGAAAGGAAAGAAAAAAAAAACATGCTAAGAAATAGGGAAGAGAAAAAAAGTTTTAGTATTCAGTAAAAGTGTTTGAAGAAACAATATCTACAGGCAAAAAGACAGAATTTAGTTGTCACAACATATTTCAAAGCATGAACATTACTAGATGTAGAAAAACAAAACATTCACAAACAAACAAAATATAAAAAATACTACGAAGTGTAGTTGTATCAAATAGTTTGGATGAGTGTTGTAATTAAATTTGTAATAGAATTAGCCTAACAATAATAAATCTGTTAGATTAGAAATATTTTTATCAGTTCTTTTTGTTTAGCACTATTTCATGCTTTTAGCTTTCTCAATATCTTATCACTTATCTGGACCAGTTGGAAAATGAAAAGGGGAGGGGGAGAGAAAGTGATATTTGGGTGAAATTTACCATAATCGTTTTTTAAAAGCATTTATTTTAAAAAAATTTAAACTCATGACTCAAGCCACCTTGAGCCAAGGTTCTAACCACTCTACTAGTGAGGTGTTTGTGAAAATAGAAGATTGCATAGTTAACTTCTGTTTGTTTCGAACTTATTTTAAAGCTTATACTACCACTTCAGTCAAGTGCAATTTCTTTCCCATGTTTGAGATACCAAACTAAATAATTAATAACCAATGGTTAAATAAATGGTTACTTTTTTCTTGTGTAGTCAGGTCAAAAAAATAATTGTGCAAATTTTCAGCTTAATTCAAGATTGGTTGTCGGAGAAACAACATGTACTAACAGAGCGACAGACAGAGTTGGTATCAGCTTTGAAAAATAATAATGAAACCCAATATAAAGTTTGGCAATAAAATCTCAAGGTTCATGAAAAATAAAAAAAAAAACCAACAACTTATTCAACATCTAGGGGAGGAAAACTCAGAAAAATGTATGGACCAACATAAAATGACTGGATGTAAAATATGAAATGACAAAGAATGAACTATAACAAAACACAATTAGAAAAGACTTACAGGCAAACCAAAGAAGAAAAGATGGCAAGAAACAGACCTAGATCAGCTTGGGAGTCTAGACTGACAGGAAAAAAAATATATATCTCAATGGAACCCCCTTAAGGTCAACTGTAGAGACAAAGTGATAAATTTAAATTATTTAACAATTGGCCGGCATCCTGCAAAACACATACATCTGACAGATATAATGAGAAACATAGAAAAAAATATTTAAAAAAAAAAGAAACAAAGGTGTCAGGATATTTATAAAACAATATTGATGTAAGTATCCATAAGTATAAGTACCTATATAAGTAGCTTTATATAAATGTATCCTGACTCAAAATTCAATATCAGTTAAAACCACCATAAACAGAAATAGTAAACTTACCCATACACCTTAGATCACCAAAATCCCAGAAACCACTGGACATGCAAGTGACCACTGAAGTTCTACTGATTGAGCTTTGACCTTGAATCATGAAGTTGCCTTTACATTTAAAGATAAAACTACTGCCATATGTTGTGGATGTAAACATATAGGGCTCAGTACCTGGCAGTTGACTAGGTATTTCACAAGTAAGAGCTAGAACAAAATGAAAATAGTCGCTGTGTAAGGTTCATAATAATGTATAGGATTACCTTTTATTCAAGTGTATACCAATAGAAACAAGTTAGTCTCAACCTGCAGGGCACTGTAGACTTGATATTTCAGCTTGATATGCATGAACTTTGATATCATAAACACACCTTGATCTCATGGCTACCTCCCCCAAACCTTGAACAGTACAGGTGGCATTAAAGTACTGTAAGTAGTTGATGGAAAAGCTTGGACTCACTACTGAGGAACTTAGTTTAGGAGTTGAACAGGTGGCAGCTAGATGAGAGAAAAACAATGTATAAGTAACATTACAATCTTTAATGATGTTGTTCTCTTTATATGTTCATGTAAATTAAATTGGGTAACTGCATTTCTTTAAAAATTATTCCCATGTACAGAAACTCTCTACATTTCCATAATTTAACTCTCTATACTTCCATAATTAAACTCTCTATACTTCCATAATTAAACTCTCTATACTCCCATAATCAAAGTCATCTCATTATACATAAACCTCAATAAGGAAGTTAATTCACACAAAGCTGTGGTTAATGCTTCACAAGGATGTTTTAACTATCTAAATTGGAATCTAGGGATTTTAGTATCAGGCCCTTCAACCTTAAGTAAAAAAACAAGAGCCACTGGTAGAGCAACACACAAATAATGAACAGCGGATCTTGAAAATAGATTAGATTTTATTAAGCTGAAATCATTTCATTTCTCCTTATGCTGAACTCAGATTCAGATTATTTGTATTCTAAATGTTTTATATTAAATTTTTTCAGAAAAATAATATTTACCTTTACATGTTGGAGGTGTTCCATCCCACTGACCAGAAGTCAAACAGGTCAGTACATTAGAACCTACTAAAGAGAACCCAATCAGACACAAATAAGTGACAGTATCACCTGCTGTATATCTTGACTTGTGTGACAATATCATTCCATTAGTAACAGTGGCAGACAACTTTGGACACATTATTTCACCTTTAAAAATATATCATAGATAACTGTTCAAAACAATAGAAATATTAAGAATTAATTGTGAAATTTATTTATATACTTACTTAAAAAAAATTCACTTTAATGAACAAGCAGCAACAAAAAATTAAGTAATACAGAATCCAAATTTAAGAACAAAAATACAGAAAATGGAACATTTCATAATTGTAGTTAAATATAAAGCCTAATAGCTTTAACATATAGTCTTAAACTACTGATTTGTCTTAAAAATCCCATGCAATATAGCACCTGGTTACACTTACTTGGCTCTATACAGGAATGGTTCAAGTAATATACATTCCAATATTCTAGGCCATTTTCTGATTCTGGTATAAATATATCAGACTGTCCATCTTGCTGGAACAAAGTGGCATTGAGCCTAGGACAAGAGCAAACATAGCTGCCTATTGTGTTGGTACAGAGTTGTTCACAGTAACCATTGTTCATAGAACATTCATCAATATCTACAGAGATTGAAAATAAAATAAATAAACGAACAATAAATACAAACATTTAAACAATAATTGTGAAATTTATTTTAATACTTACTTCAAGTTTACCTCAGCATAAAAAAGTAATAAAATTTTGTGAAAGCTGGTAAAGCAACCTAACATTCAATTACAAAGATTCAACTGTACCTGTACATGTATGATTATCTGCACTGAGTGTGTAGCCTATAAGACACAAACATTTAAAGGAGCCTATTTCATCAGCACACAGTTGATTACAATATGTTTGACTGCTGTTACATTCATTGATATCTGTTCAATTATCATAGACATATGTTAAGATATCTAGAAAACATTCATTATAGAAATCTGAATAGCAGTTATTGTGTAAAAATTATGACATGACATAATGAAGGTTTGTTTGGCCAGTCTCCTAGCTTAGTAATGTCATGCCAGACTTTGCTTTCAAATTAAAGGTTCAATAAATAAAAAAGGTTCAGTGAGTGAGTGATTTTCATGAGATATACACATATAGAGTTATAAATGCAGTTTTAGATAATTCTAGTTCTATTTAAAGCAGAGAAAAAGTATTTGTTTCATAATCTTCATTTGGAAAAAAATAAATTAAGTTTTCTTTAACACTTCAGGACACAGGTTTTTTAATAATTTTCACATTGTTTGTTACAAATCTAGGAGAATGCTGAGGTTCTACAAAATAAACTTTTAGAAATTATTGAACACATTTTTATAGCTTATTAATTTAGCCAGCAATACATACAATGATGTTATGATATAACATTAGACACAAAGACTTACTGATACATCCATCATAATACACATAGACAAACTCATAAAACATTACACACAAAGACTTACTGATACATCATTACATACATAAACAAACTCATACAACATTATACACAATGAAAAAAAGTAAATTTGCACTCTCAGATCTATGGGGCAGATGATGAAAAAGTCATATGTTTCTGTGGCCCTAGGTTGACGAGGGTGTCATGTGGCCAGCATAATGACCAACCACCTTTACTTTTCCCCAACTTATGTAAGGTACCCATTAGAGCTGGGTGGACTCAGAGGCACCCAAAGATCCCGAAATAAAAAGTCCCAGTCTTCACCAGGATTCAATTCTGGGACTCTTGGTTCAGAAGCCAAGGCCTTTACTGCTCAGCCACAGTGCCTCCACACACAATGACTTACTGGTACAAAATTACACACAAAGACTAATTGATATAACATTCCACACAAAAATTAATTAATATAACATTACACACAAAGACTAACTGATATAACATTACACACAAAGACTAATTGCTATAACATTATGCACAATGACTTAATGATACATTACGCACAATGACTTACTGATACATTACACACAATGACTTACTGATACAACTTGGAAGTACTGAAGGTGTTCCACAAAAGAAAGTACTTGAACCAGACAAGTAGAACCCAGGTAAACAGGTGACTGTAATCAGGTCACCTAAACCTACTTCTAGTGAAGGTGATCTCATAGTAGCATTCTCTATATAAGGAAGACCACATTTGATCCCTGCAAGATAAAAAAAAAATCTTAACATAAAGAAACTTTTATAAGATATGAACAGAAAATGATAACATTGTCTAGATTACAAAAGATAAAATACTTTAGTTTTTCAATCTGTGCTGTTTATTTATTTATAGATAGTTTAATGTAGGATAAAAAAAAACATTTTTTAAAAATTGCTTTTGTATAGCACATCTTACATGCTATGTTCAGTGCACTATGATCCAATCTCTTTTGTGGACATGTGGAGAATAGGCTATCTGCTGCCTGTTGCCACTTTGTAACTCAGCTTGAGTCAGATTTGAACTCAACCCATATTGACAGGTAACCAAGCAGTCTAAGTCATTCAGCCACATAGTGAAGTAAAAAGGAGTTTCCCTTTCCGAACTTCAATCTATAGGGCAGATGATGTAAAGGTTAACTTGGGTGTCATGTGTCCAGCACAATGACCAACCACCTTTACTTTTTTCAGAACAAATGTAAGGTACCCATTTGAGCTGTCCTAAAGGTCCCAAAATTAGAAAACCTTCACCAGGATTTGAACCTGGGACTCCCGGTTTGGAAACAAAAACTTATTTTGATGGTATGAAGCTTATTTTAAATGACAATATTTGATATGTACTTACTAATACACTTAGGTGGCTCTGAAGACCAAGACCCATTAATACAGGTGATGACTTCAGCACCTATCAGCTCAAATCCATAGGTACATGAAAAATGTAAAGTTGATCCCTGCTCTGTACCATTCCCTAACATGAAAGTGAGATGACCTGAACTAGGTGCTAGGACAACTGCACACTGAGAGATAGCTGGAAAATGTCATTTAAACAAAGGTTTCAAATAAAGATGAGTTTTTAAAAGGAATACTAAAAGAGTGTAGGTCTTAAAGTTTCTTTTCCTTAAAAAATAGTAATTCTTAGTTCCTGTGTAAAAAGAAAAGCTGTAGGCCTACTGTTTTAAAAGATGAAGTGTTTCATTAAAGAAATGAATACGTTTACAACTAAAAAATACTTCTACACATTGCACTCTGACCTAGACCAAATTATAACCACTGGAACCTCAAGGAAAAAACTATTCAAAAAGATTTTTAAGACTGTAAGTGGCCAGATAAGGAATGATGTGATTACAAGCTGAGAAGTTTATAAGCTTATAGGCATTGGTGCAGTATTGAAGCTTCTGAAATAATCATAGTTCAGACTGTTATTCTTATTTTATTATTTAAAAGCATTAAAAAAAGATACATTATTTGACTTGTGTGATTGTCTAAAAAGGTAGAACTGCTTCTCAACTAATATACATAACAATAATATCAACTCTACTCACATAAACAACTGGGTAAAGGTACCCAGTCACCAGTTACATTACAAATGCTTGCTCCATCCCAAGTACCATTAATAGATTTATAGCCTGTGTTGCACACATAATGAAGGTAGCTGCCTGAGAAAACATCCTCAGTACGAGTTATATGTCCATGTTGAACAGTTGGAAGACTGCTGCAAACTACTCCTGAAAAAAAATTCAGTTTGTAACAGTTTTTATCACAAAGTGATAAGAACTTATCTCTTGAAAAAAAAAAGCACTACAACAAAATGCATATAAGGTTTTCATCATTAACCCTTAAAACGCGTGTGGTAGTTTAGCCTCTAAACATCAGACTAGTGTTTGCACTCATTGAAAAACAGTTCAGCACTTTAAGGGTTAAAAGAAACTACTGAAGCAAGAAATTAAATTTAAAAAATATTTAAATATAAATTTTGAAAGCAGCTATCACATTTCTAGCTTACTCTAAAGCAATAAATGTATAAAATAAAAATGACTAAAACAATTCAAAATAAATTACTTGTACAAGAAGGAACAGCCTTGTCCCAGACTCCAGAAGTATCACAAGTTATCACTAAAGATTGCAATCCTTTGTATGGTTTGTCAAAGATGTAATATTCTGGACATGTTACATTATAAGTGACTCCATGAAATGCTGGTTCCAAAGGGCGTAACACAAGTGATGTGTCATTGAGTGGGATACAACCTAAAACAATTAGGGTTTCATGAAAGCACAAATAGTTTTTTTAAGTAAATAATACAAATCTTGTTACATTTTGAGCCAAAGTATATTAAAAACAAACCTGTTTTATAATAGGCTCTGAATCCTGTTCCAGAAACAACTGCTGATGATAACATGACAACTTTTACTCTACCATCTGAAGACTCGATGTCAAAAGGAAGTAATTCTCCAGTATATCCCAATCCAGGATATGCTTGAATTTCATTAAGATCCTTATAGATCTAGAAAATGAAAAAGATTTTTGAAATAAGATCTCTTAGGCTGGTTGAGTAATTTAAAGATTTTAAAATGTTTAAAGTTACTACATAAGGTAATGACCAAAGCATCTACACCTGAAGTTTACATTTTCAAACTTAAAACACATTTTCGTTTTTGAGAAATTAATTTAATTATTATAAAAAATGAAATGCCAGAGAGTCTGCAACTGCAACTAATTAGACGATTGTTAACAATCACTTTTACCTGAACATTTTATATAAATTTATGACATTCCTCATTCTCAATTTACTGAAAAAAGGAAATCTATTTCACATTATTAAGTTTGTATTGTATTTACATATAAGTTTTACCAACATTTATACTGTAGAATGGGTTATTATAGATAAGGCTAATACCAGAAAAGTGGTACCTGTAGGTAATCTTTCTCTGACTCTAAGGAAAAATTGGTGAAAGTTAGCTTGAGTGGTCTTCTCTGTTCAGAGTTTATGATCCAAGTACAGTTCAAAACATTGGGATACACTGAGGGGTTTAAGTAGAATCCTGGTGAGTGGATCTCCCCTTCATTGGCAGTAACTTCATAGCTGCAGCCTAGTCAGACATGCAAAGACATTAAGATATTAGCAAACATCAACAGTGAACATGAAAGTTTCTTACAAATAAATAATCACAGAAGTGTTAAGACATAAAGCTAAGAAAAATAAAAGAAGTGCATGTCACTGCAGACAAGACCTACAATAATATTGTTACGAATCTCACTATCCAGGCTCTCTGCAAACTGCACCATACACCACCAACTTAAAGAACTTGACAAGTCAGGGCTCCAAAATAACGTAAAGGTTTAATGTCCATAAATAACAGCCAATACTGTACAATTGGCAGCACGTAGAACAGTACAAATAGCTCTGCGATAACAAATATCTCTCCGATAACACCGTTCCGCCGTATCAAGTCTTGCACTGGCCTCTCCGTCTCGTTCCGGGCTTGCACTGGGTTCAACAGTTCAGGACTGACTTCACACACTAGGCTCGTTGTGTCGGACTCGATCACAGACCAAGATCAAGACGCCGTTCGTCTCAACTGTACTTGATAGTACTCCGCACTGAACCGTCGTAATGCTCCGTACAGAACCACACCGTTGAACTGTGCTGTAGTCGACCGTGTTCTGAACTCCTGTCGTGAACCCGCTTTCTGAACCGTCTTGACTGCGTCACCTCCGCTCTTATATAGGGTCCCTACTGGCCTTCTCGAACCGGACAGAACGCCGCTCGACGTTTCTAGGTGGTCAGATGACTACAACTCTCGTGACGCCCCTGAGCTCTGTTCACGTCGGCGATCCTTCCCGAACTCTCTTGTTGACACTCGTCTCGGCCGATCGTCGTAACTCGTCACGGTTGACCGCTCGTCTAACGCTGGCCTGGGGCGATTTGCGTCGGCTGACTACACACACACCACTACCCCCATCTGTGCCACCACCAGGTTTATAACACTGCCCCCTCCTTAGATCTGTCCGTCCCGGACAGAATCAACATCATGACATTGGCTGTAAAGTTTCATCGCTGTAGGTGGGGGTCGATCGGTGGCAGTTGGCTTGCCTCTTGAGCTTGACGGAGTCATCCATGTTGCAGTCAGTAATGGTCGCTTCCTTCTTCTTCGCCAGTTTGCCTTGACCTGGTTGCCCCGCCGTCGTGCTTTCATTGCCATCCACGTGGAATTCAGAAGACGTTTTCTTCTCCTCCAGTTAGCCTTCATCTGGGTGTATTGACGTCGTGATCGCATCGTCATCCATGTTGCACTCAGGAAAAGTCGCCTTCTTCTCCTTCTCCGCCAGTTGGTCTTCATGTGGCTGCAGTTATTTCTTGGTTGAATCAACTTGCACGTTGGACTACGTAAACGCCGCCCTCTTCTTTTCCTCCAGTTGATCGTCCTCTTGTTGCAGTGACGTTTTGGTTGCATCGCTCTCTTGTCTGTCGGTACTGAGGACAGCCACTTGACACATGGAGAGGTATAGGATGTAAGGGCAGGGATTACCAAGATTGTTGACCAAAGAGGTGGCTTCATAGGGCTTTGCGAAGAAGGACTGGGATGGGCTTCAAATCCACAGGGCAGGGAATTGTGGGACAGATCATCATCTTCAGCCTTGTCTGGAGGGCATGCTTGTGGGGCAGGTTGGTAACACTTCACTTCATCTTCGGCCTCAGGCTCCATTCGGCTTTCTTTACCCTCATCAGGACCTCTCTCTCTCGTCTCAGTATCGGGCCAATCGCTTGTTGGTTTCAGACCTTGTCGATGACTTTCGTCTTGCAAATGTCCATCAACGTCAGGCTGCCTTGGATTCTCTTGAACACCATCAGGACTTTCCTCTCCAGTCTTAGCAGCTGGACCAACGTCAAGCTTCCTTGGGTTCTCTTGACAGCCATCAAGACTTTCATCTCCAGTCTTGGTAACTGGACCAACGTCTGTTGGGTCCGGACCTGGCTGGTATCTCTCAGCTTGTAGATGTCCCTCAACAGCTTCGTCAGATTTCATTGGGTTCCTTTGGTCACCATCAGGGCTTCTCTCGCTGGTCTTAGAATCTGGGCAGGCGTCAGTAGGGTCCAACCTTCGTAGGCCACTTTCAACTTGCAAACGTTTCTCAGCAACATGCTTGGACGCGGAGCAAACATTCACTTGATCTGGCTTGCTGTTTGAGGTGATCTCTTCTTGCATAGCTGCCATATGTCCCTGCATAGCTGTCATCTGTTCTTGCATGATACTGGTACTGGTGGTCAGTTGCTGCATGCTACTGGCGAGCTGTTCCAGCAAATTAGGTTCGACTTCAAAAAGATATGTGTCCGGATCTTCTTTTTCTTCCAACATGTCTTCTCGGAGGCGTGCTTGTAAAGTTTCCTTGTTTCCATATACCTTCAGCCTTCGTCCACGGAGTTCTTCCTTCAGTTCTCTAAAATCAAGTTCGTACAGCAGTTTCAGACAAGCCATAGTAGATCCGATCCAATCCGATTCCGATCCCACTTCTGACACCAGTTGTTACGAATCTCACTATCCAGGCTCTCTGCAAACTGCACCATACACCACCAACTTAAAGAACTTGACAAGTCAGGGCTCCAAAATAACGTAAAGGTTTAATGTCCATAAATAACAGCCAATACTGTACAATTGGCAGCACGTAGAACAGTACAAATAGCTCTGCGATAACAAATATCTCTCCGATAACACCGTTCCGCCGTATCAAGTCTTGCACTGGCCTCTCCGTCTCGTTCCGGGCTTGCACTGGGTTCAACAGTTCAGGACTGACTTCACACACTAGGCTCGTTGTGTCGGACTCGATCACAGACCAAGATCAAGACGCCGTTCGTCTCAACTGTACTTGATAGTACTCCGCACTGAACCGTCGTAATGCTCCGTACAGAACCACACCGTTGAACTGTGCTGTAGTCGACCGTGTTCTGAACTCCTGTCGTGAACCCGCTTTCTGAACCGTCTTGACTGCGTCACCTCCGCTCTTATATAGGGTCCCTACTGGCCTTCTCGAACCGGACAGAACGCCGCTCGACGTTTCTAGGTGGTCAGATGACTACAACTCTCGTGACGCCCCTGAGCTCTGTTCACGTCGGCGATCCTTCCCGAACTCTCTTGTTGACACTCGTCTCGGCCGATCGTCGTAACTCGTCACGGTTGACCGCTCGTCTAACGCTGGCCTGGGGCGATTTGCGTCGGCTGACTACACACACACCACTACCCCCATCTGTGCCACCACCAGGTTTATAACAATATAAATAAATTGAATGATCATTTTAATACCTGCTTTGTAGGATAATAAAAATCCTTTAGCTCTAGTGAAACTTGTAGAACTGAAATATATCAAAATGCTGTTTCCAGTTGAAATAATTGGATTGCTGTACACAGATTGAGAAGACAATCGATCAAGGATGTTAGAATCCAAAGTAGAGCCATCATAAATTTGTAAATAATCTTCATTTCCCAATTCAATATCAATAATCTGAAACAAAAAATTAGCAATTAAAAATAGCATTGTTTTGTAAGCAACTCAAAGTTAATTTTTGTTAATAAAATCAATATTCACAAGAGAGAGAGATAGAGATGTTGAATCAATCTGATGTTGACTATCCATGGCCTTTCACTGGGCAATAATAATGCTATAGAAAATAAAATATAAATATTTGTACCCTTACCTCAACAGTAACAAGCCTTCGACCAGGTGAATATATAGTCCATATATAAGTGTACTGACTGGGATAGTTAAAAGGATAAAGAGGTGACATCAACTGCTGAGGTCTAGTAGTAGCATATAATGTTGAAGGTTGTACTGGAATATTACCTAGAACTGAGAGCAAACAAAAGTCAAATTAAGAGATTTAGCAAGCCATGAGCCAAATGCTACAAGTTTATTGTTTTTCAATGGCTAGAATATTATTGGCTGACAAAAAAAAATCAACTAAAAAGACACCAACTTTGTTTTCCACTAAGGCCAGGACATGTCTTGATATACGTCCAATTCAATTGTTTTTCATGATTGGAAATCAGTCTTGGCATTTGTGTACTCTTATAACACATCAGATCTTTGCTGCTGAATGTCAAGGCCACACATAATGTATCTTGGAGACAGACACTGAAAATATTTGTGTTTTTGTGAAAATGTTATCTATATAATGTGAGCATGCATATAAATAAATAACATTAAAAGGTAGCTTACACACTAAATTTACATGTTCAATTCTACTAAACAATCTATTTGTACTGCTATTCTAGTTATAGAGTTACCTGTAGCATTCCAGCTGTGTTAACTTCAATGATGATATAGGTATAAGAGACTTGGATTCAAATATAAGGCCAGGTGCTTTCAATAAGTCACATTCAAAATCTAAACAATATATCAATGTGTGATTATTTGGAAACAATAGATGCTCTGAGAAAAACAAAGCATAAACAACATTTTAATAACAGTGATAAAGAGGAGGATCCAGAAGTGTATACATGAAATTATTAATATTCCCTCCATTCTCTACCTTTTCATTCACATTGTGTGGCTTAAAATGTGTCTTGGATAAAACAAGCCTAATTTTTGTAATGTGTTAAGATTGAAGCCAATTAAAAAAAAATGTAGGTCAACTATTCTAATTTTTCTACAACTAAAATTGTAAACAATTACAAAAATTATAATTAACGAAATATAAAGTTTAAAATGTTTCCATTAGCTTTACAATTATTAGTTTTGAAAAAAAAAACATGGAGATCAGAATGTGATCATTTGTTAGAATATCACTAAGATTTAAGAATTTAAATATCTCAGAAGCTATGTACAGAGAGGTTTTCATTTAAAAAATAAAACATGGACAGAACATATTATTTTTCAGTGCATGTCATAAATTGTTGAAATAAAAAAAAATCTACCAGCTATTCTGATGTAATATTTTTAAATATCAAAATTGCTTTTATATTTTATATCTCAGTTGCCTATGGTCTAATCTCTTTTGTGAACATGTGGAGGCTGTTCACATGCTGTGCTCAGCAAACACAACTCATTGTTAGTAAGCCAAAAGGTTTATACCACATGATGATATAAGATAAGATAAGGTCTAAGATAAATTTTTTAATGTCTTTAATTCATGCGAACCGTAAAGTTAAGTAGCTGTATTCTGAGAAACTAAGAATAAGTTTCATTTTTATTGTTTCTAATAGCAACATCTGAATGCTGTTTAAAAATACATATAATCTATGAGAGTGAATTCCCTTTTTTTTTTTTATTTACCTGATCTCCACCGAATTTGAAAACCTGAACTGGAAATAGTTTTGTCAGAAACAAATCTCAAAAGAGCTAAATTATTGGGTGAATACAATGGTGTCTCCACTTGGACTTGTTCCAGTGTTCCAGATAATCTTGCAAGCAGTCCACTAGTGCTAACACTTCTTCCTCCTACCCAAATCTCTAAGAAATCTACACCATATTCTGTGCTGAACTCTAGAATCTGAAGGATAAAGTAAATATGAAAGAAACATCCACATACTAATTAGAAATATTAAAATTAATGCTAGTAAAGCATCTCAAATTTCTGATTATAATTTCTATATGTATTTTTATATAAAATTTTACCACAATGTCAACAAAAATAAGCCAATAATATTTGCTATAGATTATGATAGAAATATTACATAAGAATTTAAAGTATATAAACATTGAAATCTTGAAATGGTTTCACAGCATACATTGTATAAATTCAGTACAATGTAATTATATATACAGAAATATATAAACAATATCAAAGATACTATAGAATTTTATAAAGTAAATAATAATTTCTATCCAACTATCCCTCCACCCACCCAGCCATCCATTTATTAATCCATCTATCTAGGCCTATACTATACCAGGCTACAAAGAACAGAAAACTAAAAATGAAAGAACAATGATATTTAAAAGTGTATTACAAACATAACTTTTTACTTTAAATATTAAAATATTCAAGGTAAAATATAAAATTTAACTCACCGAAGATACTATTGAAATTCAAATGTTTTATCCTGTGCAATCCAAGCTACAGGACTTACCTCAAACTGAAGTCTTTTCCCAACTTCCCCTTCTATAACCCACTGACATGTTTGTTGTTGGGGATAAACTATTTGTGGACTAGAAGGAAACTGAATGGTTTTCTCCCTTGAAGAAATGTAATAGGCACAGTACTGGGCTGAAATAGGACAATGATTATACTTTTTTTTTTTTTAGAATCTATTAAGAACAAAAAAAAAAACAACATAAAAAAAAACGGACTCAAATCTATACTTACAACAGTTTCTTTCATCTGAAAAATCCCCACAGTTATCTTCCCCATTACAGACCAAAGAAGATGACAAACAAAGTCCAGAATCACAGTGAAATGTCCCTAAAGAAAAGTTGGTCTAAAATTAATGGCATTACTCCAAATGAAGAGTCAACTTTATTAGGGCGACTGTTCTTGATTGATGTGTATGAATGTTGAATGTTGTTGTAGTAGAAAGGCAGAATCCATTTGAATGGATCAATAAATTATCTTCATAGCTCAATGATTATTCTTACAATGGTATCTCCAAATATTGTGATGTAAGTATATTTTTCCTGCAGGTATTTAAATGTGGTGATATTTAACCTAGAACAAAATGTTTTTTGCAAGAGAGGATTTGAGCCTCTCAAGCCCACACTCAAATGGATTAGGTGATGATGATGAAGTAAATTTGTTTATGTCGTATAAAGTTTATAAAAAGAGACACATGGTAGTGGTACAAAAGTCTAATTTATTACATGCTGAAAAGATAACATTTATCAGGTATTGTTTGAAGAAATTTTATACCTACAGGACATGGTGAGCGTTCACAAACAACTGAACTCATTTGATCACAATTTCCCATATACCATAACCAGTTACCATTTGTTTTTCTTAAGAATGCACAAGATCCAGCCTGTTAAGTTTTTGAAAAAGAAGGAAAATAGCACATCAATTCCATGATGAAATCAGTCAGCTTATAATCTTGTTTTTAAGTTAAAAAACAAGAAAAACATAAAAATAATTAAAAATAAACAAAGCTTATATTAAGTGTAATCGTATCAATTTGTTTGAATCAGTTATGAATTAATTATCTGTATTACTGACCTAGACATATTACATCTGTGCGATTAGAAATATTTTTACCAATTGTTTTAGTTTAGCTTTTAGCTTTCTCAATGTTCTATGATCCTATAACTTGTCAAGACCAGTTAAGAAAGGGGGACGGAAGAAAGTGGTATCTTGGTAAATATTTACATGATCGTTTTTTAATGCATAAAAAAATCTCCACTCAGGACTTGAGTCCTCAAAGGGACTAATTCAACTTATGCCACCACATTTGTCAATTATTATTTCTTTCCCTTATTCAAGATACCAAACAAAATAATTAATTACCAATAGTTAATTAATTAACTAATTGGTTAATTTTTTTTTTATTGATTCTTGTGTTGTCGAGTAAAAGAAATGATTGTGCAAAATTTCATCAGAGCCAAGATTGGTGTGGGAGAAATAATGTGTACAAACTTTTTACCATACAGACAAACGGACAGACAGAGAGAGTTGATATAAGCTTTGTAAAAATAGTTTGGTTATCTGACAAAACAAAAATGTGGATCAAGGCTATTTACTAATCTTTTTATTTTTGCTTTATAAATAAGGAATACTTTTCTTTTATAAGAATGGCAGAACCCTAATGAAACAAAATTAAATTTCTTTGAGTTTTGTCTAAAAGCTTCATCGCTATAAGATTCATTATCATAAAAAAGAAATGAACCCATGCTGTTCTTAAAGGGATTGAAAGGCACTAAGGGATAAATTAATAAACTCCACACTTTGAAGAACACAAATACATTGTTCAGAGATTACTGACAAACAGAAATATTACTTTGAGAAATTTATACTATTTGAATTAACATTTAATATTTTCCTATTCATTCTATTGGTACTTTGTCATTGATGTACATGTAATGAATGAACATATACATGCAGGTCTGTTTCTTGATTGTTTATACTCATTGCTTTGCTAACCTGTAAGTTTGGTTCTCCATCTCCCCATACACCAACATCAACAGAAGTTGGAGAGCCATCACTCCAAACTGCATCGATATCACTATCACTTGGGACTGTTTTGTAGCCTACATATATACAACACATTTTTTAAACATCTATTGTTTTTATTTTAGCTTTAAATTGATGATAAAAGTCTATGAATAAAAAATATCTGCCAGAAAGTTTCTTGGAACAATTTCATTAGTTCAAAATAGTTGGTTATTATACAAAGAAATACACAAATAACCTTAAATACAATCTTAACGCTAGGGCTAAAAATTTAACAAAGGAAATGAACAGAACATACCAGTCCAAAAACTAGTGATATTGCCATCCAAATAGTTAACAAAGGATCCTATTTTTTCAGTCATAACAAATCCTGATGGTCTTACTAGCCAACCTCCATACCTAGAGAGTTCAAATGCCATGATCTATTAAATAAATACCCTTCTGTAATAATCATAACATACAAAGTGACATCATTAATCTATTATGTTCAACTATGAACCAAAAAATAATTTATCAATGTTGAATCTTGAAAGACAAAATTATTAATGTGAAAGCTACAAATAAATTTGTTGTTCTAACTATTTGTGTGGGCAAAATGTGAACAATCGTAACATTTTTACTGAACGCTAAAGAGTATTCTAAATATACAATCTTTATCAGCTGAAAAAACATTCTAAATAGATACACACCTTTGGCAAACATCAGACGATTGCTTCCAATGTAGGGTAATTGATGGCAACAACTGGTAACATACATTATAGATATCTGTCCAGCCTAGTTATTGTATATAAAAATATATTAATGTTAAATATCTTAAGGGCAACAAAAAATATGTATCATCCAATAAATGGAACAAAATATTAATAGTTTTAGATTAACTTTCACTATGGTTATTATTTGCACTTAATACTCAATGCATGTATGCTTGTTTCTTAATTATGTAATAGCTGGTATTAACACGTATGGATGGCTGCCAGGTTGTGCGGTATGCGCTAGACTGTCTTTCAGTCATTTTAATACCCTGCCAGCTGCCGTCCCCAATCGTCCTGCGGGAGGCTTGGACTAGGAATTATATTATTTTCAACTCTGAAGGAACATCCAAAACATGCAAAACATTTTTACAGACACAAGAAGGAAAACACTAAATCTAAACCTCTTTTGCCTTGCTGCTATACCCAAACATGGGCAATGCTTCAGAAAAAGAAAAGAGTTGGTGATTCTTATGCAGCTTGCAGCACAAAGTACTACATACTGGTAGATCCTGCAACACTACTGATCCCAAATTGTATCAGATGTTAGCACTTCCTTTGGATAGAACAGCTGTGTGGAGAAGGGGTAACTGTTGTGTAGGTAACATCATTGCTATAGCCCAGGCTTTCATCTCATTTCTCTGAGATGAACCATAGTCATCTTAGGACTCATACAGAGGTTTCCACTAATAAATATTCTGTGTGTGTTTTAAAATGATGTGCTTGTGATTCTAACTAGAGAGTCAATTATTAGTAAGTCAAATACATTTGAAAACAACCCTACAGTTAAATAAAAGGAGGGAAGCCTAAGTTATAGATCTCATTGATGGGATGAAGTTGTAGTAGAAGTAAATAAATGAGCTTAATGTGCCCATGTCATTGATAAGCCTTGAGTAGAGAGATGTGAATGAAAAGGCTTTAGATTAAGATGCGATAGGTGGAACTAATTGGGCTTAGACATGATTGATATTTAGTATTTTCAGAGAATAAGAATCTGGTGGTGATAGATGGAACTAATTGGGTTTAGACATGATTGATATTTAGTATTTTCAGAGAATAAGAATCTGGTGGTGGTAGCCCGGAGGATTTCCAGCTACCCGTCGCCTCAGCGTGGCCCTCCGGTGGAAACATCCAGAGGTGGATCTGGACAGGCAAAGAACGAGTAGCGAACCAGGCCTTCTAGCAGGTCTCCCTGGGTGAGCTTTTGTTTTTTTTATCTCACTCGGGGTGGGGATGGAACAAGTAACCTGCAACCCAGTCCAAAAAGTCCGCCACGCCGTTCCACAAAGGGGGTCGTCATCAGTTCCGGATTGCTGGATTGGCGGCCCTTGCACGGAACAGTGGCGGTTACAGTACCGCAGTTAGCGCTGTCCCTGACACTTATAGCGGGTGACTTAAGACTCGGGGACGGTGCGCTGTGTACGCGGCACGGCCCGGTCTGGCCCAGTCAATCGATATGGCCGTCTACCGCTGGGTGCCCTCAGACAGGACAGGGGTGAAGAGCCCCATGTCCAGGCCTGGTGGTTGGATAAAAGCCTTTCTAACCATCAACGGGATAATGGCGCCTCCGCCGCCGATTACCTACTGGACTTCATCGAAGGTGGTGGTAGCCTCCTTTGATGCCAACAAAGCAATTGAACAGATAAACAAACAAGATTACTAAGAGAGTTTGTGTTGTCACACATCGGAGTCGGATCCCTGTCGGAATATTCAAGACGTGATTTTGTTTTGATTGTCAAAAGTAATAATGTTTCAGATTTATTTGGCTTTGTAAAAAATGTTTTTTTTCTGTAAAATCTTTTACATGTTTTGGATGTTCCTTCAAAGTTAAAGATAATTTACTTCCTTATCCAAATCTCCCGCTGGACGACGGGGGATGGCAGCGAGCAGATATGAAATCGGGACAGTTGAGCATGGGCGCCCGCAGGGGGGTGCAAGGTGGTGCATTTTCACCCCCCTGGATTTTCAGTAGACAAATTCTAGCCTGTTTTTTTGCACCATCAAATCAATTATCTTCTTAGTAGCAAGTGAACAAATAGTGCTTCCCGAATGCAGCCTATTTAAAGTATTCTTATGACATCGTCAATGACTACAAGAAAGAGAAATGGATGTTGAAGTATTTCACCGTCTTTTGTTTACACAGCTGCTTGTTTTGCTTTAGACATGTCGCTGAATCTGGACTAATTGTTGCGAGATGACTTATTCTCTTGCCATTTTCCAGACGCTATCAAACTTTTTTTTTAATGAATGTACAAAACTTATCAACATCCTGTTTTGGTATTCCAGACTTTGCTCGACGGTATTTCGAAGGACGTAAACCTGTTCATTACCTTTTCCTGTAAAGAGCTCTTAAATAATCTCTAATATAAAATATATTCAGCTCAAGGTTCCTCAATTCTATATCTGTACATTTTTAAGTTATGTAATAACTTTTGATAAAATATTTTAAAAAAACACAAACATTTTAAAATATACCGGTAATCGAAAACCATTTTCGTGTGTAACCATAAATTAATTAGCTTACAGTATATTGTTCAACATAAAGAAATAGAATAAACAATAGTTGTTTGTTTTTTAGGGCAGATTTTTTCCTGGGGGGAGGGGTGACACCCCTAGCTTGCCACACCGGGTGACGCCACTGGGTTATACTCTATATTATTTTATGTAAACCTTTCGCGATAATGGTCTAAAAGGTGTTCATTTAAAAATGAAAAAAGACGTCTATGAGAAATATTTCTTTAAACATGGTGTGTGTGTGTGTGTGTGTGCGCGCGCGCTTCTATATCGAGAAGACGTTAGCGATTGTTTGGTGGATATGCAGTGTGAATGAAACAAGATGGCGCTGTCATAAGCTGTTCTGGGTACACCAGACGACTCCAGAATGTCATAGTGAAAGGTGTTTTTGTAGAGTTAGATTTTGTTCTAAATACCATTTTATATTCTTACTAAAATCTACTACATTTATTTCATGTCATCTCAAGCTAAATTTGTCTGTGTTGTAAAGAAAATTATTTCAATTTTTGGAAGTTAAGATATAATACGCATACAGCGGTTTAATTGTCTACCAGCTGTTTGGTGCTACAAGTCAACGACCGGCAACAACATATGGTCTTTATTAAATTTTACGAACCTTGATCTAATTTCTTAAGGGTAGTTTCTGCTTTCATGATAAAAAAAATAAATAAACTAGATCTTCTAATACACTGGTGAATCATTTTTATTGATTTTTTAAAAGAACAAAATTACATTTTTAAAACTCACCTGCTGGACACAGCAAACGTAAGTCTTGAGAAAACTGTTTTGGAAACATGAAAGAAACAATTTATGGACCTTGAATAAATTGCATATGCAAAGTACTAATATAGTAGAATAGTACTCAGTGGCGTAGAGGGGAGGGGTTGTCCAAATATGAATATGTGGTCAAAATGCAGGGGGGGGGGCTAAAAAGGTCAAGCCCTCCGAGCCCCCAAATTCCTAGCTACGCCACTGATAGTACTTATTAAAACGTTCAGCCTGATTCAATGAAGTTATTTGAATCAATGAATTGGCTAATGTCGTTGTCCCTAATGTTCGCTACATCGTTAAGTGGAGAACCGATCAGTGACTGCTCAATAAACAGACAAGTCAATTAAAATACAAATCAAACTTTTTTAAAAACCTCGCTTATATTGAGTGAAATAGCATCAATTATTTTGAATCAATCTTTTAATTCATTGTTAATAGATCTAGACCAGCGGTTCTCAACTTTTTTTTTAGCTCGGCGACCCCTTTTCATTGTTTCCAAATTATCGGCGACCCCCAACAATAAAATTATATTTGTTGTATATAACTGCTTTTTCTAATGATATAAAACATAATACAACTGTGAATGTATTAACAACATTTTATGTTTAATTACAAAACAATATGTCATTGCCGTATTGTACAAAAATAGGCCTATATTTCTTCATGTAATTTATCCCCCCCCCCCACCCCGCCAAAAAATATTTTATGGCGTGCATTCATGAACTTTTCTATTTGGTATTCAATATCCATGTTCAAGACTTATGTGAAAAGTTTCACAAGTATGGAGAAGCATGGATAGAGTTAAAATAAACTACATCACTACCATTGTTGCGACAGTTTGACAGTGTTTCTGTTTCAGCAGATTCTTGGGACGGTCTTTGCAAGATCACAAATAATGTCATTTTCGGCAACTAGTTTTTTTTCTGTATTTCCCTGTACTTAATAACTAACAGGCCTGTTCAACTGTCGCAACAATTGTATTGGTGGATACCAAATAGAAAAGTTAATAAATGCACGCCATACAAAAATGAATACACTTTCTGATATACATCTCGTGTTGTAGTTTCAAGTAGTCTGCAATAGAAAAACTCGTCTTTTAAATCCTCATTATTTCTATACCTAAACCTAAGCCAACATTAATAGGTCTCTATGACGGCAAAGCTCAGATGTTTAATATCAATAGAACGTTGCAGTTATTTAGGTTACAGAGCAAAGGCGGACTGGCTATATGGGCTTTTGGGCAAAGACCCGGTGGGCCGGTACCCAAATGGGCCGGTTGGGCCACCGAAAGGTCCGCATGGATGCCACTAAGTATTAAATTGATAAAGGTTTTATAATATTCTCTTTAAAAAAAGCGGACATCTGAGATTCGTATTTAAAAGAAATCACTCTACAGTGTAATACTAATTTGTTCTAATAAACTTTCCGAGATAAAGTAATAGCCTACATCCGTAGACAGCGCTACTAGAAGTGGGCTTCACCCTGGGCAATTAATAAGCAACATAAGGCCCTTTTTCAAATACGGAGCTCACAATTATCGACACTCCAACTTAACATAATGATTTTGAGGACAGGTAGGCCTATATTTGGATGCCTATCACATGATAGGTAATTTATGGGCCCCATTGTATGGAAATGCCCGGGCCGATTTTGACACTCAGTCCGCCCCTGGTCATAACGTTTGATTCAGTTAGGATTGCATATAAGTAATAGTGTCTTAAAAGTCAATGTTTTTACAATTTCTTAACAGAGTTAAACGACTTAAAAGTTTTCCAATAAACAAACAAATGTTCTACCTAATATCAAATGTGGGTCCCAGCTGGCCATGAGTCATTGGCTCAAGCGTAATGAGCTCTTTCGCGCCATGGTTGCTAGGCGACCGTTGTTGGCCCCTATTGGTCTTGGGCCCGGCTTCATTGAACTCTTTCGCGCCATGGATGCTACGCCACTGCCCCTACTGTCGTATGAAACTTAGGCTAACTTGATATATTAATAAACATCAACTTACCTCTATTTAATTATTTTAAATGTTGGTGGTTAACGCCTAGTTCTATATAAATATCTCCATTTCAAATACAAATTTGTGTCCGGAGTGTGAGATAAGAATTTAAATAATTATTGACTCTTGTGTTTCTGGACCTTATCGTCATCTCTGATATTACCTTTATACATTATATTAGTCCAAGTAGTGAGAACCAATCTAGCAATCAAGAGCTGCTATCAAGTTCTTGACGGAAAAAAAAACCTCTCTTTTGTACTCTTGTAGGTTACACTTTTAAACCGATAACAAAAAACAAATAAACAAACTTCGAATGGATGGTTTTGAGGTCATACGATGAGAATTCGTAGGATTGGCATCGTATTGGTTTCAAAATCAACCACCACAAGAAAACAAACAAATAAACAAACAAACAAAAAAAAAACAATTTTCGAATGGATGGTTTTGAGGTCATACGATGAGAATTCGTCGGATTGGCATCGTATTGGTTTCAAAATCAACTACGGCACGAAAACATACAAACAAACAAACAAACAAACTTCGAATGGATGGTTTTGAGGTCATACGATGAGAACGATTGAGATTGGCATCGTATTGGTTTCAAAATCAACCACCGCTGGAATCCGCTGTCGGAATAATTTATATCGGCACACTCTGAACCTCCAAGAAAACATTTAACATAGTGCTGTAACTCAGCCAGCAGCGAGCTCAAAGAACCTCAACGAAAGGGATATATCAAAACTACAGTTGAATAATAGAACAATAGTAATGCGATAACAAATATACCACTAGAGGAACCAATAATAGCGGCACTTATTTCTTGTTTACATCCTAGATTTAATTATCGGCCATCTTGGACTTCCTCTTAGCGTGTCTCTGTCCTGTGTTTCATGGTGCACAGTCTCACACCTAATGACAGTGCGCAATGTAGGGTCATAACAATATATATTTTATTTGGCCTTGACAAAAATTGTTTAGTCTAATGATCGAACCTAGATCTTGTGTGTCATTAGCGAGACGCTCAATAACAAGTCAATTAAATATATGCAGCACTTTATTTTGAAATAAATTTTTCAGTCGTTAGTCTTTTATAATAACTAGATCTGACTGTGTTAAACTGCTTTTTCTAGAATCTATTTTATTTCTTTCCTATTCTGAAATATATTGTCAAATCTGAGTTAGTGATTTTGCAGATTTTCACCTTATGACCTCATGACCAATCTACCCGCTGGATCGCTTCCCCCAGCCCCATCCCACCTCCCAGTGTGCTGTCGGTGATAACGTTCAGGACCTTAGCGTGTAGGACAAAAAGTTGGTTGCCACCTAAATCAATATAAAATTGAAAAAAAAATTATGACCGAAAAATACACATTGAAATAAACACCGTCCTGTATCTATATCTAAATAAACAAAAATAAGCTTAATTCATATAGAACCGATAGCACAAATGTGCTTCATGAACGATCCATGATCCCCAGAGTAGAACTAAAGTTTAAAACATTTCATCAAAAGCAAGAAACAATGGTCTTCTAGCATGTGTACTCTAACAAGTAGATCTAACCATTCATGTATAACCTTCAATTATATTAGACACTTAGAGCTATGCTAGTAGAGAGCGCCATGAAGTTCTGATAGGTTTGAGATCTGTTTCGTGTTTCGCAATTTAAAAATTCTATAAAAAAAATTCTTTGGGTTTTGTGCAAGGACCACACCAATAGGCAGTGTACCCGTGGGCCCGGGTTCAAGAACATCTTTGTGGGCCCCCCTCCAGCCTATAATACAATTTTAGTGTGTAAGAAAAAATAAGCAATATAAGTGTAAAGACATTCCAATGTAAAGATCGAAACTTTAAAAAAAATAAAAATAAGTAGATATGTCATAATCAGGGGCGGACTGGCTATATGGGCTTTTGGGCAAAGGCCCGGTGGGCCGGTACCCAAATGGGCCGGTTGGGCCACCGAAAGGTCCGCATGGATGCCACTAAGTATTAAATTGATAAAGGTTTTATAATATTCTCTTTAAAAAAAAGCGGACATCTGAGAATCGTATTTAAAAGAAATCACTCTACAGTGTAATACTAATTTGTTCTAGTAAACTTTCCGAGATAAAGTAATAGCCTACATCCGTAGACAGCGCTACTAGTAGTGGGCTTCACCCTGGGCAATTAATAAGCAACATAAGCCCCTTTTTTAATACGGAGCTCACAATTATCGACACTCCAACTTAACATAATGATTTTGAGGACAGGTAGGCCTATATTTGGATGCCTATCACATGATAGGTAATTTATGGGCCCCATTGTATGGAAATGCCCAGGCCGATTTGACACTCAGTCCGCCCCTGGTCATAACGTTTGATTCAGTTAGGATTGCATATAAGTAATAGTGTCTTAAAAGTCAATGTTTTTACAACTTCTTAACAGAGTTAAACGACTTAAAAGTTTTCCAATAAACAAACAAATGTTCTATCTAATATCAAATGTGGGTCCCAGCTGGCCATGAGTCATTGGCTTAAGCGTAATGAGCTCTTTCGCGCCATGGTTGCTAGGCGACAGCTGTGGGCCTCTATTGGTCTTGGGCCCGGCTTCATTGAACTCTTTCGCGCCATGGATGCTACGCCACTGCCCCTACTGTCGTATGAAACTTAGGCTAACTTGATATATTAATAAACATCAACTTACCTCTATTTAATTATTTTAAATGTTGGTGGTTAAAGCCTAGTTCTATATAAATATCTCAATTTCAAATACAAATTTGTGTCCGGAGTGTGAGATAAGAATTTAAATAATTATTGACTCTTGTGTTTCTGGACTTTATCGTCATCTCTGATATTACCTTTATACATTATATTAGTCCAAGTAGTGAGAGCCACTCTAGCCATCAAGAGCTGCTATCAAGTTCTTGACGGAAAACACAAACTCTCTTTTGTACTCTTGTAGGTTACACTTTTAAACCGATAACAAAAAACAAATAAACAAACTTCGAACGGATGTTTTTGAGGTCATACGATGAGAATTCGTGGAATTAGCATCGTATTGGTTTCAAAATCAACCACCGCTAGTAAAAAATAACAAACAAACAAACAAACTTCGAATGGATGGTTTTGAGATCATACGATGAGAATTCGTCGGATTGGCATCGTATTGGTTTCAAAATCAACCACCACAAGAAAACAAACAAATAAACAAACAAACAAAAAAAAAACAATTTTCGAATGGATGGTTTTGAGGTCATACGATGAGAATTCGTCGGATTGGCATCGTATTGGTTTCAAAATCAACCACGGCACGAAAACATACAAACAAACAAACAAACTTCGAATGGATGGTTTTGAGGTCATACGATGAGAACGATTGAGATTGGCATCGTATTGGTTTCAAAATCAACCACCGCTGGAATCCGCTGTCGGAATAATTTATATCATCACACTCTGAACCTCCAAGAAAACATTTAACATAGTGCTGTAACTCAGCCAGCAGCGAGCTCAAAGAACCTCAACGAAAGGGATATATCAAAACTACAGTTGAATAATAGAACAATAGTAATGCGATAACAAATATACCACTAGAGGAACCAATAATAGCGGCACTTATTTCTTGTTTACATCCTAGATTTAATTATCGGCCATCTTTGACTTCCTCTTAGCGTGTCTCTGTCCTGTGTCTCATGGTGCACAGTCTCACACCTAATGACAGTGCGCAATGTAGGGTCATAACAATATATATTTTATTTGGCCTTGACAAAAATTGTTTAGTCTAAGGATCGAACCTAGGTCTTGTGTGTCATTAGCGAGACGCTCAATAACAAGTCAATTAAATATATGCAGCACTTTATTTTGAAATAAATTTTTCAGTCGTTAGTCTTTTATAATAACTAGATCTGACTGTGTTAAACTGCTTTTTCTAGAATCTATTTTATTTCTTTCCTATTCTGAAACATATTGTCAAATCTGAGTTAGTGATTTTGCAGATTTTCACCTTATGACCTCATGACCAATCTACCCGCTGGATCGCTTCCCCCAGCCCCATCCCACCTCCCAGTGTGCTGTCGGTGATAACGTTCAGGACCTTAGCGTGTAGGACAAAAAGTTGGTTGCCACCTAAATCAATATAAAATTGAAAAAAAAATTATGACCGAAAAATACCCATTGAAATAAACACCGTCCTGTATCTATATCTAAAAAAACAAAAATAAGTTTAATTCATATAGCCACGATAGCACAAATGTGCTTCATGAACGATTCATGATCCCCAGAGTAGAACTAAAGTTTAAAACATTTCATCAAAAGCAAGAAACAATGGTCTTCTAGCATGTGTACTCTAACAAGTAGATCTAACCATTCGTGTATAAACCTTTAATTATATTAGACACTTAGAGCTATGCTAGTAGAGAGCGCCATGAAGTTCTGATAGGTTAGAGATCTGTTTCGTGTTTCGCAATTTAAAAATTCTATAAAAAAAATTCTTTGGGTTTTGTGCAAGGACCACACCAATAGGCAGTGTACCCGTGGGCCCGTGTTCAAGAACATCTTTGTGGGCCCCCCTCCAGCCTATAATACAATTTTAGTGTGTAAGAAAAAATAAGCAATATAAGTGTAAAGACATTCCAATGTAAAGATCGAAACTTTAAAAAAAAATAAAAATAAGTAGATATGTCATAACCAGGGGCGGACTGGCTATATGGGCTTTTGGGCAAAGGCCCGGTGGGCCGGTACCCAAATGGGCCGGTTGGGCCACCGAAAGGTCCGCATGGATGCCACTAAGTATTAAATTGATAAAGGTTTTATAATATTCTCTTTAAAAAAAAGCGGACATCTGAGAATCGTATTTAAAAGAAATCACTCTACAGTGTAATACTAATTTGTTCTAGTAAACTTTCCGAGATAAAGTAATAGCCTACATCCGTAGACAGCGCTACTAGTAGTGGGCTTCACCCTGGGCAATTAATAAGCAACATAAGGCCCTTTTTCAAATACGGAGCTCACAATTATCGACACTCCAACTTAACATAATGATTTTGAGGACAGGTAGGCCTATATTTGGATGCCTATCACATGATAGGTAATTTATGGGCCCCATTGTATGGAAATGCCCGGGCCGATTTGACACTCAGTCCGCCCCTGGTCATAACGTTTGATTCAGTTAGGATTGCATATAAGTAATAGTGTCTTAAAAGTCAATGTTTTTACAACTTCTTAACAGAGTTAAACGACTTAAAAGTTTTCCAATAAACAAACAAATGTTCTACCTAATATCAAATGTGGGTCCCAGCTGGCCATGAGTCATTGGCTTAAGCGTAACTAGCTCTTTCGCGCCATGGTTGCTAGGCGACAGCTGTGGGCCTCTATTGGTCTTGGGCCCGGCTTCATTGAACTCTTTCGCGCCATGGATGCTACGCCACTGCCCCTACTGTCGTATGAAACTTAGGCTAACTTGATATATTAATAAACATCAACTTACCTCTATTTAATTATTTTAAATGTTGGTGGTTAACGCCTAGTTCTATATAAATATCTCAATTTCAAATACAAATTTGTGTCCGGAGTGTGAGATAAGAATTTAAATAATTATTGACTCTTGTGTTTCTGGACTTTATCGTCATCTCTGATATTACCTTTATACATTATATTAGTCCAAGTAGTGAGAGCCACTCTAGCCATCAAGAGCTGCTATCAAGTTCTTGACGGAAAACACAAACTCTCTTTTGTACTCTTGTAGGTTACACTTTTAAACCGATAACAAAAAACAAATAAACAAACTTCGAACGGATGTTTTTGAGGTCATACGATGAGAATTCGTGGAATTAGCATCGTATTGGTTTCAAAATCAACCACCGCTAGTAAAAAATAACAAACAAACAAACAAACTTCGAATGGATGGTTTTGAGGTCATACGATGAGAATTCGTCGGATTGGCATCGTATTGGTTTCAAAATCAACCACCACAAGAAAACAAACAAATAAACAAACAAACAAAAAAAAAACAATTTTCGAATGGATGGTTTTGAGGTCATACGATGAGAATTCGTCGGATTGGCATCGTATTGGTTTCAAAATCAACCACGGCACGAAAACATACAAACAAACAAACAAACTTCGAATGGATGGTTTTGAGGTCATACGATGAGAACGATTGAGATTGGCATCGTATTGGTTTCAAAATCAACCACCGCTGGAATCCGCTGTCGGAATAATTTATATCATCACACTCTGAACCTCCAAGAAAACATTTAACATAGTGCTGTAACTCAGCCAGCAGCGAGCTCAAAGAACCTCAACGAAAGGGATATATCAAAACTACAGTTGAATAATAGAACAATAGTAATGCGATAACAAATATACCACTAGAGGAACCAATAATAGCGGCACTTATTTCTTGTTTACATCCTAGATTTAATTATCGGCCATCTTTGACTTCCTCTTAGCGTGTCTCTGTCCTGTGTCTCATGGTGCACAGTCTCACACCTAATGACAGTGCGCAATGTAGGGTCATAACAATATATATTTTATTTGGCCTTGACAAAAATTGTTTAGTCTAAGGATCGAACCTAGGTCTTGTGTGTCATTAGCGAGACGCTCAATAACAAGTCAATTAAATATATGCAGCACTTTATTTTGAAATAAATTATTCAGTCGTTAGTCTTTTATAATAACTAGATCTGACTGTGTTAAACTGCTTTTTCTAGAATCTATTTTATTTCTTTCCTATTCTGAAACATATTGTCAAATCTGAGTTAGTGATTTTGCAGATTTTCACCTTATGACCTCATGACCAATCTACCCGCTGGATCGCTTCCCCCAGCCCCATCCCACCTCCCAGTGTGCTGTCGGTGATAACGTTCAGGACCTTAGCGTGTAGGACAAAAAGTTGGTTGCCACCTAAATCAATATAAAATTGAAAAAAAAATTATGACCGAAAAATACCCATTGAAATAAACACCGTCCTGTATCTATATCTAAATAAACAAAAATAAGTTTAATTCATATAGCCACGATAGCACAAATGTGCTTCATGAACGATTCATGATCCCCAGAGTAGAACTAAAGTTTAAAACATTTCATCAAAAGCAAGAAACAATGGTCTTCTAGCATGTGTACTCTAACAAGTAGATCTAACCATTCGTGTATAAACCTTCAATTATATTAGACACTTAGAGCTATGCTAGTAGAGAGCGCCATGAAGTTCTGATAGGTTAGAGATCTGTTTCGTGTTTCGCAATTTAAAAATTCTATAAAAAAAATTCTTTGGGTTTTGTGCAAGGACCACACCAATAGGCAGTGTACCCGTGGGCCCGTGTTCAAGAACATCTTTGTGGGCCCCCCTCCAGCCTATAATACAATTTTAGTGTGTAAGAAAAAATAAGCAATATAAGTGTAAAGACATTCCAATGTAAAGATCGAAACTTTAAAAAAAATAAAAATAAGTAGATATGTCATAACCAGGGGCGGACTGGCTATATGGGCTTTTGGGCAAAGGCCCGGTGGGCCGGTACCCAAATGGGCCGGTTGGGCCACCGAAAGGTCCGCATGGATGCCACTAAGTATTAAATTGATAAAGGTTTTATAATATTCTCTTTAAAAAAAAAGCGGACATCTGAGAATCGTATTTAAAAGAAATCACTCTACAGTGTAATACTAATTTGTTCTAGTAAACTTTCCGAGATAAAGTAATAGCCTACATCCGTAGACAGCGCTACTAGTAGTGGGCTTCACCCTGGGCAATTAATAAGCAACATAAGGCCCTTTTTCAAATACGGAGCTCACAATTATCGACACTCCAACTTAACATAATGATTTTGAGGACAGGTAGGCCTATATTTGGATGCCTATCACATGATAGGTAATTTATGGGCCCCATTGTATGGAAATGCCCGGGCCGATTTGACACTCAGTCCGCCCCTGGTCATAACGTTTGATTCAGTTAGGATTGCATATAAGTAATAGTGTCTTAAAAGTCAATGTTTTTACAACTTCTTAACAGAGTTAAACGACTTAAAAGTTTTCCAATAAACAAACAAATGTTCTACCTAATATCAAATGTGGGTCCCAGCTGGCCATGAGTCATTGGCTTAAGCATAACTAGCTCTTTCGCGCCATGGTTGCTAGGCGACAGCTGTGGGCCTCTATTGGTCTTGGGCCCGGCTTCATTGAACTCTTTCGCGCCATGGATGCTACGCCACTGCCCCTACTGTCGTATGAAACTTAGGCTAACTTGATATATTAATAAACATCAACTTACCTCTATTTAATTATTTTAAATGTTGGTGGTTAACGCCTAGTTCTATATAAATATCTCAATTTCAAATACAAATTTGTGTCCGGAGTGTGAGATAAGAATTTAAATAATTATTGACTCTTGTGTTTCTGGACCTTATCGTCATCTCTGATATTACCTTTATACATTATATTAGTCCAAGTAGTGAGAACCAATCTAGCAATCAAGAGCTGCTATCAAGTTCTTGACGGAAAAAAAAACCTCTCTTTTGTACTCTTGTAGGTTACACTTTTAAACCGATAACAAAAAACAAATAAACAAACTTCGAACGGATGTTTTTGAGGTCATACGATGAGAATTCGTGGAATTAGCATCGTATTGGTTTCAAAATCAACCACCGCTAGTAAAAAATAACAAACAAACAAACAAACTTCGAATGGATGGTTTTGAGGTCATACGATGAGAATTCGTCGGATTGGCATCGTATTGGTTTCAAAATCAACCACCACAAGAAAACAAACAAATAAACAAACAAACAAAAAAAAAACAAACTTCGAATGGATGGTTTTGAGGTCATACGATGAGAATTCGTCGGATTGGCATCGTATTGGTTTCAAAATCAACCACGGCACGAAAACATACAAACAAACAAACAAACTTCGAATGGATGGTTTTGAGGTCATACGATGAGAACGATTGAGATTGGCATCGTATTGGTTTCAAAATCAACCACCGCTGGAATCCGCTGTCGGAATAATTTATATCATCACACTCTGAACCTCCAAGAAAACATTTAACATAGTGCTGTAACTCAGCCAGCAGCGAGCTCAAAGAACCTCAACGAAAGGGATATATCAAAACTACAGTTGAATAATAGAACAATAGTAATGCGATAACAAATATACCACTAGAGGAACCAATAATAGCGGCACTTATTTCTTGTTTACATCCTAGATTTAATTATCGGCCATCTTGGACTTCCTCTTAGCGTGTCTCTGTCCTGTGTCTCATGGTGCACAGTCTCACACCTAATGACAGTGCGCAATGTAGGGTCATAACAATATATATTTTATTTGGCCTTGACAAAAATTGTTTAGTCTAAGGATCGAACCTAGGTCTTGTGTGTCATTAGCGAGACGCTCAATAACAAGTCAATTAAATATATGCAGCACTTTATTTTGAAATAAATTTTTCAGTCGTTAGTCTTTTATAATAACTAGATCTGACTGTGTTAAACTGCTTTTTCTAGAATCTATTTTATTTCTTTCCTATTCTGAAACATATTGTCAAATCTGAGTTAGTGATTTTGCAGATTTTCACCTTATGACCTCATGACCAATCTACCCGCTGGATCGCTTCCCCCAGCCCCATCCCACCTCCCAGTGTGCTGTCGGTGATAACGTTCAGGACCTTAGCGTGTAGGACAAAAAGTTGGTTGCCACCTAAATTAATATAAAATTGAAAAAAAAATTATGACCGAAAAATACCCATTGAAATAAACACCGTTCTGTATCTATATCTAAATAAACAAAAATAAGTTTAATTCATATAGCCACGATAGCACAAATGTGCTTCATGAACTATCCATGATCCCCAGAGTAGAACTAAAGTTTAAAACATTTCATCAAAAGCAAGAAACAATGGTCTTCTAGCATGTGTACTCTAACAAGTAGATCTAACCATTAGTGTATAAACCTTCAATTATATTAGACACTAAGAGCTATGCTAGTAGAGAGCGCCATGAAGTTCTGATAGGTTTGAGATCTGTTTCGTGTTTTGCAATTTAAAAATTCTATAAAAAAAATTCTTTAGGTTTTGTGCAAGGACCACACCAATAGGCAGTATACCCGTGGGCCCGGGTTCAAGAACATCTTTGTGGGCCCCCCATCCAGCCTATAATACAATTTTAGTGTGTAAGAAAAAATAAGCAATATAAGTGTAAAGACATTCCAATGTAAAGATCTTAACTTTAAAAAAAAAAAAATAAGTAGATATGTCATAGCCAGGGGCTGACTGGCTATATGGGCTTTTGGGCAAAGGCCCAGTGGGCCGGTACCCAAATGGGCCGGTTGGGCCACCGAAAGGTCCGCATGGATGCCACTAAGTATTAAATTGATAAAGGTTTTATAATATTCTCTTTAAAAAAAGCGGACATCTGAGAATCGTATTTAAAAGAAATCACTCTACAGTGTAATACTAATTTGTTCTAGTAAACTTTTCGAGATAAAGTAATAGCCTACATCCGTAGACAGCGCTACTAGCAGTGGGCTTCACCCTGGGCAATTAATAAGCAACATAAGGCCCTTTTTCAAATACGGAGCTCACAATTATCGACACTCCAACTTAACATAATGATTTTGAGGACAGGTAGGCCTATATTTGGATGCCTATCACATGATAGGTAATTTATGGGCCCCATTGTATGGAAATGCCCGGGCCGATTTTGACACTCAGTCCGCCCCTGGTCATAACGTTTGATTCAGTTAGGATTGCATATAAGTAATAGTGTCTTAAAAGTCAATGTTTTAACAACTTCTTAACAGAGTTAAACGACTTAAAAGTTTTCCAATAAACAAACAAATGTTCTACCTAATATCAAATGTGGGTCCCAGCTGGCCATGAGTCATTGGCTCAAGCGTAATGAGCTCTTTCGCGCCATGGTTGCTAGGAGACAGCTGTGGGCCCCTATTGGTCTTTGGCCTGGCTTCATTGAACTCTTTCGCGCCATAGATGCTACCCCACTGCCCCTACTGTCGTATGAAACTTAGGCTAACTTGATATATTAATAAACATCAACTTACCTCTATTTAATTATTTTAAATGTTGGTGGTTAACGCCTAGTTCTATATAAATATCTCAATTTCAAATACAAATTTGTGTCCGGAGTGTCAGATAAGAATTTAAATAATTATTGACTCTTGTGTTTCTGGACTTTATCGTCATCTCTGATATTACCTTTATACATTATATTAGTCCAAGTAGTGAGAAAAACTCTAGCAATCAAGAGCTGCTATCAAGTTTTTGACGGAAAACACAAACTCTCTTTTGTACTCTTGTAGGTTACACTTTTAAACCGATAACGAAAAACAAAAAAACAAACTTCGAATGCATGTTTTTGAGGTCATACGATGAGAATTCGTGGGATTGGCATCGTATTGGTTTCAAAATCAACCACCGCTAGAAAAAAATAACTAACAAACAAACAAACTTCGAATGGATGGTTTTGAGGTCATACGATGAGAATTCGTCGGATGGTCATCGTATTGGTTTCAAAATCAACCACCACAAGAAAACAAACAAATAAACAAACAAACAAAAAAAAAAAAAAACTTCGAATGGATGGTTTTGAGGTCATACGATGAGAATTCGTCGGATTGGCATCGTATTGGTATCAAAATCAACCACGGCACGAAAACATACAAACAAACAAACAAACTTCGAATGGATGGTTTTGAGGTCATACGATGAGAACGATTGAGATTGGCATCGTATTGGTTTCAAAATCAACCACCGCTGGAATCCGCTGTCGGAATAATTTATATCGGCACACTCTGAACCTCCAAGAAAACATTTAACATAGTGCTGTAACTCAGCCAGCAGCGAGCTCAAAGAACCTCAACGAAAAGGATATATCAAAACTACAGTTGAATAATAGAACAATAGTAATGCGATAACAAATATACCACTAGAGGAACCAATAATAGCGGCACTTATTTCTTGTTTACATCCTAGATTTAATTATCGGCCATCTTGGACTTCCTCTTAGCGTGTCTCTGTCCTGTGTTTCATGGTGCACAGTCTCACACCTTATGACAGTGCGCAATGTAGGGTCATAACAATATATATTTTATTTGGCCTTGACAAAAATTGTTTAGTCTAAGGATCGAACCTAGATCTTGTGTGTCATTAGCGAGACGCTCAATAACAAGTCAATTAAATATATGCAGCACTTTATTTTGAAATAAATTTTTCAGTCGTTAGTCTTTTATAATAACTAGTTCTGACTGTGTTAAACTGCTTTTTCTAGAATCTATTTTATTTCTTTCCTATTCTGAAACATATTGTCAAATCTGAGTTAGTGATTTTGCAGATTTTCACCTTATGATCTCATGACCAATCTACCCGCTGGATCGCTTCCCCCAGCCCCATCCCACCTCCCAGTGTGCTGTCGGTGATAACGTTCAGGACCTTAGCGTGTAGGACAAAAAGTTGGTTGCCACCTAAATCAATATAAAATTGAAAAAAAAATTATGACCGAAAAATACCCATTGAAATAAACACCGTCCTGTATCTATATCTAAATAAACAAAAATAAGTTTAATTCATATAGCCACGATAGCACAAATGTGCTTCATGAACGATTCATGATCCCCAGAGTAGAACTAAAGTTTAAAACATTTCATCAAAAGCAAGAAACAATGGTCTTCTAGCATGTGTACTCTAACAAGTAGATCTAACCATTCGTGTATAAACCTTCAATTATATTAGACACTAAGAGCTATGCTAGTAGAGAGCGCCATGAAGTTCTGATAGGTTTGAGATCTGTTTCGTGTTTTGCAATTTAAAAATTCTATTAAAAAAAATTCTTTAGGTTTTGTGCAAGGACCACACCAATAGGCAGTGTACCCGTGGGCCCGGGTTCAAGAACATCTTTGTGGGCCCCCCATCCAGCCTATAATACAATTTTAGTGTGTAAGAAAAAATAAGCAATATAAGTGTAAAGACATTCCAATGTAAAGATCGTAACTTTAAAAAAAAAAAAAAAAATAAGTAGATATGTCATAACCAGGGGCTGACTGGCTATATGGGCTTTTGGGCAAAGGCCCGGTGGGCCGGTACCCAAATGGGCCGGTTGGGCCACCGAAAGGTCCGCATGGATGCCACTAAGTATTAAATTGATAAAGGTTTTATAATATTCTTTTTAAAAAAAAGCGGACATCTGAGAATCGTATTTAAAAGAAATCACTCTACAGTGTAATACTAATTTGTTCTAGTAAACTTTTCGAGATAAAGTAATAGCCTACATCCGTAGACAGCGCTACTAGCAGTGGGCTTCACCCTGGGCAATTAATAAGCAACATAAGGCCCTTTTTTAAATACGGAGCTCACAATTATCGACACTCCTACTTAACATAATGATTTTGAGGACAGGTAGACCTATATTTGGATGCCTATCACATGATAGGTAATTTATGGGCCCCATTGTATGGAAATGCCCGGGCCGATTTTGACACTCAGTCCGCCCCTGGTCATAACGTTTGATTCAGTTAGGATTGCATATAAGTAATAGTGTCTTAAAAGTCAATGTTTTTACAACTTCTTAACAGAGTTAAATGACTTAAAAGTTTTCCAATAAACAAACAAATGTTCTACCTAATATCAAATGTGGGTCCCAGCTGGCCATGAGTCATTGGCTTAAGCGTAATGAGCTCTTTCGCGCCATGGTTGCTAGGAGACAGCTGTGGGCCCCTATTGGTCTTGGGCTCGGCTTCATTGAACTTTTTCGCGCCATGGATGCTACGCCACTGCCCCTACTGTCGTATGAAACTTAGGTTAACTTGATATATTAATAAACATCAACTTACCTCTATTTAATTATTTTAAATTTTTATTTTGGTGGTTAACGCCTAGTTCTATATAAATATCTCAATTTCAAATACAAATTTGTGTCCGGAGTGTCAGATAAGAATTTAAATAATTATTGACTCTTGTGTTTCTGGACTTTATCGTCATCTCTGATATTACCTTTATACATTATATTAGTCCAAATAGTGAGAACCACTCTAGCCATCAAGAGCTGCTATCAAGTTCTTGACGGAAAACACAAACTCTCTTTTGTACTCTTGTAGGTTACACTTTTAAACCGATAACAAAAAAACAAATTAAAAAGCTTCGAATGCATGTTTTTGAGGTCATACGATGAGAATTCGTGGGATTGGCATCGTATTAGTTTCAAAATCAACCACCGCTAGAAAAAAATAACAAACAAACAAACAAACTTCGAATGGATGGTTTTGAGGTCATACGATGAGAATTCGTCGGATTGGCATCGTATTGGTTTCAAAATCAACCACCACAAGAAAACAAACAAATAAACAAACAAACAAAAAAAAAACAAACTTCGAATGGATGGTTTTGAGGTCATACGATGAGAATTCGTCGGATTGGCATCGTATTGGTTTCAAAATCAACCACGGCACGAAAACATACAAACAAACTTCGAATGGATGGTTTTGAGGTCATACGATGAGAACGATTGAGATTGGCATCGTATTGGTTTCAAAATCAACCACCGCTGGAATCCGCTGTCGGAATAATTTATATCGGCACACTCTGAACCTCCAAGAAAACATTTAACATAGTGCTGTAACTCAGCCAGCAGCGAGCTCAAAGAACCTCAACGAAAGGGATATATCAAAACTACAGTTGAATAATAGAACAATAGTAATGCGATAACAAATATACCACTAGCGGAACCAATAATAGCGGCACTTATTTCTTGTTTACATCCTAGATTTAATTATCGGCCATTTTGGACTTCCTCTTAGCGTGTCTCTGTCCTGTGTTTCATGGTGCACAGTCTCACACCTAATGACAGTGCGCAATGTAGGGTCATAACAATATATATTTTATTTGGCCTTGACAAAAATTGTTTAGTCTAAGGATCGAACCTAGGTCTTGTGTGTCATTAGCGAGACGCTCAATAACAAGTCAATTAAATATATGCAGCACTTTATTTTGAAATAAATTTTTCAGTCGTTAGTCTTTTATAATAACTAGATCTGACTGTGTTAAACTGCTTTTTCTAGAATCTATTTTATTTCTTTCCTATTCTGAAACATATTGTCAAATCTGAGTTAGTGATTTTGCAGATTTTCACCTTATGACCTCATGACCAATCTACCCGCTGGATCGCTTCCCCCAGCCCCATCCCACCTCCCAGTGTGCTGTCGGTGATAACGTTCAGGACCTTAGCGTGTAGGACAAAAAGTTGGTTGCCACCTAAATCAATATAGAATTGAAAAAAAAATTAGGACTGTCAATGTCTTCTTCCACTATACATATGTATGTGTCATGCTAAATGTACCCAAGTCCTGGATAATACCATAATGACACGTACAATGACAAAATAAGATTCAGAATGCCACTTTACCGACATATAACATGTTTAATTACATTATTTTCACTATAATACAGAAAAATAGTTAGAGTCTACACTTAGACTATATATATCCAAAAAGTCCAACTGTCCTGGACTAGGAACAAAAACACACTGCCTTATCATGAGTTACATTGTTCAACAAAACATCTCACCAAATAAAAACAACCCAAAACAATAACAGTTTTGAAATCAACCACCTGAATTGCCCCCCTTCTCCTCTACAGTAAACAGGAGACCCAGGCTGACCAGAACTCAGTCCTGACATTTCTCCCCCCTTTAATTTTTGTCTGTTTCTGGGTTAATTTAAAACAGACAAACTTCCAATAAAGAGATTTTCCAAACGTACATATATCAACATGCAAACAAAAGTAATCTTGGTACTAAAACATAGCCTACAGTTTGTAAAAAAAAAACACAAAAAAAAAAAAACGATGTATCCACATGAAATGTCAATACTAAACACAACCTGCTAGGCAATAATAATTATATGTATATATATATATACATATATATCAACATGTAAACAAAAAAAATAGTCAGTGAACAAGCATATTTTCCGAAATGTAAATGTTATATACAACATACTAAGCAATTATAATTATATATACATATATATCAACATGTAAACAAAAAATAGTGTGCAAACAATTATTCTACCTTTTGTAAAAGGCGGTTAATTACATATCCCCAATCCTAGCAAACAAATAACTTTGAAATGAATAACTATTAAATGTCAGTTATCTGTAATCAATGTCATGTTGGTCTATTCTGTTAGTCTAGATAGAAAGTCAGCAATTACATTTAGTTTGCCCTTTAGATGTTCTACATTAAAGTTAAATGATTGTAATAATAGAGCCCAACGACAAATTCTATTATTCCCATATGTTGCGCTCTTCAAAAAGGCCAGTGGTCTATGGTCACACTGAATTGTGAATTTAGCGCCATATAAATATCTGGACAAGCGTTGCACCCCCCAAACAATGGCAAGGCATTCTCTCTCTATTTCAGAATACCGTTGTTCTCTGGGCAACAGTTTTCTGCTCAAGAACTTAACAGGATGGAATATTCCTTTTACTTCCTGCAAAAGGCAACATGATATGGCTATGTCCGACGCGTCTGTTTGCACAATAAATGGTCTATTAACGTCTGGTAATTTCAGTATAGGATCTCGTGTCATGAACATTTGAATTTTTCTTAATGCCCGGTCACATTCTGGAGTCCAATTGACCCTCGTCGGTGTCCCTTTTTTTAACAATCCAGTAATTGGAAATACTATTTCCGCGAACGCTGGAATAAATCTGCTATAAAAATTAGCAATACCTAGCAAACATCGAACCTCTTTTTTCGTTTTTGGTGCTTTTATATTTAATACCTTGTCTCTGTTATTGGGTTCTAGGTATATGTTTCCTTCACCTACAATATTACCCAAGAAAGTTATTTTAGGATACGCGATTTCGAGTTTGCTTGGCTTGATAGTAAACCCATATTCTTTTAGCCTGGACAACACTTTCTCTAGTGCTATTAAGTGTGATGACCAGTCATGCCCGAATACACAAATGTCATCAAAATAAAACACAACATTTTCCAGTCCTTTAAGAATGGTCCTAACAGTCCGATTAAAAAAACTAGGAGAATTAAGCAGACCAAACGGTAGATATTTAAATTGAAAGTGACCACTTGGTACCCTGAATGCAGTGTACTTCCTACTATTCTCTTCTATTGGTATTTGCCAGAAGCCTTTTGTTAGATCTATCTTTGTAAAAAATTTGGCACTATTAAGTTGTAAGAAAAGATCTTCTTGGTCTGGAATAGCCTCCGCGTCTAATTTGGTAACCGCGTTTAATTTCCGAAAATCTATGCAAGTACGTACTGTTGAATCTTTTTTCTTAACCAAAACGACAGGAAAGGCATAGGGCGATTGAGACTCTTCAATAATGTCCATTTCAATCATTCGCTTTACCCGGTATATCAGTAATTATATCTTTATACTTCTCAACTAGCGTCTGAATCTGTTCTCTTTGGGATTCGGTTAATTCGGTATTGATAGTAATATGTTCCCTGGAATTTGTATTCAAGAGTAGGTAACTCAGTAACTTCATCCTCTTGGTTATCATCTTCCTGGTCGGTTACAAGGGACGCTATGCACGCATGTAATAATTCTTCCCCTTGACCCCCATACAATACATGAGACGCACTTCCCGAGAGTTGTAGATCACTATTTTCCTTACCCGTACATTCCGTGTTGTTTTTTTCATGATATTTTACTAATCTGTTAACATGAAGAATTTTTACTCGATTGCCTTTCTTTATTTTTACATTAAACTTGTTAATTCTTTTTTCTACTTTATAAGGCCCCTCCCAGTGCAAGGCTAACTTATTCTGTCTCTGTGGTTTCAGTAAAAGGACAGAATCACCTGTTTGAATATCTTTTTCTTTGCTATTTCTATCATAATACCTTTTATAATTTTCCTTACGTTTTGAGCTATTATTCTGAGCTATTTGACAAGCTACAGCCAGCCTACTTTTTAGGTCTAATAAATAGTCAAACACATTCTTTATTTCTGGTTCTACCTGTTGATTAGTAAAAAGATCTTTTAGAATTGACATAGGCCCCCTGACTTTCCTTCCATACAACATTTCATAAGGTGAAATGTTAGTAGACTCATTTGGTACCTCTCTGTACGCAAACAGAAGTGCATTTATAACTCTATCCCAATTCTTAGGTTCTGCTTCGGCCGTCTTTCTCAGCATGCACTTCAAAGTCCCGTTAAAGCGTTCTACGCCCCCATTTGACATGGCGTGAAATGGTGTTGATTTAACAATCTTTATTTAAAAAAACTGACATATTTCTTTGTATAATTCGGATTTGAACTGAGATCCATTATCAGAGAGTATCTGTTCCGGGAATCCTATTCTAGTAAAAATAGCACTTAGAGCTTCTATTACTACTGGTGTTGTTGTATTAGGTAGTGGTACAGCTTCCGGCCATCTTGTTGCCAAATCAACCAACGTTAAAATGAATCTATTCTTCCGATCTGTCATTTGGAGTGGTCCTATGATATCAATAGCAACTTTAGCAAACGAAGTGGAAATAATATTCATGCGCCCTAGTTCTACCTTTCCAGCTTTTCCTGGGTGTCTACCTCTTTGACAAAGGTCACAACATTTAATGTATGTTTTTATATCTTTATCTACCCCAGGCCAAAAGAAATGCGAATATACCCGATACCTGGTTCTATTTATAGACATATGTCCAGCTAAAGGTGTAGAGTGTGCTATTTCTAATATTAGTTCACGTCTATTCGTAGGGATTACAAGTTGTCGTTCTATTACCCCAGGGGTATCTTTTCTCTCAAATTCTTTGTAAAGTAGACCTTCTTCCACTATAAATGATACCAATCCCTTTTTCTTATCTTCGACCGTTCCTGCTTTCGCCGTTTCCCATAATCTAACTAACGAACTATCATTTCTTTGATCCTCTCTAAAATCACTGTCCAATTCCATCCACTTACTTAAACCAATCCTGTCATTATCTTCCGATTTGACCCTATTGTCTTCTGCTTTCGCCATTGCCCTAGTAACAGCATTCCCATATAAAAATGCTTTAGCCTGATCAACATTTCCAATAATAATATCTGCTATTGGGTCCTTGAACATGGCCGCTACAAAGACTCCTTTTAAAAATGGAGTATCAATGTCTATCCAAGCAAGTGGATACTGAAAAGTTTGTCCATCTATTAATTTTAAAGTGAAAAACCCATCTATCTTCTGACTTTCTTCTATCAAACTTTCTCGGACCCCAATTATGCTCGCCCCCGTATCTCGTAGGACAGATACCCTTCGATCTCCTAAAATTCCCTCAACTATTTTCAATCCACCAACTGATTTATCTTTATAATCCAAAAAATTAGATGTATCAGTGTGACATGCAAACAATCCCACTTGTTGCCCCCTTTCTGGTAATACTCTTAGTCATTGCTGTGTTGGACCTCTATTCTCATTTATCTTTACCCGACACCATCGAGCAATGTGTCCGCCCTTTCCACATCTATAGCATATCACTTGTGTACCCTCTGTGTTTATATTATTCGGGCGACCACTGTTAGATTGACCAGTGGCACCAAAAGCTACATATGGGATTTCGTTGCTAGTTACTTTGTTACTTCCCTTTACAATATGTGTGGAGCCTTTCGTGGCATCTCTAAATTGATCAATACAGTCTAAGACCTCTTGGGCTGAAGTAGGCTTTCGTAGCAAAATATCTTTCAGGGCCTCAGAAGATAGCACACTGTAAAGTCTGTCTCTCATTATAAGGTCAATTATACCGTCTACTGTCATTGGGGTTTGTGATGTTTTAAGCCAGTTGTCAAATGTCCTTTTCAAATGGACATAAAAATCTTTCATGTCGTCCGTCTTTGGGGAAAGTTCGTGCCACAGTGTTCGGCAGGCTTCTTCTGTGAGTTGGGCTTGTTTTAGGAGCTCCCCCTTAACAAAATCATAGTCAGTGTTATGTATCAGTTTTGTTTGTATCATAAACAATTTTAGTTTTTCATTTAACTTGTGAGTGAGGACAAGTGGCCATCTTGTCTTGGGTATGTCGTTAGCAGTAGCAGTCGTTTCAAACAGTTCTAAGTAGAATAACAAGTCCTCGTTGTCTGTCATGCATTTTAGGTTTTTGTCTAACTGTTTACTCTGTTGGGGGTTGTCGTTAACTGTCATGTCTTTCTTATCCATTTCATGTTGTCTTGCTAGTTGTTTGTCCTCCATCTCTCTTATATGTCTTCTCTCCTCCGCTTCCCTTGTCAGTCTATCTAAGTCAATTTTCTGTTGGGCTTCTATAAATTTCTTTAACGTTTTGCCCTTAAACCCCAACATCTGAGCCTGGGCTACTATCTCCTCAAATGGACGAGGTATAAACTCTGACATTTTCCTACAGCAGTGTCCTTTATTACAATATTACCTCACAAAATGATATACATACAAAAACAATTAAAGCAAAATTAAAATAATACTAATACCTCTGCTCCTACTTATGTTGTTCAACTGGTACTCCAACAGGTTAAAGACAATAGTCCAAGGTTATCCAATAATGTGATTTCTCTTAGTCTATTTCAGGTAGATAATCCAACAGGTAATCCCAACATGGCTTTATACCTACGCGCGGTACCGGTACTTGGAATGTATCACATAAGTTAAATTCATATAAGTATTATATCCAGCAGTAGCTTCTTCAGTATAATCCTAATAGAATGTACCACAAAAGTTAAATTCATATAAGTAGATAATCCAACAGGTAATCCCAACATGGCTTTATACCTACGCGCGGTACCGGTACTTGGAATGTATCACAAAAGTTAAATTCATATAAGTATTATATCCAGCAGTAGCTTCTTCAGTATAATCCAAATAGAATGTACCACAAAAGTTAAATTCATATAAGTATGAGATCCAGCAGCAGCTTCTTCAGTATAATCCAAGAAATGAGCGTATTGGTAATCCAATTATGAGGAACGAAATTGGCCATGCATATACACTTATGTTTAGACGTACGAGGGGGTGCTACTATTACTTGCTAATAGTGAACACATTCGGCATGTTAAATCATTATTATTAGATAGTAGCAGCCTAAAATACAGTCGACGAGTTTCCGCTCCTTATGGAATTGAACTCTTTCATTAGTACACACTTGGAGATATGCGTTGTCTGGGTGCAGCAGATACTTCAGGTTACTGTACTCAGAGATATATGCTGTCTGGATACAGCAGATACTTCAGGTTACTGTACTCAGAGATATGCGTTGTCTGGGTGCAGTAGATACTTCAGGTTGCAGTACTCAGAGATATGCGTTGCCTGGGTGCAGTAGATACTTCAGGTTGCAGTACTGAGAGATATATGCTGTCTGGATACAGCAGATACTTCACTGGAGATTGATGCAGCCATCGCATGTAGTTGTTTTGGACGGGCCCCCAAAATGTCAATGTCTTCTTCCACTATACATATGTATGTGTCATGCTAAATGTACCCAAGTCCTGGATAATACCATAATGACACGTACAATGACAAAATAAGATTCAGAATGCCACTTTACCGACATATAACATGTTTAATTACATTATTTTCACTATAATACAGAAAAATAGTTAGAGTCTACACTTAGACTATATATATTCAAAAAGTCCAACTGTCCTGGACTAGGAACAAAAACACACTGCCTTATCATGAGTTACATTGTTCAACAAAACATCTCACCAAATAAAAACAACCCAAAACAATAACAGTTTTGAAATCAACCACCTGAATTGCCCCCCTTCTCCTCTACAGTAAACAGGAGACCCAGGCTGACCAGAACTCAGTCCTGACAATGACCGAAAAATACCCATTGAAATAAACACCGTCCTGTATCTATATCTAAATAAACAAAAATAAGCTTAATTCATATAGCCACGATAGCACAAATGTGATTTATGAACGATCCATGATCCCCAGAGTAGAACTAAAGTTTAAAACATTTCATCAAAAGCAAGAAACAATGGTCTTCTAGCATGTGTACTCTAACAAGTAGATCTAACCATTCGTGTATAAACCTTCAATTATATTAGACACTAAGAGCTATGCTAGTAGAGAGCGCCATGAAGTTCTGATAGGTTTGAGATCTGTTTCGTGTTTCGCAATTTAAAAATTCTATAAAAAAAATTCTTAGGGTTTTGTGCAATGACCACACCAATAGGCAGTGTACCCGTGGGCCCGGGTTCAAGAACATCTTTGTGGGCCCCCCTCCAGCCTATAATACAATTTTAGTGTGTAAGAAAAAATAAGCAATATAAGTGTAAAGACATTCCAATGTAAAGATCGTAACTTTAAAAAAAAAATAAAAAATAAGTAGATATGTCATAACCAGGGGCGGACTGGCTATATGGGCTTTTGGGCAAAGGCCCGGTGGGCCGGTACCCAAATGGGCCGGTTGGGCCACCGAAAGGTCCGCATGGATGCCACTAAGTATTAAATTGATAAAGGTTTTATAATATTCTCTTTAAAAAAAAGCGGACATCTGAGAATCGTATTTAAAAGAAATCACTCTACAGTGTAATACTAATTTGTTCTAGTAAACTTTCCGAGATAAAGTAATAGCCTACATCCGTAGACAGCGCTACTAGCAGTGGGCTTCACCCTGGGCAATTAATAAGCAACATAAGGCCCTTTTTCAAATACGAGCTCACAATTATCGACACTCCAACTTAACATAATGATTTTGAGGACAGGTAGGCCTATATTTGGATGCCTATCACATGATAGGTAATTTATGGGCCCCATTGTATGGAAATGCCCGGGCCGATTTTGTCACTCAGTCCGCCCCTGTTACAGAGATTCTGATTATAAAGCTTCGTTACAAATGATGAATTTACGCTAATACTATTGAAGTAAAACCAGACCATACATAAATCAACGTAATATTTTCTGTTCGAAATGTTTTGTTATTGTGGTTTTTTTTTTTGGCGTTAGATTAATTTCCATGGGTTCTTCCAGGATGAAAATACTTCTTTTTAATAGCGTTGACTATTTAAACACTAACCTATAAATAACCGAGTAGTAACTATCCTCTCTTTCCACTTTCCTCGTGACGCTAGTATACAACTAAGAAATACGATACCGCAATGTTACGCCATGCTTAAATTTGCATTAATTTAAACTAGTAAAAAATTATATATGCTGCGACAATTAATATTGTTATAAACCTGGTGGTGGCACAGATGGGGGTAGTGGTGTGTGTGTAGTCAGCCGATGCAAATCGCCCCAGGCCAGCGCTAGACGAGCGGTTAACCGTGACGAGTTACGACGGTCAGCCGAGACGAGTTTCAACATGACGGTTCGGGAAGGATCGGCATCGTGAACACAGCTCAGGAGCGTCACGAGAGTTGTAGTCATCTGACCTTCTAGAAACGTCGAGCGGCGTTCTGTCCGGTTCGAGAAGGCCAGTAGGGACCCTATATAAGAGCGGAGGTGACGCAGTCAAGACGGTTCAGAGCCCGGTTCACTACAGTCCGGTCGACTACAGCACAGTTCAGCGGTGTGGTTCTGTACGGAGCATTACGACGGTTCAGTGCGGAGTACTGTCAAGTACAGTTGAGACGACTGGCGTCTTGATCTTGGTCTGCGATCGAGTCTGACACAACGAGCCCAAGTGTGTGAAGTCAGTCCCGAACTGTTAAACCCAGTGCAAGCCCGGAACGAGACGGAGAGGCCAGTGCAAGAGTTGATACGGCGGTACGGTGTTATCGAAGAGATATTTGTACAGTCTTGTGTTACGTGCTGCCAATTGTACAGTATTGGCTCTTATTTATTTAACTATTAAAGTGTTACGTTACTTTGGAGTCCTGAGTTGTCAAGTTCTTTAAGTTGGTGGTGTATGGTGCAGTTTGCAGAGAGCCTGGATTGTGAGATTCGTAACAATATGTTTGAAATAATTCTGATTTAGTTGTCTATCTTTCAATAACAACAACATAAAATTATTAACTTCCAATCGAAAAACTATGTACAATGTCAGAGTCGAGATAGACAAAAAAAAAATTATATTTTCGATGGCCTTAGGTGACCCCCGACAAAATGTCATTCGACCACCAGTGCTGAAGATGATGACCTGTTCCACAATTCCCTGTCCTGTGTTATTGAAGCCCATCCTATTCCTTCTTCGGGGGTCGAAGGGGTCGCGTACCACAGGTTGAGAACCATGATGTAGACTAACAATAATATAAATGTAAATAGAAATATTTACATTAACTTATTGATTTAACTCTGTAAGCTACAAAACAGGATGAAATAGGAGTTTAAATAACTTTTTTTAAATTAAAAAATAGACCTAAAAGTGACAGACGGGTGACCCACAAAATAGCGCCGACAAAATAGTGTCGACAAAATTGCGCGTACAAAATAGCGCAAAATTTCCCAACAAAATAGCATAAAACAAAATAGCGCGGACTGATATAAGATGTGAATCACGTGTATAAAAGTACCGGATTTTACTAAGTGAAGATCCTGGGCAGCATTTTTATTGGTCTCAATATAAATAGATCTAAAAGTATGCCATATTTGTACAGAAAAATTTATCTCATTATCCTTTTTCACCAATATTTAATAAACATAACTGTGGCGACCCCGTTCAAGGGTTAGGTATGATGATGTGTGTGTTACACATTTATGTTACAGTATAATAAGAAATCTTGATTATCTGGGGCATTTGAACAAACCAGGGCGTCTCTTGCAGCAATATTGGCAAACTTAAGTGTGTCAGGATTAGTTAAGCTGGCGATCACTTATCTCGCCAAATGTTTGTTAAATCTCATTGTTCCATCTGCCGATGCAAATACTGCCTTCGGCTAAATGTAGGGAATTTGTATAACTATAACTATAACTATGGAAGGACAACTATATTGATCGCCAGAGACGAAACCGCAGAGTGACTCCAAGATTTCCGATATCGTTTTGGAATGTTAGAGATCGTGTACAGGACAATCTACCACGAACAAACAATTAAGTGGAGGGATGGCACCGTTCATTTCAGCTGTCTATTGACGGTCATCACTCCAATGTCAGCAAGTTAATCTCTCACTTCCTTAGAGAACAAAATACTGAGAATAAGATTTTGAGGTACAATGCTGGAGAACAAAGTCAAGCTGCAACTTGCTAGACGTCTTGAAGATATAGGGCCAATGCACGACAACAAGCCAATGATAGAGTGTCCATGTGACATTGCTTACAATTTAACTTGGTGAAAGTTGTGTATGTGTGTACAAGTATGGATGTATTTTTGTATGTTTTTGAAGTGCATTTTCGGAATATAAATAATTGCTCTATTTTGAACTTATTCATTTTAAACTTAGTTTCATTCTTGCACAATGTCAGCATAGTCATATTTTACCATATTTAAAGTACTTCTTGCTAAACGACCGAAAAATATTTTTTCCGCGCTATTCTGTCGGCGTTATTTTGTCGGGGAACCGATGGACGGACATGCAGACTACACAAAACTATTAGCCGCTTAATGACTTTCAGGGGCCTCTCTAAAATATGTAAGCATAAAAAAAAAACTAAAGGGTTTTATGAAATTTTACTTTTGAAAGTAACGCTTTGGTTGTCTGCTCTTCAAATATGTTCCCTGTCGTCTGGATGGTCACGTGTACGAACTCTGCCCGCCACCCCCACCCCCGCTGTCGCTTGGGTGTAATAATCTTCAATTCTGATGAACAAGAACACTATAATGGCTCAAATGAGTAAATATTTCAAATAAAGGCGAATAATAAATGCGTGCTAAATTTGAAACAGAACTTGCAGAATCGACACGATCAATAAATAGCAATGCTTAATCGAACGTGTTCATTGTTCCGAATCGTCATTTAATCAATATAAGATCGATTACACTAACGTTATCGTCTGAGGCTGATCCTCCACTATTGATGTGTGACCTCCTCCGTTTGAAAGAGAGTCTGTTCAAACATCTTCCAAGGAACATGGGATACTAGAATTGTTTTTTGTGAAACGTATCCAGTGACTTTTGCATTAGAATGTTAGACGTTACTCACTCTTAACACGAGCTTTAGGACATTCGAAATCCACCCCAAAAAACAACTTGTATCAATAGCTCCGGCCTCCATGCTATTTAATAGTCAACCACCACGTCTTGAAAAGAAAAAGGCTTCAAAAGGTGGTATCCATATAAGTAGGCTAGGAACTAGATCTAGTGTTTTTATTCTGAAGTTGAAATGTTTAAATTTGTAGGTAAAAATTGCAATGACCAACCCAGAAACTGACATTTAAAAGCCAGATTTTATAAAAAAAAAACATCAATTAGATGTTTCTTGGATTTAAAAGCAATGAACACCAAAGTAATTAGATGTAGCAAGATTTGGATTTCATCAAATAAAAAAAGTCATTTTCTAGTTAACAGCTGTTCTAACTTTAAGCTAAAACAAAATGGTGGCTTGTAGACTAGATCCCATAAGCAATGCACATACAAGTAAATTCTTAAAACCTGAGACGCCCCCCCCCCCCAAAAAAAAAAGAAAGAAAAACCCGACAGAAAATTAAATCAGAGACGACAAAGACAAATAGCTTTGCCGAATGTTCCGCCAACACCCAACTTCATCTGCACCAAGTATAGCAAGTCAGTAGGTCCCATCAGGACGTGAACTTGCACAGAGAATGTAACAGTTGAAACAATGTAAAATGATTGTTTCCATGTCTAGATATCTAAGTGTGTCACTAAATAATGAACTCACCGACGTGGAATGTTTAGTGAAGACCAATAGGACCAGAAGATATCCCTTGAGCATGATGGGAAGCCGATTATTTGATCTTGTATAAAAGTAGCACGAATGAGAGTAGCATTTTAATTCCTGGAATAAAAATACACAAATATTGATTTGAAATTTTCAACCGCCAAGACACTTTTATAGATTTATTATAGTACTATACTTTACATGTTTGTAAAAGTTCTGTCACTAATCACACACACAAATCAGTCAATATATGCTCTGTTTTATTGTCTAATAAAAGTACAACACTTTATTGCAACTCTATGTAGGCAGACAAGCTAAATAGTCGTCTTAATAGCCACATTTCTTTACTTATTGTAGAACTAGAACTACTCGACAAGCTGATTGTTTTGCTATTACATATTTAAAAAACAGGCCCATGACCAGGGAAGGTGAGAAGTGACGAAGTATCGACGCCCCCCCCCCCCCGAGTCTCCATACATTTAAGGCTTACTTGCTTCAAGTATTAATATATGCATCCCAACACTGAATACTGCTGGAATCGTGGAGATGTAGTCCTTCCCAAGTAATATCCCTTTTTATTTCAGAACTAAATGTGACACAACCTACTACAGTACACATGCTGATGTCATTAATGTCATGAATACTGTGTACTCCTTAAAAAAAATTATAGTAATCCAGGCTACAGTCAGTTTATGAATGGCGTCACATGCCACTTTTTTATTTTCTGTGTTTGTTGAAGTTTGCAATTCTACATATGAGTTATTTCCCTTCTCTTGGTTTTCAGCATTCCCAGACAAATCGATTATATTTTAGTATTGGGCCATGTCTGAGGCATTTGAGCCATGTCAATACAAAATAAATTGAGTTATGCCCCATGCAACATTCACTTTGTTGTTATATATAATTTAGAAGCGTTCCCTCTAATGATTGGTTTATGTTCTTTATCTTATACATTACAGACGTTACTTCAAAAAAGAATTTTAATTCTTCCGACACCCAGGGTGCAGATGGCTTGAGGCTGTACGAGTGACAAGCAGTGCATGATTATCCAGTATTTTTTTTCAAGCAAGAATTGTAATTGCACAGAACGTCTGTGTAGCTCAGTTGCAACAGCATAAAGATTATGTCCATTTTGAAGGAGACAATGTCTCTACAGCTTTAAGTTTATGGGAAGTCAAACAGGTGATTTTTTTTAGTATTAATACACCCTCAACGGATACAAACGGAATAACATTACACCGCTCTTACAAAAGGAACTTTGCGAATTTTTTTTTCGATGAAAAGTCGTTGAGGATTTCTAATGTGGGGGCCTTTCTCTTGTGGAAGCCCAGGGGCAGTAACCCCTCCTGCCATCCCTCAAATTCTGCCCTGACTATATGCAAAGAAAATACCTTTGCATGCATTTTTCCTAACATATGGAACAAAACTAAAGCACACTTCTGTTATGTTGTTGAAAGTTACATTTTAGAGCTTAATTCTCCTTCTGCTTTTTGTGTTCTATCCTGCGGTATATTTAAATAAAGTAATTTACATCTGATACCTAAGTGACGTGCTAATGGTTCATCTGTACCAGGACAGTTCTTAAATTTGACTTGAAAAAAAAAAACAAAAGACTTTTGATTAAATCCTTTTTGAAAAAAAAAATAGGTGCCGGTATCAGTGATGGATTGCCTAACTTTTACCTACTAATAAATTAATAATTAACGTAAAATACAAGAAAAGGAATATTTTCCCCCACATTGAAGGAGGTGCCGGTACGCCGTACCGATGCGTACCGTCACAAAAAAAGCACTTTGGCAATCATTTATAGAAACGTTTCTCCAACCGGAGGATATTCATTCACCTGACCTACTTTAATATACCAAAGACACTGTTAACATCTAAAGCTTTATTACACTGAAGAACGAAAATAACTACACAGTAAAGGTTAAGTCACGGAATATGGCCAGTAGACAATCTCACATGAGTTCACAAATATAAACAAACACAATCGATATAAACAAACATATTCACGACATCCCCCTTGTAACAGGATTAACATCTTAATGCAGTGATGCCCAAAATACGGCCCACGGGCCAGGTCCGGCCCGCAACATGGTTTCAACCGGCCCGCTGAACCGTCAGCACAAGTGTAGAAAATCTCCCCCCCCCTTTCCAAACAAAAAGATTGAAAAACTGTATCTTTGCCTACGTTAGGCCCTCTCTTTTTCTTTGATGGATCGGTACCATGACCTTTAACATGTTTACGTTTATGAAAAATGAAAGCCGAAGAAAGTACAAAGTGGACTTCGAATGTAACAGGAAAATTGAACGCATCTTTACTTTTTTTTTGTGTGTGAAACATAATAATAATCCAAAATATTTGATTTGTAAAGTAAGTTTCGCTGTTAAAAAAAAATTAAACATATAAACGGCATTATTAAACAAATATGACGCTATACTTGGTTTGAGACGCGAATAAAAGATTGTTAAACTACGCCTAAAAATTGGAGGATCGATGAAAATATTTACCAAAAAGAAACAAGAAAATGAGTCAGTGGTAAAATAGCTACAATGATAATTGATGTGAAGCCATTTTCCAACGCGTAAAACAAAGATCAACTTCAAATATCCAATTTTCAAGTCAATTTCATATCGTTTTTTGTACATTTTCAGTCATGTGGCCCGCGACACGAGTGTCGGAAACGAAAATGGCCCGCCGCTCGAATTAGGTTGGGCATCACTGTCTTAATGAATATTGATAGTCAAGGTCGTAATAGTCAGAAATTTGGTAATTGTCAGACATGTTTATTATATCTAGACTGGAAACAAATTCCTATCCGCGATTGATCGATTCAGAGACCGACATATAGTAGTGTCACTATTGCGGAACAGGCATGTTTGCGGAACAGCTCGTCGAAATTAGTTAAAATCTACTTTATTTTGAAATTTTCTGCTAAACTATTGTAATGGTACTGCGCATGGTCTATTTCTCTACATTTCCAATATACGTGTTTTCCTTTCGCAGTAGAAAATTAATTGTGACTCCATGTTAAAGTTGATAGGTGTGGAATCGTTCATTAATTTTCAAGTACCAGGAGAACCGCATAGGTCAGGGCTTAAGGCTTTTTAAAAATGAAAATGACCCATCGCCTGCATGGTACACCAAATTTTCGGTTTATAAATGAATGTGGAAAAACTTCATTTCATAGCCATCTACCAGGAATTTAATTTAAAAAAAATTGGGAGGTTGCCACCCAGTTTTTACCTTTTAAAAGATGGTCACAATTGTGGAACACTTTAGATCTTATTCATTTGACCTGCGCATTTAGCTTAATATTTACATAGTGATTTAGATGATCGGAATTTAAACATGACATTGTATAAGTATACATAAATTTAAAAATATTGTTGTAACTCTATTTCCGCACTGAGATACATGGTGCGCACTAGGCACTGTTCCACACGAGCGTGGAACAAGGGAGAGGAGGAAATGGAGACATGATAGTAGATGCCGGCTTATTTCGTTGAATCAAACTAGATCTAAAACAAATTGACATTCTGTGGTTTGTGTGTGTTCTTTACTTAATCATTAAATCCTTATCTATATTATCATTAACCTGTTTTGAGTGTTTTCCTGGAAATTTATAGCAATATTTAAAGAATAATAGTACATATAATATAGAACCTATGCTTACCAGACGTCCAGCAAAAAGAGGACAAACCATAATATCATATATATATATATATATATATATATAGATATATATATATATATATATATATATATATATATATATATATATATATATATATATATATATATATATATATATATATATAATATTAATATAACAAAAAAGAATTAAAGAATAGTGGAAAATAAAACCTTGTAAGGAAAATCAGGGTAGTGTGACGTCAATTACAGTTAAAGAAGAGATAAAGAATTAAAAAGTGACAATGTGTTGTCTTAAGCATTAATAAAAATAAAATTAATGTAAAGGATAAGGAGTTCAAGTATTATATAACACGAATAAAATGTGTGCTTTATATAGGCTTTGTTCCGACATTTTTACCGTGTTCCGCTTCCGCAATTGTGACTTCTTTAAAAAATCCTGTTTCGTAATTGTGACTGAACATATCTCAGTCGATTTGAATATAAAATTTAAATATGTGTTGCAAAACTAAACAATGCGTCTATTTTTATCGGAAAATGGATGGGCGATGTCTAGATACTTTTAGTTTTTCCATAGGTCTAACCATTACGGAGCAAAAAATTGAAAACTAAAAGTAGCAGCAAACTGTTCCGTAATAGTGACTCTACTCGCTATATAGATTTTTTCAAGTTCTAATGGAAGTCGCCCCAATCAATCTTTTCTTAGAAAAGTAATGATCTTTTGTTTTCAAAGTTTAGAAATAATGCAAAAATCAGTTCTCGGATATTCTTTAGAATTGTACAGAACTATATATTCACGCTAATATATGAAACAAAGCCATTTCCTGTTAGTTTCCATTGTTTCAAATATCCTATATCGAAATAATTCATGTCTGTTGATTTTAATCATCTTATGTACATTTAAATAGATTGATTACCTAGATCAGGGGTGGGCAACCTTTTGAGTCGGAAGAGCCAAAAATTACAATTTACAATTGTCAAAGTATATAAAGTGTGCTAATATGTTTATATTACGTCATTGTTTGTTGTGAATGTTTTGTGATAAAATAATTAACAGGAAGTCAGGCAATAAAAAAGGATAGTCATCTATGTCTGTTGATGTTAAGACTGTTGAGATAACAATTAACTGTAACTTATACTCCAGGTTCAAAAATGCCAATAGCTGATCCGTTATCGCGTGCGTACATCAATGGTCAAATCAATCAAATTCAAATGATGACATGGTTATGAGAATTCATAGTGTGGGCTTGCGCTCACAGAGCTATTTTTTTGGTGTGTATTTTTATAGGCTAGAGCTATTTTTATGTATTCTATTTTTTTATAGGCTAGTGCCAGAATTAATATTTGTACTTCCGCTTTTTGTTATATGGGTTAGGGCGGGAAGTATAAATAGTTAAATCCAGGCTACATCCTGTGCAGTTGACCAGTGGTCAGTAATGTATATCTCTTGTCTATGTGGCAGTTGATGATCTTAGTGATCTGGCGTATGATAATTTAATCATTGCTATATTTCTGTACCTGGGACGGCCTGTATGTGTAGAAATATTTTATATTTTCTTTTACTAGATCTATGTCACACTGTGTGTAGATATGCTAGATATATTTTAATTTAGTTTTATTTTCTAGTTGGCAGTTGTTCCCAACATGCTGTATTAAAAATGGCGGCGACCAGCTTAGCCTGATATGAATATGTTGTTCATGTTCTACATCTAGTAGAATATATGATTTTGTATTTATAGTTTTGCATTTATGTATTGCAGGCTATTATTACTGCTGAATATAGATCTAGCTGCTGAATATAACTGTTGTGTTATTGCTGCTTTAAGCTGCTATTACTCTGCTGCATTTATTACTGCTATTGTTATTACTTCTGTAGATCTAGGGAATCTAGTGTTATTTTGATTCTGATTATGTTTTTGTAGTGTTGCCTTAGTCGGCTTAGACCTAGTGGCTTAGTCTGTTCTTAGTGAATAGTAAGGTACTAAGGTGTTCTTGTTTTAGTGTTGGTGTTATGGGTTGGTTGTAATAGACAGTTAAATAATAGAATATTGTAGATCTAGACTAGTTTATTGTAGTGTGATTGTAGTGATTTAGTTAGATAGTTGGTTTGATCAGTTTGTGTTAGAATAAAGATAGTTGGTTTGGTTAGTTTGTTGGTGTTTGTAGTGGCGTAGATTTAGAGGGTTTTAGTTAGTTGCTGGGTTTAGTTGTAGTGGTTAGTGTGTATATATATTATATTTTATTATTGATTTATGTTTATGTAAAAAAGTTTAATTTTGTCTTATTTAATTTCAATTAAAGTTTGTTCTTGCTTTCCTTTAGTTTAAGTTAGTATGTCTGGTTGCTTTGGCGACTCTAGCCCCTTGGTCATAGACTGAGGTGTCACAGACTGAGCCCACCCAGTAGCGCTAACATCTGCCTACTGTTATAAAATTTAATGTTGAGCAGAGAAAAGGTCTCCACTCAGCGCCTCCTGACCTGCTCACAATAGCGCAACAGCACAGTTTCCGGGAAGTGATCAGAAGATAAAAGAAATTTGTCGCAAAACTGAATCTGATGTTAAACTGAAGTTATTGAGTAATTATGTTAAAAAAGGATGGCAAAAGTTTAAAAATCAAGTGCATGAAGCAGTAAAGGTGTACTGGTCATTTAAAGACAGTATTCATGAAGAGAATGGAATATTGTTTTATGAGAACAGAATTATAATTCCTTCAAGTATGAGAAATGAAATTCTCGACAAGCTGCACACAGGTCATTTTGGTCTTGAGAAAACCAGATCCAAGGCCAGGATTGTCCAAAGATATTTTTTTCGACAATAATAACATGTTCAACATCTGCAATGTTCAAAAGAATTAATATGAAGGAAAAATTGCTATATCATGCTGTACCAGACAGATCATGGAAAACATTTGCGACAGATTTGTTTGAATGGCGAAACAATGACTATTTTCTGGTTATGGACTATTTCTCTAAATACCCTGAAATAAAACGACTGGAGAACAAAACAGCAGAATGTGTTATCAGGGCACTGAAAGGTATTTTTGTTAGACATGGCATACCAGAAGAAATAGTGAGCGACAATATGCCATTCAACAGCTATCAATATAGAGAGTTTGCTTCTGAGTGGAGTTTCAAGATAACCACATCAAGTCCCAGGTACCCTCAATCAAATGTTCAAAGTGAGGTGTATGTTGGTATCTTAAAGCAGATATTCAACAAAGCATACAAAAGTGGAAAAGATCCATATCTCGTTATGCTCGAGTATAGAAATACTCCGATAAGCGGACTACCGTATTCACCATCACAACTGCTGATGAGTAGAAGACTCAGGGACATCATTTTAACTGATTCCAAACTATTGCAACCATCGGTAGCTGAAAATGCTCAGTGCTGAGACATTACTCAACGAACGACAGATGAAAAGCAAAGTGAAATACGATGCAAAAGCAAGACTAACTAAAGATTACCCTGTCGGAGAGAAAGTGAGAGTTCGTCTGGGACAAACATGGCACAAAGCAGTTGTCATTAAGAAACATCCATCACCCAGTTCTTACATCATAAAGACACACGATGGAAAAACCTACAGACAAAATCAACGGTTTTTGAACAAGAGTTTCGAAAATGACATCTCTGGGTAGTGGGTACTATGATACCGATGAAGACAAGGAACAGTGAACTGTTGTAACAAATGAAATAGATAATTATAGACCAACGTTTATAGAACTTAATGTGCCGGTCAAGACAACCAGAAGTGGCCGAGTTGTTAAGGTTCCCTATAGATATCAGTCTTAAGAACTTTTAAGGAAGGATGTGATAATAATTTCAAAAGGAAGGATGTTCTAATATGTTTATATTACGTCATGTTTCTTGTGAATATTTTGTGAGAAAGTAATTTACAGGAAGTGAGGCAATAAAAGAGGATAGTCTTCTATGTCTACTTGTATAAACACAAAGTTTCTGTTATTATTATTGTTATTATTAATTAATATCTATAGTAATTTATTTATCTGTGACAACAGAACAGTGTTGCTTATTTTTCTGAATTTAACCAACAATAATTCAACGAATATGTTTCAAACAACTCTAGTAGTACCTATCCTTTCTGAATAATAATTTTTTTTTTCATTGGACCTCATTCACCAATCGTAAACAAATAACATTTAGCCACGTGGTAATATTGATAAAACAATGAAAAAAACATATCACGTGACAGCCTTTATGGATTGCGTAATTTGTATAGAAGAGATAGAGAATCACGTGGCTAAATGTTGTTTGTTTACGATTGGTGAATGAGGTTCATTGAATATTATTTAGAAAAACAAATGACAGCGTAAAGTACATTAAACAGTTGAAGCAAGTGGCATATTGAGTAACTGGTTACATCAAGTAGACAGCTAGAAACCAATGTCAGGTACCTAGTGAGTCGACACAGAAATAGTGCCATGGAGGGTCAAAGCACAAAGGTCAACTCTACAAAGCGAAGAAATAAAAAATTCAATACGTTAAGAACATTTAATATTGTCTTCAGATGATAAAAAAAAAGAAATAACAAAACTTTGTATTTTAAATTCTTTACCGTATTATGTTTGATAAGTTCGACTCCATGTCACCACTTTGTTCTTGTAACACCAGTCTTGTCAACTGTTTAGTTTCTAGAGGTAGAACACTGGGTCTGTACATAACAAGTTCTGGCAGACGATCATTACACGCGGCTACAAAGGAGTTTTTAAAACAACGAACGATTTTCTTAAGCAACACTGGCATTGACACACTCGACTGATTTGAGACGGTCGAATGAATAATTGACACAAGAAAGGTTTGAATTGAAAGCTAGCAACGAGACATGCTAGCATTGTGTTGAGACGTCATCTAAGTGTGTGTGTGTGTGTTTGGTACATGACACATACATAAATGAAGTTAAATATATTTACATTCATAATACACTGTAAATGTGTTTTATTGATTACATCCAGACGTATAATTTTATAGAAAAACAAATATGCAAATACACATTCTTCGTTGATTTTACTATTTCAATATCAAATCAATATTTTCTTTGTTGAAATTCAAAGTACATGAAATTTTAATGAATTATTACACATGACAATTTTTGAACCGTTTCACTTGTTGATTACATTAATTGTTAAACACTGTGTGTGTGTGTGTGTGAATTATATAATAATAATAGGGCTTGTCTTCGAGTCCGAAGATTAACTAGGAATGCAGTATTTCCCGTTGCTACGCAGCCCCAGCTGTGACCATAGGCGCCCTCAGGGGAGTGCAAAGGAGTGCACTTGCACCCCCCTGGATTATGGGCAGCCAAATTCTAGCCATTTTTTGCACCATCAATCAAAATCTAATTAACAACTGAACAAGTAGTGTTTCCACTGGTGACCTAAGAACAGTTGTAGTGGACTAGCCTAGGCTTATCAGGCATTGATGGCTAACCATGTACGTACACCCCTCTGAATTCTGAGTAACCAACTTTTAGCCAGGTTTTTTTTTACACCTTCAAATGAAATTAACTTCTGATAGGAAGCAACTTAACATGTAGTGCTTCCACTGAAATAAAGTAAATAAGGAAAAGTTATTATTGTAATCAACTAGAATAGGCTAATCTGTAGTTCATGTCCGACCATGTGCGCTTTATTATAGGCTTGCAATTCAATATTCTATAGCATGTTAGTCGTGACTATTTATTTTCACTTGCACACTATTATAGTTATCATTATATTTAGTAAAGGTCTAGAATGTGCTGAAAGTTGTTTTTTTTTTGGTCTTGGAGGACAAATCAATCATTGCCAGCTGTCTTTCGATTTGATATATATAAACGTTTCATTGAACAAGATTGAGGAGTGCAGTCATCTTGGTAAATGTATTTACGTCTTGCGGAGTTGCGGTCATTGTTTGCGCTCAATAAAATAGCAGGGTGCATGACGCGTAGGACGTAATCATCTACTTTTTTGAAGTAACGCCTGTATTATATAAGATAAGATAAGGTTAAACACGTCCACTAGTTTACGACAGAAGAGATATAAGAAATGTTCTTCCAATCCATCTGAGTCAAAACGTTGATTTGTATCGACGGAGTAGGCCTACTGACAACAGCATCAATTAACGGTGTTTTCTTGGTATTTCGGTAATGAAAATGCAGATATCTCTGACACTGAATCGATGTGTTTTAGCGTTGTACTTGTTGATGACAATTGCATTCGAGAAGAATTCCTTAGTTTTGTCCATGTTGTTCATAGAGACGCAGTGCCTGTATCTCATGTCATTGTCAGCGAATATGTATAGTCTAGACATACAAAACAAACTACTCGGTCAAGGCTACGATGGCTGCCCCCGTGATGGGTAGCACTCAGAACTGTGTTCAGGCTAGGATTCATGAAAAATATCCAAAAGCAGACCTTGTCCGTTGCGCGTCTCATAGACTTAAACTTGTTATCATTGACCTGAATGACGATTCAGTTGTACGTATGGTGTCATCCAGAAGATTATCTATTTCTTCTGTAACAGTCCCACGCGAGAGCTTTGATGCTAAATTTACCTCTTTTGTGTGAGACACGATGGACAGAGAAACACGAATTAATTCGCGCTTTAAGTCACAACTTTGAGAAGATCTTTGACTGTTTTCAAATAACGGCTGTAAGTGAAACCAGACAATCTGCGTATGTGTATTCAGTGCCTGCTACTCGTGTGTTTCTGATTTGTCTTTTAATTGTCGTCAATTATTCACCCGTTCTTGAACCAGTTTCCGCGAGGTTGCACAATCGGCTGCTGAACAGCACCCAAGCAGTCACATTAATGACATAATCCAAAACCAACTTGACCTTGCTGAGGAACACTTCATGGGTGTAGCCAGGATTTTTTTCGGGAGGGTTTTTTTTTCTCGCCCCCCCCCCCGGCCATATATGTGTGTGTGTGTGTGTGTGCATAATTAATCTTTATTATATTCTGACCCTTTATTCTTTCCATTTTAACCTAAAATATGTTCTTCTTGGAGTGTGTGAATAAACTGTAAACACCCGTCCTTGCCAGCAAGGGGTTCTGGGGGAGCACTGTTAGCTCCCCTAGCGGTGTTCGGGGCGCAGACCCGCCGCCAGGCATTATTGTATTTAAAACAAAAAAATGCATATTCTGAGTATCTACAGTGCATTAGGAGGTTAAACTCAAAACTTTTAGGATGTGTTTTAACTGAAAGCCCTTGGGAGGGTGTTTTTAAACACAAAACCCTTCTTGACTACGCTCATACAATCAGGTGACTTTAGTCTTATAATGAAGAGGGGTTTTTAACGTAAAAAAATCTAAATTTCTTTGGCTATCCTCTTGGATTTTGGGGATTTTCGTTTGCATTATTTTGTTGTTTTATGTAAGAGGGGGGGTTTAATGGCAAAAACCACTAGAAAGCACTAGCGGATCCAGAACTTTGGAGTGGGGGGGCGATTTTTTTTCAAACCCTAACCCTAACGCCCAGTAAACCCTAACCCTAAGCATAAACGTACGACAGGATATAAAACAAAAAAGAGTTAATTGAGGCCTTTCTCTTGCAATCTTGGGGGTCTGGGGGAGCGCTGTAAGCTTCCTTTCCCGAGGCCAAAATCGTTTTCTTGCATTCTTCACTGCAGAAACGCATTCTCCTGGCATCTACAGCTAATTATTCATCAGTGGGGTTTGGGGCGAAGCCCTGACGCCAAAAGCGTCTTCTTGCATTCTTCACTGCAGAAACGCATTCTCCTGACCTACAGCTCATTATGCATCCTATTAAAAAAAGGACCTTTTGAATAATTTTTTACTTAAAAAATATTTTAATATGAGCTTATAGGCCCTTAATACATTGCAAATAAATCTGATTCGTTCCTTGAAAAGATAAGATACCCCACATATTTAGCTTAAGTATCGCCGCTGAAAAGAAAATTATTCCAAAAATAATGTTTAACAAAAAATGCTCATTTGTAAGTGATACATTATGTACAAAAGCATGTTTGTAGTTTGTTTAGTTACAGAACTATAATTCAAAGCTCTAAACAAAAAATTTCGGATTGGGAGGAGAAATTAAGTGGACCAGTTAGATTCTACTCTAATTTATTTTGCATTTTTAGGATTCAAGCATATATTGTGAGTTAAAGTTCCAAATTAATTTAACTAGAAAAATATCAGATTGAGTAAAGGTTGGAAAAAGGAGACTAGGAAAAGAATATTTGGGTTCAGAACTCATCTCAATCGTTACTCTTATACTGAAAATTTTCATATGAATTATACATTTTCCAAAGCAAAGTCTTTCTTAAAATAATTATGATAAATTCATGTGAAATTACATAAACTATGTCGCCATATTTGACAGATTTGTTTTAAAACGTCATGTTTTCGTCTGGAAAGGGGAGAGGGCGGTAGAGTGAAAACGTTATTCCTCGCTCCTTTTTATTATTTCTGCTAATTATAACATTTGGCATTCAAGAATAGGGGGTGGGGCGACTCGATATAAGAATTTAATTTATAGCATATATAAATTATATAAGTGACAGATTTGTTTTTATTTTGTAATTTCTTAACTAAAATACAAAAAGAAAAAGTATTGGTTTGTCCGATGGGTGGAAGGCGATTGCATGTAGGCCTATTGCCCCTCCCACCTGGTACAACCCTTTTTCATTTTATATTTACTAATGGTAAAATTTAAGATTAGAGTGTGGTGTGACATAATATACAAATGGGTTCATATATCAATACTTAGCTTATATTATATAGATATTCAACTAATTTTGTTCACAAACTATGATTTCTCCATAAAAATAGGACTGCCCCCCCCACTCAGAGGGCTAGAGTGGAGAGGGCAGTAGAAGCAATCGCCCCCCCCCCTTACTCCACCGAATCGGCCAAGATACCAGAAGGGGAGCGACATAATATAAATTATATACATCAATTCAACAAATTTGTACATAAACTATGAATTCTTCCTAAAAGTAGGACCGCCCCCCCCCCCTCAAAGGGTTTAGGTGGGAAGGGCAGTAGATATATTCACCCCGCCCCCACCCAATCAGCCAAGAAGGAATATAAAGATCGGTTAAAATATCAATAACAAATTTTAATCATATAGATATTTAATTGATTCTGTTAGCAAGCTGTTAGCTTCTACAAATAAATTGGACCCCCCCCCCACTCGAAAGTTGGGATAGGGACGGGAATAATGCCATCGCCCCCTCCCGACCCCACCAAATCGGTAAACATACAAGAGGGAAGGGGGCGAAATAATCTAAAAAATAGGTTGAAATATAAATAATTAGTATATGTTATTAACATATGTAATAACTTCCTATACACTCAGCCGAGTGGGGTGGGCCCCCTTGATCCACCAGTGCTAGAAAGAGATTTTAAACTCAAAACCCCCTTTGGCTGCGCTGGGGCAAGTGATGGTTTAATATTAAAATGTTATATAAAATAAACAAAATGAAAGCAAAAAATCAGTGACACATTTTTTTTAGGGAAAAGTTTCTTTTGTTGAGATTTTGAGTTAGAGATTCCCCCTTTACAAAACAATTAGATAGCCTATATTAGATAATCATTCACTAACGTCAGTTAGGCCAGATTCACATTTAGCTTCACATTCACTTATCCCTTAGTCTGAAGTACCACACAAGATCTGTCTACCGTCCTTCTCCTTTTCTCTATGTCCTTTGTCTTTGATAAAATTTTATTTACTGTCTTCGCATTGAGTTATCTTCATCTTCTTCCTGGTAGGCCTACTTTTCCCTGAAGGAAGATCTTTGCGAGCCCTGAGGACCTTGTGATGAGGCCAGGAAGCCATGCATTTCTAGTGTTCTAGCTCGATGGTTAGAAGATCTAAACCTAAATGGCCTAAACGCTATTCGATAGGGTGTACTTAGGTTTTTATTGCCACTAGAATAAGAAGTAAGTATCAATTGAAGGAATATCTCAATAAAATATCATTCACATTATGATTGGCTAAAAATTGTAACCAAACACAGCCAATGACAGAGTATTTTTTAGTTTCCTTGCACAGTGCATACTATTCTACTAATGTTTTAAATGTTTTCCTGCTAGGCTACAATATGCTTGTTTTAATTAGTGTAGCCTATATTATGGAAGAAAGGAAATTTTTAAACAGCTATAATTTGAAACTAATTTTCCAAATACTAGTTAAATTCCTAAATGCAATTGTAATGGGCATCTTAGACCACGTCTGCAGAATGGACAACTCATCCCTAAAAGGAAAGCGAGTTTAAGGTGGACAAAGAAAACGTTTCTGGGACACCCTCAAAGCATCCCTCAGAGCCTTGAACCTTGCCCTCTAGGAAGATGGAAGCACACAATAGAGCATTATAGTACCGCGCTTAGAGAACTGGCGCAACAATCGCTAAGGACAAGAAAACAGTGCAGCTGAACACTTCACATAGATCTCACACTAGGAGGCACACACAACATTATCCCAAAATAGAATTTTGTGGACATTTGAGTTTAGAGAGGATAGAACAAGACATTTAGAGAGGATAGAACAAGACATTTAGAAAGGATAGAACAAGACATTTAGAGAAGATAGAACAAGACATTTAGAGAGGATAGAACAAGACATTTTCCAATGGACCTGCTGATATCTAGAGAAAAAGAAAAAGTATAAGCGGGGCATTAAAGAGAATATTCCACTATGTAAAATGTTTTAGCTTAAAGCAAATAAAAAGGATCAACTTATGATGAGAATATAATTTAAGGATATTTTACTTTGTGCTTTAGCTTTAATAAATAAAACAAGGTTACAATGACAGTTTGTGTTGAAACAAAGTCAAAATCGGCTCCCGGCTTCAATATTTTCAGAAAGAACATCCGAATGAAATTATATCAAAGACAAATGACAGATAAGAATGGGAATGAAGGTTGACAGATCTTGTGTAGTGCCCCAACGGTCCAGCAGATCAAAGGATAGGTGAAAGTGAATGTAAAGTTAGATGTGAACCTGGCCTAAATAGTTCCCCTTTCCCTATGGTCTATAGGGCAGATGATGTAAAGTTCATTTGTTTTTGTGGCCTACGGTTAACGAGTGTGTCATGTAGCCAGCACAACGACCAACCGCCTTTACATTTCCCCAACTAATGTCAGGTACCCATTAGAGCTGGGTGGACTCAGAGGCGCCCAAAGATTCCGAAGTTGAAAATCCCAGTCTTCACCAGGATTCGAACCCGGGACCCCCGGTTCGGAAGCCAAACGCTTTACCGCTCAGCCACCGCGCCTCCCCTGGCCTAACTGATGTCTTATAATTGATCTAATTGTTTTAAAAAGGCTCAATCTCTTATTCGAATCCTCAAGAAAAAAACAAAACATTTCCGTTTCTGTGTGATTAATCAATTATAGGGTCAAGAAAATGCAGTTTACAAGATTAATTACTATTCGTTTTAAATTATTTCTAACTTATAATGCATATTAAATAGATTTTTTCTCTTTAAAAAAAATAGTAAACATGTGTAAATATAGTACTTAGTATAACAGAACTTACATAACGTAAAAATACAAATATAAAAACAAAAATTTTGACAAAAAATCTACAACTGTTTGTATAAATGTATTAAAAATATGGAAAACTGTCGTCTCCCCTAGTAAAGAGCCTCAAGTGTTTGAGTGTTTAATACTGAATAGTTGTAAAAGTGGTGTATTTTTATGAAAAAACTGCTTGCATAAGTGATTTAAAAAATTAGATTTTTCGCTTTCAGAAAAGAAAAAAGTAACCGTTGCATCAGAACATTGAATGGTCTAACTCTAAAATATTGTGATGTCGGATTTTCACTATCTTTTCTAGTTTACGAGATCTAAACGGGACGGATGGACAGACATTTCACACAAAACTAATAGCGTCTTTTCCCCTTTCGGGGGCTGCTAAAAAAACAACAAAAGCATCACTTCAGTCAAAAGAAACAGAAAAGTTCATCGCATACAAGTATTTATTAGATCAATTCACTGCACAAAGCTAGGACCAGACAATGGTTAACAAGAAATAGTTTGAACCATACATCAACATGAAACATGACTAGGTTATGAACCATACATCAACATGAAACATGACTAGGTTATGAACCATACATCAACATGAAACATGACTAGATTATGAACCATACATCAACATGAAACATGACTAGATTATGAACCATACATCAACATGAAACATGACTAGATTATGAACCATACATCAACATGAAACATGACAGGTTATGAACCATACATCAACATGAAACATGACAGGTTATGAACCATACATCAACATGAAACATGACAGGTTATGAACCATACATCAACATGAAACATGACTAGATTATGAACCATACATCAACATGAAACATGACTAGATTATGAACCATACATCAACATGAAACATGACTAGATTATGAACCATACATCAACATGAAACATGACTAGATTATGAACCATACATCAACATGAAACATGACTAGATTATGAACCATACATCAACATGAAACATGACTAGATTATGAACCATACATCAACATGAAACATGACAGGTTATGAACCATACATCAACATGAAACATGACAGGTTATGAACCATACATCAACATGAAACATGACAGGTTATGAACCATACATCAACATGAAACATGACTAGATTATGAACCATACATCAACATGAAACATGACTAGATTATGAACCATACATCAACATGAAACATGACTAGATTATGAACCATACATCAACATGAAACATGACTAGATTATGAACCATACATCAACATGAAACATGACTAGATTATGAACCATACATCAACATGAAACATGACTAGATTATGAACCATACATCAACATGAAACATGACTAGATTATGAACCATACATCAACATGAAACATGACTAGATTATGAACCATACATCAACATGAAACATGACTAGATTATGAACCATACATCAACATGAAACATGACTAGATTATGAACCATACATCAACATGAAACATGACTAGATTATGAACCATACATCAACATGAAACATGACTAGATTATGAACCATACATCAACATGAAACATGACTAGATTATAGTATGCATTTTAAATACAATTTATATACACAAATAAGCAAATAACAAAAGAAGTCACAAGTTTCTGAAAAAAAAAGTTGAATTTACTCAAATAAACTAAATATGTATAAACATTTAAAATGTTCAATATAATACAGATATATACAATAAACTGTGTTGCTATATCAAACAAAAGTTGAACACATTTGACACCAACATAAACAAAATATTACAGTTGCTTGCTCTTGGCTTTTAAAAATTGAGATAGATGTTTTACATTTCAAGAAAACTTGATAAATAAGTCATCATCATCATCATCAAACTCCATTTGAGTGAGGGCTTGAGAAGTTCAAATCCTCCTTTGCAAAAGCCCTGGACAGAAACCCTGCTGTTTTGTGTATGCTTACATGTTACCATACAGGTCGAGAATTTGTGGTTTCCCAAACAGGACAGTGGCTTGCTTAGACCTGGACAGCCTCCACCATGGGGGCCCTCATGTGCTCCGCAGGCTTTTTGGGATTTATCCCAACACTCAAACCACTTTTTCCTTTCTATTTTTTTTTATTGCTCTGGATAAAAACTCAAAGCCTGCTCGGTAGGTGGTGTTAGCCCTCCCTGGTGGGCCAAGGAGTCAGCAATGGTGTTGCCAGTCACACCTATGTGACTGGGTACCCATTGTACAACATTATTACAGGGGTGCCATAGCGTTGCTTTATATTTTGTGAAACCATAATGACAATGTCAATATTGGAGGGTATAGGTATAATGCATGATTGAAATAAAAACATATTTAAAAATATAATTTGAAAACATCAACAATAAAAAAAATATACAAAAAAGTCTCCACCACCCAAACAAATATTACATTTCAGCATAAATCATCCTTAATTATGTATGTTTTAGTTTGGCCAATTTATAATTTATTCTACAATATGAAATATAACTGGGCTGCTAGTCACTTCTTTATGTGTCAGATACTTTGATTTCAAAGAGGTAGAGAATAATGACATCTCATAATTTCCAAACAATTAACATAAAGTCTTAATCCTATTATGCTTTAATTAATGTATGTACACAGACAAAAACAACAACAATGTATGGATCATTTCAAGTAGGCCCATTTGGGTTACATAGATATGTAAAGTTTGTTATGGCACATTCACTTGATACAAATACATAAATAGGAATGAAATATTACAATTTAAAGATTTTGACACTTCCTTGAAATAAGCAGAAAGAAAATTAGCATGCTGAGAAAAAAAAGTAGGAAACTTAATGTTTTTGAATATTAGTGTTCTAGTTCTTGTGAATGTGTATTTTCAAGCCTTAAGGAAGATGTAAGAAAATCAATCCAATTCAAAGCTTATACCAAATCACTCTGTCTGGTAAAAAGTCTGTACATATTTCTTCAAAACCCAATCTCTGTTCAAGTAGAAACTTCGCACTATTATTTCTTGCACATCACAAAACAAGAATCAAATAAAAAACAATTAATTTTTTAGCTATTGGTAATTAAGTATTTTGTTTGGTATCAAACAAGGGAAAGAAATCATACTGAACAGATGTGCTGATATGTTGAACTAGTCCCCTAGAGGAAGCTTGAAACATGAGTAAACAATTTTTTTATGCATTTAAAAAGCAATCACAGTAACATTCACCCAGACACCCCCTTCTTTCCTCCCCTCTTTCCCAAATGGTCCAGACAAGTGTTAGGATCAGAGCATTAGGACATTGAGGAAGTTCAAAGAATGAAATTTCACTAAACAAAAACAATGGATAAAAATATTTCTATCGCACAGATTTATTATTGTTTGTCTAGATCTATTAAAAATAAATTTCATCACATGACTGATCCAAAATAATTGATATTTGAAAATTGATAATTGAAATTGTATTTTTGTTTTTCTTGTTTTGCAAGGTAAATCTTAAAATTACTTTTTTTTTTTTCCACTGTATTTGCAGCAGAAATTATTCTATTTATTCAAATATATTACACAAGTTTTACATAAGTTTTAAAATGTTAGTAATACAATAAGTCATATGTATGCATTAAATATAGCTGGCATATTGAAATGTTTGAGTTTATAAAAAATAAAAAAATGTGTTTTTTGACAAATAGGAATTCCATGTAAATTTTTTTTTATTACCCCAGGTCTAACAATTTACTTATTAATTTAGTGTCAAATGTATATTTTTGCTTTAGTTTTTCTACAAGATGAAAACTGATGATTATAACAGAAATGATTAAATTTGAATATCATAAAAATTAATTTAACATTGAGATGTTAATGAAATTTGTAATCAATTGCAGAAGTTTAGCACATATTAACGCAATTTGAATCCTTTATGGTAAGTGATTTCATTTACAAAAAAAATTATGTGACAATCAAAAAATATTCCCACTATATAAAAGTTAAGTTACAAATTTTTCTGTAAAAAAATCTCTGACAAGGTGATAATTAGTAAACGGAATAAATAACAAATAAATAACATAACACGTAACTGTCACAATACAGGATTTAATCACCGATACAGTATATACATTTTAGAATAATTAAAGAAAAAAATGCTAGAAAAATCCAACAAGAGCTGCAAAATGAAAAAAAAAAATTGCACACATATCTCTCACATATTTTTCGTATCAACACATAAAAGCAGCAATAACCCAAGGATATGGACAGAGGGAAATGATTCACTCCACATGATCAAAGTATATATTACTGGCTAATTACAAAATCCAAATTTATGGTTACCTGATATCGGAAAGGTATCATGTCCTCCTTTAAGCAAGCAATGGTTATGTCCTCCATTTAGCAAGCATTGATAGTGTCCTCCATTCAGCAAACATTGGTCATGTCCTCCATTCAGCAAGCATTGGTCATGTCCTCCATTCAGCAAACATTGATCATGTCCTCCATTCAGCAAACATTGGTCATGTCCTCCATTCAGCAAACATTGGTCATGTCCTCCATTCAGCAAACATTGGTCATGTCCTCCATTCAGCAAACATTGGTCATGTCCTCCATTCAGCAAACATTGGTCATGTCCTCCATTCAGCAAACATTGGTCATGTCCTCCATTCAGCAAACATAGATCTAAAATCCGACATGGTCCAGCTTTCATTTTGTTGTTTACTGGGATATAATTTTAGCACTTATTTGAATTCAATCCTTTAAATCTTCTGATTTACACATACAAACTGACTCAGAAATAGCAGAAAGATGATAAGTTTAGTGTCAACCTTATTCTTGAACATATGTTTGTATATTCAAAGTTTTTTATAAGAAACTTGTTACTCAGAGCTACTCATGATCTTTAGCTTTAATTTATTTTCCAATTTCTGGGTTTCATGCAAGTGCTTGGTAGAAAAGAAATAAAAAGAATTCTATTGACTCTGAGAAGCATTTTTCTCACAAAGTACAATTTTAAGAAAATGTTGTGCATACAGTTCAAAATGTTTATTTGCATAAATGATGAACTCTGCAAGAAGTTGCTTTATATCAGACATGAGCTGTAGGCATGAAATTCTACTGCCTACAATAAACTGACATGCTTCAACAAATATATAGTAATCCTATTTTTAAAAAATCTACTTTGTCTAACATTGTTTCTGTTTTGCTTTTTTTTTTAAGACTTATTTTCCTTTTGCACTCTTCTTAAAGTATAGAAGTCTGTGGTAACCCAACAACCATATAATATAAGTATTTAGTATTGTCTCAACTTTAAGAATGATAACCTACAATTTTAAAACATTTGGAATAGTTCCAATATATTCATTACTATTTAGAATTATTTTTGTAATAAATAAGGAAATTTAAATAAATACAATGTCTATTCTTAGCCTAAGGTCTGTTGTTGATAAATCTGAACAGTCTAAAACCTTGTAAATAAGCCATACAAAAACAATGTAAATCTAATGTGAATGTGTCATACACCAATTCGTCCAACAAAAAGAAAATACCATTTATAACATTGCTCAACTGAATAGTTGGACTGCAGCAAGTTAAATTAATCTATATTTGATTTTTTTCTCCATTGAATAAATTATAACACAGCTGATCTTCATATGCAAAAAAATAACAATATTTTAATTAGTAAAGTTTTACTTCACATACCAAAAAAAAAAGAACATATCTTCAACATTATCTACTGGATCACAGTTTCAATGCATGGGTGGTAGCCAGTGACTGTCTCCATTAGAGCCCATATATCCTGCCCATCTTTGTTGTGTGTAGGGCAATACAGTAGCACATTTATATTTAGTCTTTGTACTGTTGTCCCTTTGTGAGCAGCTAAACTTTAATCTTAATCTGAAAAATATATTAACATGTAAAACTTTTTATTACTTTAAATTAAAAAACTAGAACATGCTAAAGAAATTTATTTTAGTTCCTTCCTCAAATGTAGCTAATTGTAAAAAGTGTAGTTTACCTAAATTGTTACTTTATTACATATTTCATAGTATAAAACAGAGATTTTTTTAATATGGATAATACTTTTGTGTAGAAAATATCCTAGTACCTGTAAATTGTCATCTGTCCCATATTTAAATCTAAAGGATTGTACTCATCATCTGAATGTGTATAAACACCTTCTTCTGACACTTGATGGTCAGACAGTTTCAAACACTCCATAGTCACAGCCTCTTCATACTCATCATGGTTCATTTGATAATAGGAACCTAAAAATTAGACAATGATAAAGCTGTTTTAAAAGATTGAAAATGTATTTAACCTATGAAACAAATAATAGAAATGTGTAGTTATTTTAACTAATGTCCGACTGTCTTACTCTCTGGGTCAAGTCGAATTTCTCCCTCCTTAGCCAATTTGTCTGCTATACATTTCTGATCCTGGGGTAGAATAGCCTGCGTCTTGGAAGGGAAGAACCAATATGTGGCAAATATGATATCAATAGTGCTATTGTAATCAGAATGTGACTGGGCAAATGTTGTCGGTGCCAAGGTTCCAGTTGAAAGGAGACGCTACAGACCAAATTCAAAGTAATCAATGAATTTTCAAGCCACAAAATGAAGATGTCTAGATATGAAGGGTAAATATCTACAATGAAAATTAGCATAACAGTTCCTATCACTTGAACCTTTTTTTTTTCATTCCTACTAGTAGCTCACACTTTCTACATGGGCTAAATGTGGTATAAAGAAACAAATGTTTTACCTGCAAACCTTCATCATCATGTGGACCAACATGGCGGCGGGTACGCCTCTTGTTTATCAACTGTATACTTCTTTTTAATTTCATCATGTTTTTGGGATAACTTCCTGTGGTGGTTCTTTTATTTACTGACCTGTAGGCGTGCGGATATCTCTGGTTGTAATGAGCTGCCTTGTCATCGGCAGGATAGTATGCACCATAGGGTGGATTGTAATAGCCTCTGTTACCAAAAGTATCTGTGTCTCTGTATGGCAGACTGTATTCATCATCCGCCATATTTGGATGGAGATTAAAACTTGATGATGGGTTGTAATTATCATTGTTGCTTCCCTTGGGTACATATTGTGTTCTGGAATTGTAGTTTTGCTTGCTTGCTTTCTTTCTGTTCACTATTGGGGATGTGATTCCAGGACCTTTTTTAGAACTGGTTCTGTGAGTACTCACATAATCTGGTTGATTGTAGAGGCTTTCAGCAAACTGGTATCCACCATTGTCAGCATCATTCTTTAGTATACAAAGATAAAAACCAAGTGTGAAATGATTGATAATGTTTTAGATCTACTGTGTGATTTAAAAATGCCAGAACATTACACTCAATATATTTAAAAAATAGTTGATCTCAAGAAATTATTAAACTAATGCAACAGTAAATAGTAGGTCTATTAATTCAGATAAACTCTTTCAGAACTTCAACAATAAACAAGGTTTCAAAGACAGTTTGTGTGGAAACACAAACTCAAAATCGGCCCCCGAAGTGGTCCACCCAGGCAAGTCAAAAGGCAGGTATCAATATTTTCAGAAAGAGCATTAGAATAAAATTCTATCAAAGACCAATGACAGAGAAGAATGGAGATAGAAGGTTGATAGATCTCGTATGGTGCCCCAGTGGTCCAGCAGACCAAAGGATAGGTGAAAGTGAATGTGAAGTTAAATGCCAACATGGACTAACTGATGTCTTATGATGAATATCTAATTGATCTAATTGTTTTGTAAAGGGTCAATCTCGTATTCAAATCCTAAAAAAAAAAAGAAAAAAAAAACATTTGCGTAGAAAAAATAATTCTATGGTTGCAGTGTACCACTGCAGTTCACGCGATAATATGAAAACCTACTTATTAATCGTTATTTTAAATTATGTCCAACTTATATGCATACTAAATAGGTTTTTTTTCTCTTAAAATAATTAAACATTATTTTGGGTAAATGTAGTAGTTAGTAGGACAGAACTTACGTAACCTAACAATACAAATGTAAAAAAAAAAATATTTTTTTTAACAAAAAGTCAAAAACCATTTGCATAAACGTGTTAAGAATATGGTAAATAGTCGTTTCCCCTACTAAAGAGCATCTCGTGTTTGTAACTATTAATATTGAATGGTTGTAAAAGTGGTGTATTTTTATGAAAAAACTGCTTGCATAAGTGATTTAAAACATTAGATTTTTTGCTTATAGAAAAGAAAAAGTAGCGGTTGCATCAGAACTTTGAATGGTCTAAAATATTATGATGTCGGATTTACGCTATCTTTTCTAGTTTATGAGATCTAAACAGGATGGACAGACATTTCACACAAAACTAATAGTGTCTTTTCCCCTTTCGGTGGCCGCTAAAAAGTCAGAACTTCTATAGATTCTCTATTAAAACAAGATTACAAAGAGAGTTTGTGTTATTAATTGTGTTATGACACAAACTCAGAGGCGGCCCCCATCAAATTCATCAATGTTTTGATCGTTTAAAGAAATTCGGCGTTATTTTTCACATAAAAGCAAACAGTGCAACACAATGTCTTTAAAATACTCTTCTAACTCTTCTGGAAAAAGTAGAGTAGTGTTAAGTGATCACCTAAAATCAGTATGGAAACCTCCAGATACAGTGTCGGTGGCACCTAGTGAGGTAGCTCAGGGTGTCATCCCTCCCCATCAACTTTCTTGAAATATGTTCCAATGAACACTAATGCTAGTTATTATTTTTTTTTGTTGCACCAATACAGTAAGCTCATTAACTACTTTTATTGAATTTTTACTCATGTAAAATCCCAATGTTAATTACATTTATTCAAATGTTATTGCACATTTTACAATAATATTTAATTAAAATTATAAACAGAGTTAACAACATTATATGAACAGGTTTCTTTTGTTATACTTTAAATGGTATAACGTTGTGCTGTATCATGTACACTTCAGCTACCATCTAGATGTGTCAAGGCATATTTGGGCATATATCTCGAGATTGTATTATTATCTTTTCCCATATGTCTGCTTTTACCAAGTTTTACTTTTTCTAACTTGGTTGTCACCCTCAGAATGTCTGATGATGGTATTTGTTTTTTTTTCTACTCACACCCAATCCTTAAGGCTCTTGAATTACCTGTCTGAATATAGCTAGTGGGAATAGTGAATAACTTTCTATTTAAATGTAGACAAAAAGATGAAAATTTGTTGCCAATGAAATCTTTTTTTTTTTCATGTTAAAGTGATTGGCTTCAAACCCAAAGGGTCTCATGTTTGAATCTGGGATCTTGACGTTTTGTATTTGTATTCAAAAACCAGATTCCAGTTGATGAGAGCACTTTTTGTTGTATTTCAAATAAATATAAGAGTATTTTTTCTACAAATTTCTTCCACTGCCTTCCTATCTGATCTAAAATGTTTTAAGTCTTAATTAGGGCACAGTTATATAGAGAAAAATAGAATTTATTAAATATTTTGAAATCCTATGACCTACTTCCTATTGATAATTGCACATTAGATGTATTTTATAAGACTTCAAAGTAATATTTTAAAATGTAGTATTTGTACTAAAAATTTGGTTTGCATTTTTAATTTAAAAAATAAAAGGGTTAATTTTAGAAATTTAAAAGTAGCTTTTTTTTTTAGCACACAAGGTTATTAGTTTTGAAATCTGCATGTGAAAGAGAAGCAGAGAGACTGAACAAACATTATAGTGTTTTTGCCTAATTCAGGTAATCTAAAATTAATTACATACATTAATTATTATACTAACCCACTGAGTAGAAGCTTCGGAAGCAGCACTAAATATTTCAGAATGTTTTATGATGTACTCATATGCTTCAACAGAGGTGTTAACCCATTTACTGTGCTCAACTGTCTTTCTTTGTTCTTGGAAAAGAAGTTTTTTTTAAAAATATATTAATAATTAATAATATTTGTATCAAAATATTAAACAGCAGAACAAAAGAACAGCCTGTCAATGTTCACAATGTTAAGAGTTATCTTATCAATGACAGATGTCCCTTCAAAAGCATATTAATGTGTTAGTGTTCATCAAATCATGATGGGGGCCTCCTTAATTTCAAAACAGAAAATACAAACCCAAGCACACTACAAGTCCACTTTAGGGAACTGCAGGAGAGCTACGGAGATTGTGGCACCATTTACACTGACGGATCCAAAATGGATGGAAAGGTTGCATGTACCTGATCCTTTTGGAACAAAACAATCTCCCTATGGATGCTCCGTCTATATGGACGAATTACATGCAATATTGCTTGCACTCATGGTCATAAAAGCATCAGACATGAGAAAATTTATCATATGCTCCGACTCCAAATCTGCATTGCAAGCTTTGGGGTGGATGAAGACTGACATTCCATTGGTACATAACAGCCTAAAGTTGTTGGACCAAATAACAGCTGACCATAGGGATGTCACCTTCATCTGGACCCCCTTTCATGTGGGCATAGAGGGAAATGAAACGGCAGACCGAGAAGCAAAAAGAGCCCTAAATCAAGCGGTGTCAGGAACCAATATTCCCTGCTTGGACCTGAGACAGAGTATTGCCTCTGCCACCTATTGAGAGTGGAAGGATTGGTGGGAGGCTGAGACCCACAACAAACTCAGACAGATTGTGGCGGATGTCAGGTGGCGACCCACATCTAAGGGTCTGACAAGGCGTGGAAGCACGACCATGTCCAGACTTAGGATTGGCCATACCTACATCACACACTCCTTTGTGCTGAAGAAAGAGGAGACCCCACTTTGTGAGTAATGTGATTCTCATCTCACCATGGAACATACCCTCATTGATTTCCCCAGATACCAGGATACTAGGGGGAAATGTTTTAGAACACACAACTTAAAAACACTGTTCAACAATGTCAACCCTGGGAAGGTACTGGGCTTTGTCCGGGAGGTGGGGTTGATGGCGAAGGTTTGATTTGTGAAATTGTTAATATATAATATTTACAAAACATTTTTATTAAATTATTAATTTTTTAACTGTGAACAGAGCTTGGTTTTAATGGCTTAACTATATAAAGTTTAGCTCTTGTGGTATGAAGGGAGAATAACCCTTGAAGGATTACGGGCACAACATGGCCTAAATTGTGCCGATGTGCCAAAAACTCAAAACTAAATGCGGTTGGTCGTTATGCTGGCCACATGACATACTGCTCATTAACCATTGGCCAAAGAAACAGATGACCTTAACATCATCTGCCATATAGATAGATCAACAGATAGAATCCTGCATGCTAATAAAAGACTTAAACTCTGTTTAGTCAGTCATTCAATTTCCTGACTTATTCAGGCAACCCATGTCATTCTTTAATGGCACTAGGGTAGAAGAACTTATCCAAAATTTTCTTAGGGTATGGCATACGAAATGTGTCTTTGTGTCTTCTGAGTATTTTATTAAGTTGTGTTTTGTATTTTTAAGTTATGTTTCAGTGTATAATTGCTATTTTTCTTTTTTTGTCTTCTGTTCTGAAGTGTCTCTAAGGTTAATGATTTTACTAATGGTGTTACTCTTAACAAATGCAAAAAAGTGTAAAATGTCTTTGAATTTAAACTGGATGAAGCCCAAAGAAAAACCAGTCAATGTTTACAATTTCACACTCTTTGTACTTCATGATGTAGACAACTAGATGATAAGTACATATGCACCTGGCTCGAGTGTAACTGGCTCTCTGAATGTTTCAATCCAAATCTTTTTTTCTTTTACTTTTTTATGTTTGAAAATTGCAGTATTGTAAAAAGTTGAAACAAAGATGTAAGATAATTTTTGATAATACCTGAATTATAAATAGGAGTTCCTCCTTTGGGTAATGTTCTACTAATAGCTACCAACTTTGAGAAACCATTAGATTTAAACCTCAGTCTACAAAGGTTAGAGCGACTTTTTTCATGATCTTTTGTACCTGTCAACAAATAATTTTATGATTCTTTTAAAACATTTATAAACTGTTAAATTCTTCAATAGATTGTTAAAAATGGAAGGGATGATATAAAAGTAATGTATACTTCAATTCCATATTTATAGCACACATTTTTTAACAAACATTTTTATTGAAAAAAAAATAGGTACAAATAGTGAAAAGATACAATAAAATAACAACTCAATGTTTCTTTGTTTATGACTGCATTTTATAAAATCAAACTATATAGACTAAAAAGGAAATAGCTTACCCTACCCTTCACAAAACTGAACTCTTCGGTCGCTCCTTCGTGTCCTGCACAATCAGCCATCCAAACAATGAATGCATCATTTCCTAAACCCTCCATTGCAACTGTTAAAGGTGAGGATTGGGAACCAATTGTATCTCGTAGAGGAGGGTCAATTAGCCTTTTACCTGTTTTACCATCAATGACTGTAGTCTGGTAGAAAAGGAATAATTTCTCATTGTTTGCTATCAAATGCACCTGTAACTTTGTTAATAGACTGTACATTGTTGAAGATTGATTACATTGTTCTAAGCTCTAAAGTCATCACTGTTACATTGTTGCTACTATATTTATGTTCTTTTCAAAGTATGACACGAACCTGTCAACATCTTTAAGTTGTCAATAAAATTTACACTCTTTCTGGAAGTTCAATAATTAAATTATACCTTCACATAATTAAAACAAATTCTTTAATTAAAATATCAATCTATATAAGAACACAATGTAGTGTAAACAAGTTTACAGATGAAACATTACTTATAGTAAAAAAAAAATTATTATTATTTGAAAATGAATTCTCACTGATACTTTTTTAATAGACCAGGGACTAAAGTGACTGGGAATAAAGTGACCAGTGGATTAATTAAGTGACCAAGAAGATTAAATGACTGTGAAATATTTTGTTCAGAAGATAAATCGCATGAGATTAAGTGACTAGAGGATTAATTGATTTATTTTTTTAAAAAGTGATTATAAAAACAAATAATTATTAGATATAAATTGCCTAACGAGTTGTATGAAAAAAAAATGTGGGCAATGCACCTTGGTTCTCTTCTTTCAATAGTGTTTTTATTTACAGATGAAACCAAAAGTCAACCAATTTGTAAAAATCCATCATTATGTTTAATTTAAAATGACTTTAGACCAACTTACCTCAGAATAATAATACAGTGGATAGCCAGGACCATGGGCAAACTTGACCAAAAAGTCTGGAACATCATCTTCATTATAGTAGCCAACAGCTGGGGTGCTGGTAGGAATGAAAGAAAAAAGAGTATATATATATATATTTAAATATATAATTCATCTTACATCAGACTAACCACTATAGAATGATTAAAGAAAGCAAAGTTTGAAATTTAAATCCTAGTTGACAGCTTAATTTTCTTTAATACATAAGGCTATTTTTACATGGACCTCTATTCAGGTCGCACATTCCGAGTGGGCAAAACCTAAAACCTGGGTGGGCACAGTTCTTAAAAACAGCCCTAATGATTTTCCTAGAAATTTAATAGTCAATGTATAACATTGGGAAAATAATAAATAGCTCATTGGCCATAATAGGAAAACTCTAGTTTGACATATTTTTCAAAGTATAAAAAAATTAATTTAAATTGTTTGTTTGTTTGTTTTACATGTCTGGGAATGTTCCTTCAGAGTTGAAGATAGTTTACTTTCTAATCCAAACCTCCCGCAGGATGACGGGGCATGGGAGAGGGCTGGATTTGAACCCTCGACCATCGCTAAATCCAAACAAAACAGTCCAGCGCGCAAATCTTAAAAAACCAGTGAAATTTTGGAGAAAATAAAGTCTAAGTATACTAAGTATAAGTGGTTCTACAGTAACAGCTTATTTAATTCATTTCTGATGCATATTGAATAATTCAGTATTTTAGAGAATCCATAAATGTTGTAATAAATCAATTAGTTTTCTTTTAAAGTATAATTGGATGTCATAAATAATTAGTAAAATGTTGTACCTAAAATTGCATATTTTTTGTTTTCAATACAAAATCATTTTAGAATTAAATAAAATTACTAATTAGCATGAAATATTTAAAAAATAAACAAATTTAGTTTTTAATCTGAATATATTTAAGTTTTATCCACTTGAAACAGCCAGGTTAAGCACATTTCACTAAAGCTTTGAGTAAATCTTTTGTTTTTAAGTATTTTAGCTTTTTTTCCCTCTCCAACTGAGTGTATATATAAGAATGTAAAATGTGGATTTTGTAAAAGAAGACTTCAATACTTATCTTTAGGAACATTCATTCATTTGTGTTGTTTTTTAATTGTGGTATTATTTTAAAAAATTGTTTTGAAAGTTGTTAAAGCAACACAACCTGGATTTTTACTAAAACATGTATTTTGACATATTTTAAATACTAAATTTGATTAGAATCAAATCCAAATATCAGTCATTTTTTGAATGAATTTTACTTTTTAAAAATATTTTCACAGGGTTAAAGTATATTCCTTTGTTCCAATGAAATCATTTTATTATCAATTAATGAGATAAAGTGGACACAAAAACTTTAAAAAAAGAAATGAAACAGAAAATAATAAAATGAAATAATTACATTGCTGACAACAGACAACTCTAGTAGACCAGCTTTGAGTACCAAGACCAAATCAATCACATTTATTAATGATATACATCTTAAATATCTAGACATTTTCTTTGGCATTCTAGTATATTCATTTTACTTAATTTAACTCTATTTTAGTAAGTTGTATTTTTAAACCTGTATGTTTCAGACATTGGAAACCTCAAAGACCAGATTGGTCTGTACGTCTTTCCATCTAGTGCCAATATTGTTGAGTTGAACATAGGTACAATGATGTCTTCAATACCATCGTGAGTTATGTCTACTAGTGCTGGTGGAGTCATAAAGCCTTTGTGTGTATCAGACGATAATTTCACTGACTAGTTGGATTCAAATTGAATAGAAAAAAAACTTTTAAAAGGAGATTTATGGAGAGCATTATGGAAGGGAAGGAGAGATGATTGAGAGAGTGATAAGTCTGAAAGGAAAGATGGTAAAGGATGAAGAAATAAATAACTAGTGATGAACGTTTACAAAGTAACAAGTAAAAATATGAAAGAAAACATGTTAAAGTGATTATTAAAGGTGTTTTACAATTTTCATACAACACATCTTAATATTTTTTTAAAGTTACATTCAATGCATTAAAATTTAGAGAGAATAGGTCAAATAACACAATATATCATTAAAGATAACCTTCACCCATTATACCACTATTACATAAGATCTTAACGAAGTGGTCGTCTCCTTTCCATTAGAACTAAAACAGAAAGATTTAAAAACTCCCTCATCCCACTGTTGGTCAGAGTGTTACACGATCATCTGTCATCATCAAGAAGTCCATAGAAGTCTATTCTTAAGCGCTGGTCATGTATGTGTTTCGTGTGTGAATGTTCTTTGTATTTGCATCTATAATGTTATTGTTACAGTAGTTACGCTGAGATTGTTAATTGTTGTCAAACTGAATTTCCATTTGATTGGATCAATAAAAATTATCTTATCTTATAATATATATCTATCAACAAAAATCTTATCATTAAAATAAGCTTCTCCCAATTTCTTTCTGAGCTCACCCTATCTCTAAGTCCTTGCTTGAGGCTCTCAACTTCCAGTCTCCACAGTGATCCATTGTGTGTTTCCCCTCCAGTACCGAAAATCAAGAACTGCACTCCATCGAGATGGGAGATAATTTGAGGAGAGTAGTAAGACTCACGGTTGTCAGGGACGCCTGTCCACATTACTACTTCCCCTGTTTTTCCACTTACCAACATAAGTCTCCCTGAAAGTCTATGAGCACTGCCTATAGAATAACAAAAAGATCATTCAGAAGAGCACAAGCTAAACATACGTATATTTAAAGAGAGAGAAGATGTATCAAATTATACTGTTTATACATATAAGTAAAGTAGAATGGAAGGATGTAAACAATCTAGTTCTTCATTTATCTACATCTAAGCACATTTGGCTAAAATAGTTTATTAAATAGAAAGGCTTTACATATTCAGACACTTTAAAGTTGAACAAACCTGCTTCTTGTAAAGGATCTCCGCCGTGGACCAAAATAATATCAGGAATGTCATCCCCAGTGATATCATTGATATATTGAGGAGTGTAGAAGTTCATTACTGGGTTAATCGCTTCCGTTTTGCCTAGTTCCCACAGGACCGCGCCATCTTTACAACTGATGGCCAGGAAAGTCTGTTAATTAGGACAAGTATTAGTCTCAGAGAATGTCTTGAGCATAGAATTGATAGCAGTGAGAGAAACATGTTGCTCTGTGTAACATTCATTCAGCTGGATGGTAACTTAATGACTACATTCATTCAGCTGGATGGTAACTTAATGACTACAATAGTGAAGGCACAATATGACAACGAAACCACAATGAAAAACTGAAACAACTGTAAACAACTCATTATACATTAATTAACTGAATGTACGTTTACATTAATTTTTGACAAAATAAAAATATTCATTAATTATTAAAGATCGTGACAGGAAAACTATCTGATGTTTGTCTGTCAATCATTTCCCCTTAAGTATACACTGACACTTATATCGATTCCTACTCTATGATATAGTAGTTATATTCTATACACATACACGATATGTAAAAACATATGTACACACTGTCATGCCTATTGATCTCTGCATGTAATTCATTGTATTAGGTACACACAAACATATGTATTTACCTTTGCAAGTAGTTCATAAATATCATGTATTAACACTGGCACCTATTGACCTTTGCAGTAAATGTTTAATGTGTAAACAATGACACACGTATTGACCTTTGCTAGTAAATGTTTTAATGTGTAACTACTGAGAATCTGTACATGATGTCTGTAAAGAAACATAGACTAATGTCTGCATGTGATGTCTATAAAGAAACATAGACTAATCACTGCTTGTGATGTCTTTAAAGAAACATAGACTAATGTCTGCATGTGATGTCTGTAAAGAAACATAAACTAATGTCTGCATGTGATGTCTGTAAAGAAACATAGACTAATGTCTGCATGTGATGTCTGTAAAGAAACATAGACTAATGTCTGCATGTGATGTCTGTAAAGAAACATAGACTAATGTCTGCATGTGATGTCTGTAAAGAAACATAGACTAATGTCTGCATGTCTGTAAAGAAACATAGACTAATGTCTGCATGTCTGTAAAGAAACATAGACTAATGTCTGCATGTGATGTCTGTAAAGAAACATAGACTAATGTCTGTATGTGATGTCTGTAAAGAAACATAGACTAATGTCTGCATGTGATGTCTGTAAAGAAACATAGACTAATGTCTTCATGTGATGTCTGTAAAGAAACATAGACTAATGTCTGCATGTGATGTCTGTAAAGAAACATAGACTAATGTCTGCATGTCTGTAAAGAAACATAGACTAATGTCTGCATGTGATCCTCTCACCCCTGCACGTCCAGCGGAAAGACAATCTTTGACGCCATCTTTGTTCAGGTCATACTGACAATTGAGGCCGTAAATCTCGTGTAATGTGTAACGGCGCCATAATTCTTTTCCCGTGGCGCCGTCCAGCGCAATTAGCCCCCCATAACAAGGTTTGTTGCCGTCAAAATAAATGTCGCAAACAATCTCCTTGACTCCGTAACCATCGGCACCTGAAAAAGGAACAGACACAAATTGATGTAATCAAGTCAGAACCTATAAAACAAACAGAAAATAATGTACTCAAGTCAGAACCTAAAAAACAAACAGACAGGACCATACATGCATAAGTCAGCACTTAAAAAACAAACAGTATTAAATGATGTTGTCTACTCAAGTGGACAGTAGACTACAGTCTTTTACATTAAAGGTTCGGCAGAATATTCAACAGAATAAACAGTTTAATATAAAACTCAATGTAATTTCTGTAGACAATAAATTAGACCAGGGAGGCCCAAAATACAATTCGAGCGTTTATCGGCATCTTTGAAAAAAAAAAGCATAAATGTTAATCCCAACATTTAAAAGTATTTTTGCGACAAAAAGTGTAGAGTGATCGAACGGATGAGACACGTCATATGTAATAACTGAACATTGTGATTTTTTGCACTATCTGACAAATCTGACATTAGTTGGGAAGGGGGGGGGGGGAATTTTTGATGCAGACGTACATTTGGAAGTTGATTTCGGGAAAACAATGTCAAACATCCAACTGATTCACTCACTCAGCGGTGTCATACAGCCAACTGATTCACTCACTCAGCGGTGTCATACAGCCAACTGATTCACTCACTCAGCGGTGTCATACAGCCAACTGATTCACTCACTCAGCGGTGTCATACAGCCAACTGATTCACTCACTCAGCGGTGTCATACAGCCAACTGATTCACTCACTCAGCGGTGTCATACAGCCAACTGATTCACTCACTCAGCGGTGTCATACAGCCAACTGATTCACTCACTCAGCGGTGTCATACAGCCAACTGATTCACTCACTCAGCGGTGTCATACAGCCAACTGATTCACTAACTCAGCGGTGTCATACAGCCAACCAGCTTTGATATCACTTCTTTGCCGATAACTCACAGTTGAACGATTCCTCATTTCCCTGGCATGTGTCGCATCTGGTAACAAAAAGTAGCGGACTCGTTACAAGGTTGAGCGACTGGATGGTTGAGAATGCGCTCAAGATGAATGAAGATAAAATAGAAGACATTAAGATTGGCCACTGGAAACAACAAAAGTCGAGAGTACTCATTTCCTATTCATCACGAACAGGCAGGTTCCTTTTATCCACGAAGTTCGCAATCACGCTTAAGTCAGTTCTACAAGGGTCTGTATCAGCAGCTACGTTAATTGTCCTATAGGCCTATTAGTCGACAAAAAAGCTAGCTATGGTATTAAATCCCAGTCTTAGCAAGGATTCGAGCCCGGGACCTCCAGTGAAATCGAAAATCTACTACAAGTGGCTATGTTTTCATTGGATCTACAACAAAGAAATACCCTTGAATTATGTGAGCTGATCAATCGATATGTCTCTCAGAGAGCCCTGCGTTCCATGAGCTCAACGCTTCTAGTGGTGCCACGTTTCTCCCTCAAAAGCTATGGTTTGCGGGCTTTTTCAGTGCACGGCCTAAAAGTTCGGAACTCACTCCCCATTGATCTCAGACAGACAACATACTTCACTACATTCAAGAAGAACATTAAGACCTTTCTGTTCAAAACTTTTTTAGATTAGTTTGTCATTTTGACTCTTGTGTTTATGTCTGTTATGTTATTATAAAGCGTTGAGCCTCCATTATGTTTGTTAGCAGCCTTTTATAAATGATATAATTAACTATTCATATTATGACCGTAGACATAAAGTTAGATAAACGTGTTTGCAATAACAATGAGTAGGGAGCTGACTAGTTAGCATTACGTTTATACATTTATGCACTAGGTTTTAGATTTTTTATAAAACAAAATGTGTATTAGTACATTTAGTACTGTCTGTGAACCAGCTACTTACATTTCAAACAAAGTATTTACTTTTTAAAAGAAAAAAATCTAGTATATATATAAGTAGAATATACTTTGAAATAACAATGAATAAGTAGTGTTTCATATTATACATGTTAATCACAGGGTGCTACCCATAAGAATAACCCATTTATGACAAACTCAACACGTTATTGATGGATATAGATCTACAATGAAATAAATATTGATTGGCTTCTACTGTTAAGTAGTCATATAAAAGTTATCACTCTACTCAATGGTTGTGTAGCTTAAAAAGATGTTTTCAAGAGATAGGCTTAAATCCCTGTTCCATAATCTACCTCTGGATGGCACTTAGATCTAGTTGATTTATGAACAGCAATATATCGCTGGCAATATATTCCAGAACTTTCTAAGAACAGCAAAAAAACAACAAAAAAAAAAACACCATTTAAACATTGTAGCCAAAATATGGCGTCACGTCTTTCTGTGAGTTTTTTTTACATGAGACTTCTGTTCATTGTGTTTTTTCTAGTTAATGTTCATTTTTTTTCTAGTTAATGTTCATTTTTTTCTAGTTATGTTCATTTTTTTTCTAGTTAATGTTCATTTTTTTCTAGTTATGTTCATTTTTTTTCTAGTTAATGTTCATTTTTTTTCTAGTTATGTTCATTTTTTCCAACTTCATTTGAAAGTCTTAGTGACTTGATCTTGAATTATTAATATCAGATCATAATGAGCCTGAATTCAGAAATTCTACAAGCTTCCTCGTCCAGACTACTTTGGCTGAGTTGATGGAAACAACCGTTGAACATGTCCAGACTCGACTCTGTCTCGTAAGCATTTAGAATGAATAGAGTTTGTGGTCTACTTGAAATATTGTTATATCACTCCAACAGAGCGAATAAAATAAAAGTGATTTTTTCCCATTTCCGTGTGGTACATGACAAGTGAGGTAAAAAAAATTTCACTCTTAAGGTGTTTTGCAAATTTAATAATTGACCTTCTTTTTGTTATCATTGAATTATTTTTGTTTTTAATTGAAGTCTTTTATTACAATTTACTGGGTTTTTATTTTTGGTTGAATCAACTTACCGTTTTTCTTCATTGTTGAATAGATTTTATTTATTAGATGCATTTGTAAACTTTGTTTTCAAACTCCACAGTAGCGTAAGTCTGTTGAGACTAGAACATTTGAAGCACATTTGAAAATTCCATATCACCACAAGACTCGTGATCCATTCAACCTTCCCCTTCAACTTAAAGCCTTTCTTTTTAAACAGTGCCCTTCCAAGCTCCAAGCAGTCTTGGGGAAGTGCATAGCAATTTTTCTTAGTCAAGGTTTTGTGTGCAAGTGTGTTTCTATATACGGCTATGATTTACTAGGGTTAAGGTTTTGAAAACAATCTACCCCTTCTCTTTTATTTTTAACAAATCTGGATCGGTCATTGCTTCACATGAAGATATAAGAAAGCTTTTAAGCATAAACATTAAAACTAGTTCTACCGCCTCCCTTTTCGTTTCTTTTTTAAAGACCTTCGTCTTCTCATTTTGTAGTTTTGGTGAAAAGAGGCCGCACTGCATAAAAATATATATCTTTGAATAAGCAGCACAAACATGTAGGCTACATCCGCCCCAAAGCCATCCCCTCCTCTAAGAAATCGCCAGTTAAACTTTTTCCCCAGCCTCGTATTTTAAGAATTTTGCAGTTCATATAATACATTTGTTTGCTTATCAAAGTAAAGCGTAGCAATAAACGGAAAAAAATGAGCAATGAGGTGATGGAAGTAGTGAACATCTTTTGAGAGATTACGATTAAAATACTTAAGATCATGCCGCTGAGAACGTATCTCCTGTCGGCCATCTTTCGCGTAATCGTTATTTGTCAATCTCTCTTTCTTGAATATAGGCGCGTCATTTTTAACTTCACTTTTTTTTAAAATTCCAATATCTATTTAAATAAAAATTAATATTTAAAATATTGCTGATTTTATTTTACAACTATTATGATGATGAAAAGTTCTGAAGATGAAATGACAGGAAATGAAATATAAATTCTACGTCGATAAATCCATCAAGCCCATTGGAGCACAAACATCGTCGTAAGATACACACACTGCATGCAGTCTCCACCAGTCAACAAAAGCTAAATGTACTTACCAGTGGCAAATCCTAAAACGACGTCCAATACTCCATCCTGATTTACATCCACTAATCGAAATGCAGACTCAGTTAATAACTTGGGAATACCCACGACCCAAACATCGCTAACCTCCAATTTATCACAGCCGATTAAAATTGCTCTTTCAGATTTCACAGTATCTCCAGGTAAAGATTCTCCTTGCTTTACCAAGACACTGTTTGTTATACTTGTGTGTTTATTGGCGATGTAAACAATAGTTGCCATGACACCGCACAATACGCTCACCAAGGCAACGAAGTAAAATATAGGTTTGAAAAGAGAAAAAAATTGACATTCAGATGTCCTTGTTTTCACCTTTGTTCTCTGACTTTTAGTGCGAGGATGCATCAAAGGTTTGGAGGCAGAAATTTCGAGGTGCGGATCTTGTACGAACACTTCATCTTCATCGGACTCTTGGACGTCATAGCCGTTCTCCACTACAGGAATTTCTTCATTGATAAAACCATTTCTGTTTTTACGCTTTTTGCTGAAGAATACTCGAGCACTTGCCATTTTGTTGATAAGTCAATAATTTGTTCAGTTGGATCGAAACTCTTTCGTTTTTTTTACTTGTTCAAATATACATTTATTTTGTTGATCTCAAGAATGTAGCAATCAAACTATTCCTTTTTCATCGGATACAAAGGTTTCTTGACAATTTGTTTTTTCAAACCATGAATTTAATAAACTTTTGAATATTCTTTCCGGTGTTAAAAATATTATATCCCTGGGAAAAATTCAACCTGTGAAAGAAAAATTCGGAAAATTAGATTTTGACTTCATATCTTCACAAATGTCTATTGATATTTTAAAAGAATTTCTTTGTTAGGTTTTTTTTAACTATACCGCCTTCAAATGTTCAAAATCGATTTGTTTCACATTTTTTTAAAACAATGATCAATTGACTTCATGTGATTCAATTTATCAGGTGGCTTCACATGAACAATTATCTGTAGGCAAGCTCAACAGCGACTTTAGTTAGAAATACTATTTCATATTAATCTTCCCATACCTTTATAATTATATAAATTATATAATTATATATTTATATAACAATCTGTCTTCAATCCTCTGTAAACTATAAAATCTCTACCACTATAGTCTCATTTGCATCGACTATTAAACAAACAACTGAGGCAGGTTTTACTAGCTGGACTTTGTAAGAATACAAATGGGAAGCAAGAAAAACATAAAAAAATAATATAAAAAAACGTTATACGAAGTGTAATTGTATCAAATAGTTTGGATCAGTCATATTATTAAATTTGTAATAGATCTAGACCAACAACACTAAATCTATCCTGTTAGAAATATTTTAACCAATTGTTTTGCTTAGCGCTATTTCATGCTTTTTACTTTCTCAATACGCTATGATCCTATCATTTATCTTGACCAGTTGAGAACATGGAGGAGAAGGAACAAAGGGATATCTATCTCACCACGCCTCCTCAAACCGACATACTTACCACTCTGCTACTGATGTGCTTATGACTAAAGAAGATCTCATAGTTATGTATTGTTTGTTTCGAACTAATTTTAAAGCGGCGACATATAAAGGAGACTAATTTAGCTTATACCACTACTTCACTCATGATTTCTTTCCCTTGTCCAAGATAAGAAAACTAAATAAGTAATTACCATTAGTTAATTGTTCAATTTTTTTTTTATTGATTCTTGTGTTGTGTTGTCAGGTAAAACGTATGTTCAGTGATTTTAATATATTTTTCCTCTGTCCGTCTCTTGCCATTGTAATATACTTCGTTTTTCTGTCATTGATCTTCATCTTCCTATTGATCGAGATGCTTCGTCCAGTTGTGTGAAAGCTCTAGCAATATCAGAGTGTTTTTACCCAATAAGGCAGTGTTATTGGAATAATCAAGATATTGCAAAGGTTGGTTGTGGCCCTATGTTTTCTTTTCCGAAGTAGATCTAGTTAGTAATTGTTCCCCTTATATGTGTACATGTTTTACAACTCTCCAGTGTGGAAGAGCATATAGGACAGTGAGTCTCCTTGTCTAATTCTCGTTTAAACCATAAATTCCAGTGAGTAATCTCCCTGTAATATGACTGTCACAGCATTGTTTGAGAATCACTGTGACATGAGGTGAATAGTAGTCACACAAAATAAGCGTGGCCATTCGCACGGGGAAAAGGATCGCGTCTGAATCTGGCCATGCGGGTCGTAACTTGTAACTCGGTCCTCAGAGTGGAAGGACATTTTGTTCTATAAGAGTAAGGGATTTATACAAAGTGTCTTTGTGAAAGGATTCTTATTCCAAACGTATGATTTGTGAGATATGAGTTGTTCTGGAACTTATATTCTATTGCTCATTGAGCATTTATGTCTGGATTGCTTATATATTATTATTTTATATTAATAAATATATTGTCTGCTGACACTGTGTTATTCTGTGAATTTCTATGTTTCTCGTGACAATAAAACTCAGAACACGCACACAAGAATCTAAAGTAACATCTAATAATTAGCCAGTAATACTAGGTGTTACAACGACTTAACGTTTTGGGTTGTTCAATGTCACGTGTCTTGTTTGTTAGGTTTGTAGTGTGTCATATAGATATTTCCTTTTGATACTGTCATAAAAAAAACATAAGCCATTTATAGTCTATATAGAGTTGGTCGACTGTATTCATGGCATTTTTCTAGTATATATCTTAGTGTAAAAATGTGATCGGTTGTGGATCTATTGGGTCTAAAATCATATTGGTAGCCACCTAAGATTTCTTCGAAATATTTACCATACCAAGTATCATTGTTATAACTATTATAAGCTTAATTAGTATCTTACAAGTCACATGTAAGAGAGAGAGAGATTCTTATCTTATCTTCTTATCTTATCTTATATAATACAGACGTTACTTCAAAAAAGAAGATGATTACGTCCTACGCGTCATGCATTTAGTCATGCATATTAACCAATGACTTAAATTCTGCCAAGTCACTGGTTTTCCTGGCTAGCTCAGGCAACCCATTCCATGCTCTAATAGCACTAGGGAAGAAGGAGTATTTGTACAAATTTGTTCTAGCATATGGGACGAGGAATGTGCCTTTATCTTTGTGTCTTTCAGAGTATTTTATTAAATTTTGTATTTGAAGATTATGGTTTAGTGCTTTATGTATGATTGCTATTTTAGTTTTGAGCCTTCTGTCCTGAAGGCTTTCTAAATTTAGTGATTTTACTAAAGGTGTTACTCTAGTCAAATGTGAATATTCGTTTGTTATGAATCTCACTGCTCTATTTTGTGTCTTTTCCAGTTTCTTAATGTTTTCTTGAGTTGAGGGGTCCCAAACGGAGGATGCATATTCTATTATTGGCCTAACCAAGGTTAAATAACATTTTAGAAATTTCTAAATAACATAATAGAAATTTCTTTTAATAAATCCTAATGCTTTGTTTGATTTTTTTGTAGTTTCATCAATAATGGGAACAAAGGGAAGCGTGGTCGAGAGGCCAAGTGTGCTTGAACTTGGCTTGGCTTGGCTACCTAGAAGGGGGCTCGAGGTTCGACACCCGACTCGGGCAGAGTTGTGTTTACTGAGCGCCTAAAGGCAGCACGGAAAACTAACTCCTAGATACCCCCTCCCCCCACCGGTCCACAAATGAGATTGGACCAAAAAAGCGCTCTGAGCATGCTATAAGCATGAAAGTAGCGCTATATAAAAGCTATAATAATAATAATATGGGGATTCCATGACAGTTTTTCATTTATTATAACACCTAGGTATTTTGCATGTTACTGGTTTGCCATGAATAAGATAAGTGGAATTAATTTGTTTTAGTTTTTTTGTTACTCTTGATAAATGACATTTTTCTGGGTGGAAAAACATGCTCCAATTTGATTCCCATTTCTGTAATTCATTTAATTCTCTTTGTAAAATATCTGTGTCTTGTGTTGTTTTTATTGTTCTATATATTATGCAATCGTCTGCAAATAATCTGACTTTTGTTCCTGAAGTAATGCAATTTGGTAAATCATTTATGTAAATTAAAAATAGTAGTGGACCCAAGACTGTTCCTTGATGTACACCTGAGTTTACTGTTATCGGTGTTGATTTAGAGCCATTTATTATTACAGTTTGTTCTCTCCCTATCAGAAAATCTTTAATCCCAGTGGACCATTAATGTTCCATCTCTCAAACAGAAATCATGGCCGTGTCCTTTCCAGACCTAGATCATTTACAATTATGATCTGTTCGGTTTCCTTGTGTGTAAAAGCTTTCTTAACGATATTTTTTATACCAGAAGATTGATAGCCTTGCGCACATTTATCTATTGGCTGACTCTTTCAGCTCTCTGAATAGCTGCCTTTACTTTTGAGTAAGGTGCCATAGCCTCTGTGGAAGTTATTGAATTCACTAACAGATACAAATATACAGTCTTCTTTTTTAGAAGTAGACATAGCCAGATGTTTGTAACATTTCTTCAAATAAAAGTTTCGACTTTGCAAGTTTTCCATAAATTGATAGGAGTGAATCGCATGTAGCGAGATGGCTGTGTTGTAGAGCGCTCTTCTTTCAACTAAGAGTTTTGCTTTGAACAGATGATAACGTTTTCATTGTCAGGATTTCATAACTTTGCTCTTGTAAGTTTATAATTCTTTGTTGAAGTCAATACATTATAGGATCATTGTACTGACGACATGACAACTACGGGAAACTGTATTCCCTGGTATAAGTAAGCGTGAAGTCACTTAGGGCACCAACAACTAGCCGTGTTTTGTTTTAGCAGCAAACTGTAATTCACAATACCAACGGCAACATAGAGTTAGATTAGTGCTGAAGAAAAGATTTATAAATCACCAACCTGAGTGTCGCCATTTCTCTAGTTCTATCACTGACACCAGATTCAGTCGAAGAGATCGATGCCAGATGTGTGTGTTGCCACTAACACAATAGACAGAATGCTCGACTTTAGAAGGACCATTTACACTTGTACTAAACAGAATACTGATCCTATAACAAACTGAACGAACAGATGTGTGAATTTATAGGGAAAAGTAAACAATGATAACGGATGAAAATAAATCCCCCCCATTCGATTGAATATTTGTAATCTCTCTTTATGAAGTCCACCGCTCTCGTCTCTAGCATGGAGAGAATTCTATGGAATAACAAGCTGTCTACGGGGTCTAATAATATCTAAACTTTAGCTGAGAGAAAATGACAGTTAAAAATGTCCGTACTGATACGTACACTAGCAATAATGTAATAACAGCATATTATACCAGCTAGTTCTAAACTATATTTAGAACCAAAACAAAGTAAGATGTAGGCCTAATACGCAAAAAAAAAAAAATGATTGTCACTTCGGAACTCCATACTTTGTCTTGGATCTCAACGAGTTAGACCCTGAAAGAATATTGATTAACCATGTCACAGCAAAGAGCTCACTCTCCACACACACACACACATACATTGGAGCGTGCTGGAAATAGAAACGTCACCACGGCTGCTAGACTTCTCTAGCACCAGCACCTACAATAGTTCTAAAATTATATACATCTAATGATGTGCTTCATTTCGCATTGAAATTGTTATTTATAGACTTATACAAATTCTAAGTGAAGTTTATAATTCCTTGTTGAAGTCAATACATTATACACCACATCCTTACACTAAGAGACCCCGCCCCCCCACACACACTAAACTAACCACTCGGACAGGTGCACCACACCATTGCACTAACTTGCAAGTATACACCCACACGCACACATACACCTTGCAAGTATACACCCACACGCACACATACACCTTGCAAGTATACACCCACACGCACACATACACCTTGCAAGTATACACCCACACGCACACATACACCTTGCAAGTATACACCCACACGCACACATACATCTTGCAAGTATACACTCACACGCACACAAACACCTTGCAAATATAAGCACACACATACATCTTGCAAGTATACACCCACACACACACACAAACATCTTGCAAGTATACACCCACACACACACAAACATCTTGCAAGTATACACACACACACAAACATCTTGCAAGTATACACCCACACGCACACATACACCTTGCAAGTATACACCCCCCCACACACACACAAACATCTTGCAAGTATACACCCACACACACACACAAACATCTTGCAAGTATACACCCATACGCACACACAAACACCTTGCAAGTATACGCACACACACACACACACACATCTTGCAAGTATACACACACACACAAACATCTTGCAAGTATACACCCACACGCACCCTTGTAAATTTTCAGTCATAAATAGTCATATCAATAGCCCACATACACCTTGCAAGTATACGCACACACACACACACACATACATCTTGCAAGTATACACCCACACACACACACAAACATCTTGCAACTATACACCCACACACACACACACAAACATCTTGCAAGTATACACCCACACACACACATACACCTTGCAAGTATACACCCACACGCACCCTTGTAAATTTTCAGTCATAAATAGTCATATCAATAGCCCGGTGGGTCACAAGTTCTTAAGAGAAATTACATTTACTACAATATCATTCATTCATTCTCATAGTGTCACTAATTTACCAATTTAAAAAAAAAAAGCAATTTAATACAACTGTGGTGATCGTCACTAGTTGAATAGTTCAGAGAGTATTGTTTCATTGATCAGGTTATGCAAATTTAAATAATAGGATTTTAAATCCAATATATGAAGCTTGTAATTTTTGCGACATTCGACTCTGTCAATTTTATACCCAAATTATGCCAAGGTGGAAGTATTCAACAATAATATATTTTAATATTTTAGCTTGAAAGCCTGTTGCAATATCAATATCCAAAAACAATTAGCCAACACCAAACCAAATAAAGCGTCTGGACCTGATGGTATTCCAGCTAGATTACTCAAATAACTAAGCAATGAGCTAGCCCCAGTGTTCAAAATACTATTTCAGTCATCGCTTAACCAGGGCAGAGTACCAAAGGACTGGAAAGAAGCTAATGTCACCCCCCTATTTAAAAAAAGTAGAAAAATCTGACCCAGGAAATTACAGACCAGTATCACTTCCCAGCATCACATGTAAAATCCTAGAACACATAATATGTAGCAACATCATAAACCACTTAGACATAATGTCCTCACCCCACCCAACATGGCTTTAGGAAATATAGATCATGTGAAACACAACTAATAGGACTAATTGATGATTTTTCAAAAGGTTTAGATAATAGTGAACAAATAGATGCTATCTTACTAGATTTTTCCAAGGCTTTTGACAAAGTTCACCACCATAGTTTGCTTAAAAAATTAAAATATTTCGGCATTAATGGTCCACTGCATCAGTGGATTTAAGATTTTCTGATAGGGAGAGAACAAACTAATAATAAGTAATAATAAATGGCTCTAAATCAACACCAATAACAGTAGACTCAGGTGTACCTCAAAGAACAGTCTTAGGTACACTACTATTTTTAATTTACATAAATGATTTACCAAAATTGCATTACTTCAGGAACAAAAGTCAGATTATTTGCAGACGATTGCATAATATATAGAACAAAAAAAAAAACACAAGACACAGATATTTTACAAAGAGGATTAGATGAATTACAGAAATGGGAATCAAATTGGAGCATGTCTTTCCACCCAGAAAAAATGTCAGTTGTTAAGAGTAACAAAAAAACTAAAATTAATTCCACTTATCTTATTCATGGCAAACCAGTAACACAGACTAAAAACGCAAAATATCTAGGTGTTATAATAAATGAAAAACTGTCATGGAATCCACATATTGATGAAACTATAAAAAAAATCAAACAAAGCATTAGGATTTATTAAAAGAAATTTCTATAAATCAAATAAGAACATAAAACTAAAATGTTATTCATAACAAACGAATATTCACATTTGACTAGAGTAACACCTTTAGTAAAATCACTAAATTTAGAAATCCTTCAGGACAGAAGACTCAAAACTAAAATAGCAATCATACATAAAACACTAAACCATAATCTTCAAATACAAAAACAAAATTTAATAAATTACTCAGAAAGACACAAAGATGAAGGAACATTCTTCGTCCCATATGCTAGGACACATTTGTACAAATACTCCTTCCCTAGTGCTATTAGAGCATGGAATGGGTTGCCTGAGCTAGCCAGGAAAACCAGTGACTTGACAGAATTTAAGTCATTGCTCTATGCCTCAGAAACGTGGACAGTGTACAGAAAACATGCAAAAAAACTGAATCACTTCCACATGACATGTCTAAGAAAAATACTGAATGTCAAAAGGCAAGACAAAATACCAGCTACTGAAGTCATTCGAAGAGCGGGTCTGCTAAGCATCCATACAAACCTGATGCAGTCCCAGCTGCGATGGGCAGGACACGTCTGCAGAATGGAAGACCACCGCATCCCTAAACGACTCTTGTATGGCCAACTTAGGGAAGGAAAGCGCTCGCAAGGTGGTCAAAGAAAGTGCTTCAGGGACACCCTCAAAGCTTCTCTGAAGGCGTTCAGCAAAGACCCAGCCACCTAAGAGACAGAGGCACATGACAGAGCATCATGGCGTCGCGCTATGAAAACTGACGCACAAGTTGCTGAGGAAAAGAAAACAACAATGGCAGAAGAAAAACGCCAGAGAAGAAAAGCAAGGCCCAGGACACCAGCTCTAGCTGGAATAACCTGCCCAGTGTGCGTCCGAACATTCCGGGCTCACATAGGTTTCACCAGCCACATGAGGAGGCATAAAAACCCCAGTGCAAGGCCCTCATCCCCCTGCATGACAAAGTGGTCATCATCGAACCACGATGGACGAACTATATATAAAAAGTTCTTATGCTAGACCTATAGATGCAGACTTAGAAGACGGTGCATGCTATGTTTCTCAACGTTTATTGGTTGATTGAACTCTTAAATGAAGACATGCTGACGTAGTTGTCTTTAAGATAGAATGTCTAAACTTCTATACCAAAGTTTGAAAGATTATCCTATTTGAAAAACTATAACGGTCAAATCAAGAGTTTTCCAAGTGTGACCAATTAGCTAGTAATTTCCAAAAGATATACATAAACTGTCAAAATTTTTGGAATATGGTTAGAGTCGTTTTAGAGATCCGTGTCTACCCTTTTTCTTTTTTTAACCCAATGAAAATGTTGCAAGCTGATTAGAGGAATTAAAACAACAACAACAGTGCCGACATATTTTATTCAATATTAAACTTTCAACAAAAATAAACATTTAACAAACAAGAAAAAAAATTAAAATACATTTTTTTAAAAGGCAATACCTCCATTATACAACAGAAATATAACAAAATATTAATTAAACAAATTTTTGGTTCAAACCGAGTATCGAACTCTTGATTTTGTCACCGTCACTCCGTGGAGGTACCATGTTACCAAATCTGCTAGTGAGCAATGTGATTATTTATTGGTATTTTCATTAGATGGACATCTAGATCTAACACTAGACCTTGACTTCTGATTTAGAACTCTTAAGATCTAGTTTAGATCTAGAGCTACTTCTAGATCTAGATATTATCTATATTACGTAATAGGCCTAAATATAAGAAAATCTTAGATATTCTTTCAATAAACTTGAAGCAACTTAAAAAATTACTCAGTTATCGCATAATATCGGTACACTACGGCTGACTACGCCATGTTTTTTTTATTATTATTATTGATTAATTCCAAGGATAGACCTTCAAATCTAATCTTAGAAAACGATAAATTTTCTGGACGCAATAGTCCTTTCAAAACCGATGTTGGCTCTAGATTTAAGTTTAGTTCTCAAGCCAAATTTTCTTTTTTTTTTGATTTGAAAAATTACAACGGTCAAACTAGAATATTCCCAATGTTGCCAACGATCTAGTAATTCTTTTCTCAACGATATACATCAACTGTTAAATTTCTAGGAAAATCGTTAGAGCCAAGGTTCTATGCATGTTCTGAAAGGTTCCATGTAGTTCTGACTTGAATAGCTAGACTAGATTCCTCAAAACATGGTGTTCAAAAATGATAGGAAAAACTATAGGCTAAATCCCTCGGTAAATAGTGTTTACAAATGATTGGAAGGAACAGTTAGTTGACTAAATCTCTCGGTAGACAGTGTTTACAAATGATTGGAAGGAATAGACTAGAAGACAAGCCTTTCTATTATTTGTAGTATTATCATGGGCGTAGCCAAGGTGATGGTTTGGGGGTTCAACTCCCCCACCCCCGGAAATGAAATCCTCCCGCAGGGGAATGGAATTTAGTGACTGATTTTTTTTTTTGCTTTGATTTTGTTTATTTTAGATGAGAATTTAATGTCACTCGCCCCAGCGCAGCCAATGGGGGTTTTGAGTTTAAAATCCCCCCTCCAGTGAGTTATGGGTTTAAATGCCCCTCTTCTATAAAACCAAAATAATGCAAAAGACAGCCACCAAATTCCATGAGCGTAGCCAAAGGGGATTTTGAGTTTAAAACCCCCTCCAATTTTTGTTTACGATAAAATCCCCTCTCCACTATAAGACAAAAGCATAAAACAGTCACCAAATTCTATGAGCGTAGCCAAGAAGGGTAAAAAAAACTCTGGATGGGTTTAGTTATAACCACCTGCAGAGGGTTTTGAGTTTAAAACCCCTCTACAGTGCGATTTGAAGCTAAAAGCCGTCTCTTCAATATAAAATTAAAGCAAACTACAGTCACAAAATTCTATGAGCGTAGACAATGAGGTTTTGAGTTTAATCCCCCACTTCAGAAAGATTTAAGTTTTAAACCCCCTCCAGGTGGTTTTGAATTTAAAACCTCCTACAGAGAGCTTTAAGGTTAAAAAACCCTCTTCAATATTATTTGAAAGCATAATACAGTCACTAAATTTTAAGAAAGTAGCTAAGGGGTTTTGAGTTTGTGTTAAAAAAAAAACTTATAGAGATTTTTTAGTTTAACCCACCCACCAAAGATGGTTTTGACCATAAAAGTTCCATTTTCGATATAAATTCTAAAGCAAGCTGCAGTCACCAAATACCATGAGCGTAGCTAAGTGGGGATACACATTTCTACCAGTCACTCCATTAATAATGTGCACTAAATAGCAGAATTGGTTTCTGAGCTAAATAATTTTTAATAGCAGAATAATGCACTGTAGATACCTCAGAATTTGCTTTTTTAAAAAATAAATAGCGTAAAAAGTGCTTGGCTGTGGGGCTCTGCCCTGCACCCTGATCGGGGAGCTCACAGCGCTCCCCCAGGCGGGGTGTCTACAGTCTTTCCACTAACTCAAGGAAGAACCTATTCCAGGATTCAAGAGAGAGAGAGAGAGAGAGCTATGGCGGGGGGGGGGGGGAGAAGGGTTAGAAAACAATACCCCCTGAAAAAAATCCTGGCTACGCCCATGTGTACAATTATTATTATGTGGCTAGACACAATTATTTAAAATTACGAAACATTCACATAATGCTGGTTTACAACATTTGGATAATTATAAAAATAATTTAACAATTAATAACAGCATTTAAATAATTTTACACAATATTGACATTAATATTACAGCTATTACAATAGTTTCATAAAGCATTAGATCATTAGTTTACATTTCAATAAAATTATTACAGTATATTTATAACAATACTAAAACAACAGTTTTACATGCTAAGAAAATTATTACAACCACTTAATAACATTAAGGCCAAATTTATTTTTTTTAGCAGGAGCTGTCTTTAGATTCTATCTTTCCACCTATGTTATTCGAAACAGTGTTTGGGTTTTTCTGTATTTCTAGTTGAACTGTTAATGGGTTTTTCTTTTCTTCCGCTCCGTCCTGTATAGCATTTTTGTTGAAACTTAATTCTGTTTCACTTTCCTCAAAAACAACGTCAGACTCTTTATCCTTCTCAGCTATAACCGATGGAAGTCTTTCTGCCACAATCAAATGACTTCTTTCTGCAGCACTTAATTTTCTTTCTTGGTGTGCTGGAGCCAAAATGTCCTCGTCTCCTTTATTTCCATCTGAAGTTAACCCTTTGCTTTCCACATCACTCATTCTTCGGTCAATGTTCACAAAGTTTCGAAAGTTTTCGCTTTTAGTTATAGTGAAGGCTCTAAGGAAAGATTCAAATCGAAGTTTCAGTTCCTCCACGTCGTCATCCAGAAGAGCAATGCTGCTTTTCACCAATGTGACCTCAGTCTCCGTGTCCAGGTCTCGGACTCTTTCTTCTAAATCTTTGATTCGATCAACCGTGTCCACGTAGTTGAGGGCGTTGTCCTTTAACTCGTTAATATCATCGAGTGCTTGAGGTATAATGTTGGTTATCATATCAGTACTGACCTGGTTAGACTGGACTTTTTCTTCCACTTTTTTAATACGTTCTAACAACAGATCTGAAGTCGAAATAAACAACAAGCGAAATATAAATGTATAAATATACCGTACATCTTTATTCTTTATTCCTAACATTGATCTATTAAGTGTTATTATTAGTTATAATAATATGATATAAAATAATAATATTATTTATGTATGTATTCTCCGATGTTACTATTTTAAAGGCATTCTGTAGGGTGATCTAATAGAAGGCTGGAGAGCCGCTGGTAGCCCACTTTTAAGGTATACTGATGTATGCAAACGCGACTTCAAGCTCTTCAAAATCGACTTAACAGTTTTGAAAAAGAGGCACTGGATACATCCATATGGGTTTGAGTTTGAGTTTTGAGTTTTTGGCACATCGGCACAATTTAGGCCATGTCGTGCCCATATATCCATATATAGAGCAAGCAACAAGAAAGGGTCCTAAATTTTAGAAAGAAGGGTGAAAGTGCAACAGCGATTGGAGTTTACATCTGCCCAACCGGTGACAGCATCGTGTAACAAGGATTGGACTCTTTTGTCACACGAGAAGCTGCAAAGTGTAAAGGTCATCTCTCGAGACGTAAAATGCCACAGAACTATTTTCTAACAGTTTAGGAAAAAAAAGGTTACGTTTGGTTTAAATAAACTGAGAATACAAATTGTAAGAACATATTTATGAACAAGCCTATTAAATTAAGTACACACTCAGCACAGACCAAATCTCTTCCTATCATTGTCTACATGGCTGGTAGTTAACACATTGGTCTTTGTGCGTTGAACTGAGTGTGACGTTGGTGTAGTTAAAGTAGGCCCTAATTTCATATTAGCTTATAAATGGCGCTGCTAGGCCTGGACCAGCTCACATTTAATGTTTGGGAAACAGATACACATACATTTATATATGGGATAATTACTTTAGTTTCAACTCTAGACACAGTTATAATAAATTTAAAAAACAACAAATAGAAAACAAGACATAGAAAACAAGAATGCTTGTTAAAAACAAAGCTTATCTAAGTGAAGGAACCGCTAAGTACTACGATCTATCTGAAAATTACGGGGTTTATCTCCCTTTCTGCTATATATAAAACGAATTGTTTAATTTTTGGATTGATTCGTGTACAATACATGTATTGTTATTGACTATGAATAATTATGCAAAATTAAAACCATGAATGGGAAGTGGAATAAGGGGACTATATCGACACATATATCCACACCTCTTATTAAATAGCATTTATTCCCCTTATTTTGAAATCAAGCAAAAAATTTATCACCAACAATTAATAAACAAATTGTTTAATGTTTAGCGGCCCCCGAAAGGGGAATAGACGCTATTACTATTGTATCCAGATCTAGTCTTCTGTCGTGCTGAGCTGGACAGTGCGATTGCCAAGTGTAAAAATGGAAAGACTCCACGGCCAGACAAGGTTACACCTGAGATGGTAAGACATCTCGGGAGCACGGCCAGACAAGGTTACACCTGAGATGGTAAGACATCTCGGGAGCACGGCCAGACAAGGTTACACCTGAGATGGTAAGACATCTCGGGAGCACGGCCAGACAAGGTTACACCTGAGATGGTAAGACATCTCGGGAGCACGGCCAGACAAGGTTACACCTGAGATGGTAAAGACATCTCGGGAGCACGGCCAGACAAGGTTACACCTGAGATGGTAAGACATCTCGGGAGCACGGCCAGACAAGGTTACACCTGAGATGGTAAGACATCTCGGGAGCACGGCCAGACAAGGTTACACCTGAGATGGTAAGACATCTCGGGAGCACGGCCAGACAAGGTTACAGCTGAGATGGTAAGACATCTCGGGAGCACGGCCAGACAAGGTTACACCTGAGATGGTAAGACATCTCGGGAGCACGGCCAGACAAGGTTACAGCTGAGATGGTAAGACATCTCGGGAGCACGGCCAGACAATGTTACAGCATAGCGAGAGGTAAACTCCTTGAGCTTATGAATCGACCTGGGTAGAGGCAAGTCTGCCTAGGGCCTGGAAATGTGTTACCAATGTTCAGAAAGAGGTTAGGGTTATGTGGAGTCCAATATACCCATTTCACTAACCTCCACAGTCGGCAAATAGTAAGGTGGAGAAAGGATCCAATTGGAAGTTTGGAGCGAGGGGGGGGGGGCGTCAGAGAATGAAAACCAAAACAAAAAAGGAGAAGGGATAGAGAGAGAATGTCAATTGTTGGACCAGCACTACACAGAAATCTGGGGGATGAAAGAGTGTAAAGTGGACCATAGGACACTGCGACTAAGGCCAGAAGGTTAAAAGACAAAGAGAGTATAGTGGGCAAGGAAAAGAGATGGAGATCACAGTGGGTTGAGATCTAGGGCTAGTAGGTAGAGTGGCAGTAACACTTGGGACACTTCAAGACATGGGAACAGGAGCGGGTGCAAAGGGGTTGGAGACAAATGTGTTTAAAGGTGGGGCAGGTAGGACTGTGGGCCACTGAGCCGAGAGAATAAAGAGAAATAGACGAAACATTTTTTGTTGTAGTAAACATCAGATGAGTTCCCTTTTCAGACCTTGTGATCTCTGGGGCAGATGATCTGTTTCTGAGGCCTACAGTTAGCTAGGGTGTCATGTGGCCAACATAACGATCACACATCAAATGAAACACATTAAATTGTCCTTAGTATAAATATTTATATATTAAAAGATGATTTATGTAACTAAAATTAACAAACACTTACCCAATGATTTAAATGAATTTGAGCTATACAAAATTCTGGGAAGTTGGAGTGGTATTCTTGAATTTTCATTGGATTCATCTGTGGACAGTTGAATTACTTAGTACAAAATAGTCACTTGCGAAAACTTTATCATTTATCACTCTTTCCAATAAAAAAAAATAATATAAGCATTGCCACAAGATTGACTTTCACAAGACATTCTGTATGTTGATCTAACAAAAGGCAGGAGAGCCGCTGGTCGTCCACTTTTAAGGTCTCCTGGTGGATACAAACACACGACATGAAGCTCTTCAAAATTGGCACTAACGGTTGGGAAACAGTGGCACTGGAGAGATATACATGGAGAGTCAGCATCAAGGATAAGTCCGTGATTGCAGATAATAATAACAGTGGTGGAGAGATATACATGGAGAGTCAGCATCAAGGATAAGTCCGTGATTGCAGATAGTAATAACATGGTGGAGAGAAAACACAGAAACTTTAATTTACTTCATGGCAGATATCAGACGCTGGTTTCTCTCTTCTGTCTGAAAACAAATACACTTCCGGTCATTCGCGCATACTTTGAAAGGGACATATATCTGTAAAAATAGATTATACACACATTCAGACATTCGTATGAGAGAAATGTCCCTGCATATTATGTTTTCTAGGATTTACATGTTTTGCTGGTTAGTGATACTTCTCTATAGTTTATTGGGTCAGACTTTTTTTTCTCCTTTTTTAAATAGGGGAGTGACGTTAGCTTCTTTCGAGTCCCTCAGTACCCTGCTGCACTGATGGCCCTGATCTAGTGATGCCTGGACAAGTGTTTTGAACACTGGTGCTAGCTCATTGCTTTGAGTAGTAATCTAGACTAAATACCATCAGGTGTTTTTTGTTAGCTAATAGTTTTTGGGTCCGTGTTTCTTGTCCATCTGTATTTCCTTTTTTTCCCGACTTGGTTTAAATGAATGAATATGTCTTTGTGTCCTGGGGCTTAGAACGATGAGCAAAGTATTTAGAATTTTAGCTTTAGTTTCATTATCATTATGTGTTAAGTTATCTTCCCCTACTATGGTGCTAGTACTGTTTTTTTTTTTTTCATTTTCGTTTTTTTTTTAATTCTTTTCCTTAAATACCATCACTCCTTCCCCAAAATAAACCAATCCATTTCAAATCTGTCCAGAAACAGAATACAACGAGCTAATAACCTAAAGACATTGACTGCTCAACAAAAGTAAGTTGTGCACATTCTTTTTGACAAATGTATCCCTTTAGATCCATTGACTGGTCAACAAAAGTAAGTTGTGCACATTCTTTTTTGACAAATATATCACTTTAGCTCCATTGACTGGCCAACAAAAGTAAGTTGTGCACATTCTTTTTGACAAATGTATTACTTTAGCTCCATTGACTGGTCAACAAAAGTAAATTGTGCACATTCTTTTTTGACAAATATATCACTTTAGCTCCATTGACTGGCCAACAAAAGTATATTGTACACATTCTTTTTGACAAATGTATCACTTTAGCTCCATTGATTGGTCAACAAAAGTAAATAGTGCACAGTCTTTTTGACAAATGTATCACTTTAGCTCCATTAACTGGTCAACAAAAGTAAATAGTGCACATTCTTTTTTGACAAATATATCACTTTAGCTCCATTGACTGGCCAACAAAAGTATATTGTACACATTCTTTTTGACAAATGTATCACTTAAGCTCCATTGATTGGTCAACAAAAGTAAATAGTGCACATTCTTTTTGACAAATGTATCACTTTAGCTCCATGGACTGGTCAACAAAAGTATATTGTGCACATTCTTGTAGAGAATTTATTTCTTGTGGCCTGAAAAGATCCCAGCAAAGACTAAGACTAAGACTAAGACTGCTTTATTGATCCTTACGGAAATTTGTTGTGATTACAAGGACTCGTTTCTCATATAAAGACAACACAACAGAAAAATACACATAAATACAACAGACAACATAAAGAGTTCATTCAGCGACTACACACAGGTATCTTGGTGCATTTCATGTTCCCTGATCAATGAGTGGCGGTGATAGAGTCTGACCGAGTGAGGTACGAACGAGTTTTTGTACCGCTCCGTTCTTGTTTTGATTGACAGCAGTCGCCCACTTCGCGACGACCTGGCGTAGTTCTGATGGAGCGGGTGGCCGTTGTCTTCCAAGATTTTTTCGATTTTTCTTAGGCACGTTTGTTCAAAAAGTTCCTTTAAATGTGGTAATGTGAGTGTAATTTTTGATGCTTTTTTAATGATGTTTTCTAGACGTTGCAACAGTTTAGATGAGGCGTTGCCTTGCCAACAACTTATTCCGTATGTTAGCAGATTTTGTACAGTCGCGCCGTAAAATGTCTCAAGGATCTTCTTATTTAATTTAAAACTGTTGAGTTTGTATAGAAAAAAGAGTCGCTGGGCTGTTTTCTTTGTCAGAGTTCCAAGGTGGTCTTCCCATGAAAGCTTGTTGTTGATGATAATGCCTAGATATTTATATGCCTTTACTTGTTCTATAGATGTAGTGTTTATTTGCAGTTCACGTATAGTTTGTTTTTTCTTTCTAAAATCTATTATAAGTTCTTTAGTTTTTGTTACATTCAGTTCTAGAAAGTTGTCGGTGCACCAGTTTGTAAACTCTTCTATCGAGCTTCGATACTGAGTTTCGTCTCCTGAAATAAGACCGACTATGGCAGTATCATCAGCGAATTTAATGAGTTTAACTGAGTCATAGATGCTTCTTATGTCATTAGTGTAAAGAGTGTATAGCACAGGAGAAAGTACACAACCTTGTGGAGCACCCGTACATAGTACTCGAGTTGACGATTTGGTGTTGTTGACTTTAACATACTGGGGCCGTTGGGTTAAAAAGTTTAGAACCCATGCTTGCAAGTAAGGGCTTACATTTAAGTTACTCAGTTTGTTTATCATTAGATGTGGCTGTATGGTATTGAAAGCCGAGGAGAAATCTACGAAGAGGACTCGTGCATATGTTTTGGGTATATCGAGATGCTTATAAAGCTGGTCCAAAAGCAATAGAATGGCATCCTCAGTTCCTCTAGCTGCTTTGTATGCAAATTGGTGAGGGTCTAGGCTGTTATTGACTTTTGCTACAAGTTGTTTAAGGATATATTTTTCAAAACATTTCATAACAATAGGTGTTAGTGCTACTGGGCGGAAATCATTTAAGCAATCTATTTTTGGTTTCTTAGGCACTGGTATGATTTCTGAAGTTTTCCAGATGTTTGGAATTACGCACGTTTGCAATGACTGGTTAAAGATATGACAGAAGATAGAAGAAATTTGCTCCGCACATAGCTTGATCAGCTTGCCACTAATTTTGTCTGGTCCACAAGCTTTTGTTACGTCTACTCTTTTAAATAACAATGTCACTTCATCCTCCGTTACAAAATTGACGTAGGGCTCTTGTTTTCCTTTGGACAGAGTGTTGAAAAGTTCTTTGTGTAGATCAACAAAATCTTCTTTGTCAAAACGAGAATAAAAATAATTTAGTTCGTTGGCGAATTTCTCATCATCAGCCACTAAAATTTGTTTTCGTTTTGAGGCGCAGCCTGTTATTTTCTTTAATCCCTCCCAGCATTGTTTTGAGTTGTTCTTTGCAAAGAAATTCTCAATTTTTTCTTTGTATGTTTTTTTCCCTTCAATTATTGCTTTTCTCAGTTTATTTTTAGCATTTATAAACTCTTCGTTGCTAGCCTTATACTTTGTTTTCTTTTCAGTAATAAGGTGTTTGATTTTTTTGGTCATCCAGGGCTTATTGTTTCCATAGACTTGTATTGTTTTTGTTGGAATTGTTAACTCCTCGTAGAATGATAGATATGAGGTAACAGTTTCTGTTAGTTCGTTTATATCTGGACAGTTCTCAATAAAGATTTCCCAGTTAGTTTTCTCAACGCATCCTCGTAGTTTTTCTACAGCCTCTTCAGACCACATCTTGACCGTTTTTATAACTCTCTTTGTAGTTTTAAGAGTAGCCATTGTATTAGCTTTCAATTTTCCAAACATACATTTTGTCCTTACTTGGAATACTTACAGATACTCAATGTTAGACAACTTCTTGCTATATCATGGGAAGTAACTGTTTTGATCTATTCATATGTTAATACATTAAACTAGCTGACTGTTCTTTACCTGACTTTACTTTTTGAAATGCATTTAGTTGCAGGATAAAAAATGATGGATAACTAATAAGACCTGGCAACAATAATGCCAAAGAAATACAAAGAATTTGTCTGAAAGAGAAAGTTATAGAAGCTTCTAAACAAAATAAACATATATATATATATATATATATATATATATATATATATATATATATATATATATATATAAGATACGATAAGATAAGATACATGAGTTCATCGAAAATGCAAGTGTAACATTTTTATTTAGCATGCATGACTCGAAATGAACATTATTTTATCATTATTTTAAATGATACAAGGGTAATTAAGTATTAGATTTCTAAAAAATACTTTAGGCTCATAATTGTCTTGTTAATTTAAGCTAAAGTTGAAGTTGCTTTACAATTGTAAGACCTATTAACTAATTAGTATGAACTAAAGCGTCAATATTGATGTGTTAGTGTCTGTGACTGGAACTAGACTTCTGTTCTTACCACTCAACTCCGAACGTATCCTCATAATGAACACCAGTGAGGTCTCCAGTGTTTGACTGACATGACTAAACTGTTCCTTCTGTTCAGTTACAAAACTGTTGCCAAGATCAATCATCTGAGGACAAATGATTACTTTGAAATAATGCTTTTAAATTTAACATTAGTAAATAAAAAAAAGAATAAAATACATTGTAATATCCAATGAAACATCTCAAACAAGAAAAACATTAAAAATACATGTTTAAAACCTAATACCTACTTTACACAACTTATAGAGCGATTGATTTTGTTGTAATAACTAATGAATGTTAGGTTTTTTTTAAAAAAGGACAATTTTTTACCCCCCCCCCCCCTTTTTCCGCCCCCAAAGAAAAAAAATCCTGGAAAATAAAGATCTAGTACACCTTCCAATGATAGAACTTTGGATCTAGATTTAGAAGACGATGCGATATACCAAATTTTCCTGAACATTAATTTTTTCAACTCTTGAATCAATAAAGCTTTAATTTTGGAAATTTCTGAAAGCGATAGCTTTTCCAAGAACGCGATATTCTTTCAAAACCGATGTTGGATCTAGATAATAATAACAATAATAATCTTTATTATACATATGGAAATTTTTCTCTTAAAATTTGTGTATACCTAGTTCTGTAGCCAAATTTAAATTTTCTTTTTTATACTTTGAAACATTATAACGGTCAAACTAGAATTTTCCTAGTGTAGAAAATGAGTTAGTCTGTTCTCATAGATATACAATAACTGTTAAATTTCTAGGAAAATCGCTAGAGCTGTTTTTTTTAGATCAGCGTCCATGCAGGTTCCAGGTTCCATGAAGTTTTGACTTGAATAGAGGTATTGTAAAACTAAGGGAGGCTCTACTTAGTAAGAGAAGGACTATATCTGCGCTCCATCGTGGACTTAGGACCACACAACAGTATACAGGGACTGCTCGACAGCTACGCTGGGTAGGTCCCCGTTTGGGGGGTGACCCTAGGCCAATCTTTTTTGGTGAGCTGAATGGTGTAACATAGGTGTCATCCGATTTAAAGACCAGCGTAGGCGGCATCTTGCTTTATCTGACATAAACGAGAACACCTGGCTGCAAGTGGCTTTCGAACGAGACGGCTAGAGGTTTAATACAAAGGCCAAAAGAAAATCCCCTGCCCTGAGGCCAGACGGCGAATAGAAAACCTAAATTGTCCACCGGCAACAAGAAGGCATTGGCATGATCATTGCTATTCTAAATTCTTGCCCGTACATTCAATGGTCGAATAGATTTGTACCTCTTACTATTCCCAATGGAGTTTCCCTAACCCGGTTAGAAAGTTTGAGATATAGGGGAGATAATAGGCCTAATCCTCCATCTTCCCCCGGGGTCGGTGTTTAGGTTATATTTAATGTTTATTGAAAGTTTGAGATATAGGGGATAATAGGCCCCCGGGGTCGATGTTTAGGTTATATTTTAATAGATTGTAGATGTAGATGTCATTGAAATAGGACTAAAATAGATTGTAGATGTAGATGTCATTGAAATAGGACTAAAATAGATTGTAGATGTAGATGTCATTGAAATAGGACTAAAATAGATTTAGATGTAGATGTCATTGAAATAGGATTAAAATAGATTGTAGATGTAGATGTCATTGAAATAGGATTAAAATAGATTGTAGATGTAGATGTCATTGAAATAGGAATAAAAATATTTTATATATACCTAGGTGGGTATCATTTTTGGAACCCACAATGAGTGAGGGCTGGGTGGAAAGATTTAGATTATTAGTGCAATCTTCTCAATGTTGCTTTACCGAAATTTAAATTAGATTTTTCTGTTTAGATTAGGTTTAATTGATCTGAAAATTATTGCTCAATAGCTAATTAAGCTTGAATGGGGGGGGGGGTGTACCAAGAATTTATTGAGGATTTTATGTTAGTAGGCCTATGTTCAAAAGCCTGATTAGCGGATCCAGAACTTTGGAGTGGGGGGGGGATTTTTTTTCCAAACGCTAACCCTAACGCCCAGTAAACCCTAACCCTATGCATAAGCGCACACAGCATGCATACATATGAGAATAAAGCAGTGTTTCACAACCTTCGGCCAAAAAAAAAAACAGTCGTGTTGGTGGCCTTTCTCTTGACAGCTAGTCACTAGTGGGTCATGTTGGTGGCCTTTCTCTTGACAGCTTGTCTCCAGTGGGTCATGTTGGTGGCCTTTCTCTTGACAGCTTGTCACCAGTGGGTCATGTTGGTGGCTTTTCTCTTGACAGCTTGTCACCAGTGGGTCATGTTGGTGGCCTTTCTCTTGACAGCTTGTAACCAGTGGATCATGTTGGTGGCCTTTCTCTTGACAGCTAGGGGGTCATGCTGCTAGTCTTTCTCTTGACAGCTAGGGGTCATGTTGGTGGCTTTTCTCTTGACAGCTAGGGGGTCATGTTGGTGGCTTTTCTCTTGACAGCTAGGGGGTCATGTTGGTGGCCTTTCTCTTGACAGCTAGGGGGTCATGCTGCTAGTCTTTCTCTTGACAGCTAGGGGTCATGTTGGTGGCTTTTCTCTTGACAGCTAGGGGGTCATGTTGGTGGCTTTTCTCTTGACAGCTAGGGGGTCATGTTGGTGGCCTTTCTCTTGACAGCTAGGGGGTCATGCTGCTAGTCTTTCTCTTGACAGCTAGGGGGTCATGTTGGTGGCCTTTCTCTTGACATTTAGGGGGTCATGTTGCTGGCCTTTCTCTTGACAGCTAGGGGGTCATGTTGGTGGCCTTTCTCTTGACAGCTAGGGGGTCATGCTGCTAGTCTTTCTCTTGACAGCTAGGGGGTCATTCTGCTAGTCTTTCTCTTGACAGCTTGTCACCAGTGGGTCATATTGGTGGCCTTTCTCTTGACAGCTAGGGGGTCATGCTGCTAGTCTTTCTCTTGACAGCTAGGAGGTCATGTTGGTGGCCTTTCTCTTGACAGCTAGGGGGTCATGCTGCTAGTCTTTCTCTTGACAGCTAGAAGGTCTGGGGAAGCGCTGTAAGCTCCCCCAGCTAAGAGTTTTCTTGCATTCTTTCTGTAAAAACGCTTTCTCCTGACATCTACAACTCATTATTCATCCTATTCAAAAAGTCAGGTCGAATTAAGTAAAATAAAGTAACATGGAAGCAAGGGCCGATCCTGAAGTGTGACTGTCAATTGAGGCACAAGTGGCGTAAGTATATCTTTATTAGGCGTATTTATCGTAATATTATCTTGGTGTTAAACGAGACTTCTTGTAGTAGGCCTGTTTTGGTCAGCATAAGATGGTTAAACGCTCAAAAATATCTAGTTTTCAAGAAGCTTTAGAATAATGTTTTATTTGAAAAATATTCTACAATGAATTTATTGGCCCTACATTGCAAATTTAACATTGAAAAGATAATCATAAGATACCCCACAGATTTAGATTAAGGTTTCGAGGATCACCGACGAAAAAAAAATATATTCGAAAAATAATATTTTTAAAATTTGTAGTGATACATTTTGTTCAATAGGCATGTTTGTAACTTTGTTATGTTACAGACTGTGACGATACAAAACTTGCATGCAAAAGTTCATTTGAGTTTTTCACAGCAAATCGTGGGAGTGTCCACCCATAACTAAATTCTTATAGAATTTATCTCCCCTCGCACTGTTTCTCACGGGACGAATCTCGACGTAAAACATTAACTAGCCTCTCTAGGGCTAACTATTAATTTTGACCGCTGTGCAGGTGACCAGCACACAATAGTCGCTGCACGCAGCGGCCTAATAACGTTTCACACCTATTCTCCCCCCCCCCCCGCAGAATATGCATCGCTCTAACAATAGCGTTGCACTCGGGCTGGACTGATACAAATTCGCCTTAGTCCCTACTCTCACAGTACAGGCCATAAATCTGACCTGACGCCTGACATGTCCAGTACATAGATACATGTGAGAAAATCAGCTAGCTATCTTACCCACCCGTTAAACAAAATGCCGCAACTATATATAGAGAGAGACCTAAGTATTCTAAGTTAGGCCCTCTAGGATTCATCCAGTCTCCTCTGTTAGGAAATTTAGTTGTGAGGTTTCATTAGGGACAAACGGGTAAGTGTAAACATTTTACTATACTTATTTTATCTTATAGGAATGTGTGAGTACACATTAGTACACAACCACGTTCCCCGTCATTACATTATGACTTTATCATGCATGTACATGGTACTATTTTATATTAATGCTGCTATGGTTGTCTACCTTTGAAACCATAGTTATTATATTTGATTTGTTATGTTTCATTCATTCCTGTATCTTAGTGATTGATGTAAACAATAACCTTTCGTGAATCTAAGTACTGTCTAAGAACTTAGATCACAGTGCTCTAAACTTACAGAGCCCATGGGAAATTAATCATTTCACATTTCTATTGTATCCCTCATACATATTATTATGTCTCACACGCTTGTGAACTTATAGTTCCCTAGATGACTTTAATTTTGATTAATTATATCAAACCCTTATCATTGTATCTCGATCCCTAGTATTTTATTTTCACCTTATCCTTTAATATATAATATGCTCATTCCCCATTTTACTATAACTGATTACTGATCGTCGTAATCAAATTTAATGGATGCATCTTGACTAGTATCATCCTACATTGTATGATAACACATTTATTTGGTTATCTTGTATCTTTTTGTTATTGAGTTATATGCATGCTTTGATTGTCTTAAATGCCTTATTGGGATTGATACCAATGCCTACATCTGAATGATTGCAAGGCATTTGGGAATAAAATATCAATAACATTTATTAACATTTATTTAATTCTGTTAACAAGCTGTGATTTCTACAAATAAATCTGACCTAAAAACTCGAAAGTTTAGGGGGGGGGGAGAGGGGGGATTGATGCCATCGCCCCCCTCCATACCCCACCAAAATCGACTAAACATACTAGGAGGGGGGGGGGGGGCTAAATAATCTAAAGATAGGATGAAATATAAATAATTAGTATATATTATTAGCATAAGTAATAAATTTGTATATTAATCGCCCCTATCGCCCCCACCCCCAGCACATTGAACACAATTAACAATTCTTAGCTATAAAACTTAAGATAAGTGAACAACTTTTTGCTTGAGACTAAATAACGCTGAGACCACCACCACCCCCCCCCCCCTCCTTTTTCTTCTCCTTCCACTTCATTTATTGTTATTGCGCCCCTTTGACTATCTACTTGACGCAGGTAAGGACAAATATGACTTACGAGGGCTAGTCATCTCTGACCTCGACTGGTCTGGTTTGTTTTTTTTACACTCCTAGACTTATAATCATCGTAAGTCAACTATTTCTGGTGCTGGAGAATGTTTCCTTGCTCGCTCTCCTTCCCTCCCCTGTCTCTTTACAAACCCGCGTCATTTCTCCATCTCGCAGACAGACGAGCGAAACATTCTCTTTTTTTTTTTCAAAGTCTCCTATATACTAATGGAATCTGGTGGTAAGCTGAATTAATCACGGTTCCTTATGCATTAGTTTTATTTTGTGCTACCAATGTGTATCTGTTTATTTCATAATGGACCAAAGATAGTTGAATTTTACTTTCCATTATTCATCCGGCTTATATTCTCTTGGCTTTATTTGTCAAACCATCAGGCTTTAACCATGTGTTGGCATAATGCCCATTGCATTTATTGGCGGCAGGATCATGTGATAAACATCCTAAGTCATCCCTTAAACACAATCTAAATCTGAACCTATTTTTTTTTTACTAGGATATTGCAAAATCTTGATTCAGTTCGATGAAGGTAAGGACGATTCGTTCGGTTAGGTCCGTACCGATCAGTTTTAAAGTTCGGGTTCGGTTTGGTCGTAAGTTCGTTTCCCATCACATTTTGTTTGTATAACTTTGAATTCCTAACACATGTATAACATCTAGAGCTATTGGGTATGTTAAGTGAACAAAGAAATCCAATGGTGAGTTACAAACTAGAGAGTTGCTGAGCGCTTGAAAAAAAGTTTGTTGTTTTTTTAATTCTATTAAACATTTCTTTTTCTGTTCTGTATAGATAACCAAAAAATGTGGTGCGAGTATTTTGAGGACAAAGCGAAAATGAAATACAAAAAGGTTTACTACAATGTTTGCGATGTTTGCAAACTTACGCACTCGCATAGTGAAATTTGCAAGACGCAAAATATCAGTATAGATATCAAAAATCTTTTCTAGTTTCTGAGCTATAAACGAGACAGACGGACGGGAGGACAGACAACACACTACACAAAACTTAAGCGTTTGCCCTTACGGGACCGCTAAAAACGTGAGTCCATTTCTCTTGGAAACAAAAGTAAGCTTTACAAACTTGTCTATGGAAAAGTCACATCATCCTAAGTCAAGGGAAGTAACTCATTGAACTCACCTGTTGATGATAAACTTTGATAAGTTCCTCCAGGTGTTTCTGACAGTCCCGAAGTGTTTGCAATGAAGTGACCAGCTTCAAAAGTTGGTTGCCACTAGAGTGGGAACTTGGTGTAGTTCTACTGACTGGAACTGGTGTCACTAACAGAAAGACACGTCATAGAAGTCATTGGTGGTGTAGGTGTGAGTATGTGAATGTGTAGGTGTATGCAATAACGTTTTACGTAAACGTCTAAATATATATGTGTGTAAATGTGTATCATAACAATTCTTAGTAAAAACTGTTTTATTTAATATTATTTTATAAAATATCGTAGGCCTACAAAAAAGTCTAATTATTTCAATTCAAAATTGAGCAGTCTGTTTAAAAAAAAAATCAATATTAATGCATCATAACCACACAAAAAAAAACACAAACATAAAAGATTTACTTAACCTCAAAATTCACAAGCTAGCTGTACATTGACTTACCATTATCTAGCTAGCTTTACTTCACATTCCTAAGCTAGTTTTACTCTACATTCACAAGCTCGATTTACTTAAATTCAACATTATATAGATAGCTTTAATTTAAATTATAATTCACAAGATAGCTTTACTTTCAATTTTACATACACAAGCTAGCTTTCCGTAAACTGAACATACACAAGCTAGCTTTACCTAAACTTAACATTTTTAAGCTTAAGCTAGCTTTACTTTAAGCCAAAATAATTCACAAGATCATTCAAAAGTCTCCGGCTCTTGTTCTTTCATTCAAAATTGAAAAGCTAGCTTTACTTTAATTCAAAATAATTCACAAACTAGCTTTAGTTTTATTCCAATTTAATTTAGCATAATTTAATTTTAACTTTCACAAGCTAGATTTAGTTCTATTCCAAGCTAGCTTAACTTTATCTCAGCTTTCAATTTATTATATTTTAATATTTACAAACTAGCTTTACATGAGATTAACAAGCTAGCTTTATTTGAGCTCAACATTGACAAGCTAACTTTACCTAGCTTGACATGTACTTTAACTCAACATTCATTAGCTATCTTTGCTTGAGCTTAACATTCACAAGTTAGCTTTGATGAAACTTAAATTTTTCCGAATTAGTTTTAATATAGCTTTTGTCTCGTAATGTGATCAAATGGTTCTGTTCTCCTTTATGTGACAGACGCCGTGAAGCCGCTAGAAAGAAGGGAAAATAACGATTTCTCTTTTCATTAAACTAATTGTATTGGCCTCCAATAAAAATGACTTGGTTTGATTATATGTGTGTGTGTGTGAATCTTCGTTGTCACGTGAACAACACCAAACTTCCTCTCGGAGTTCAAGTGTGACTGTTGTAGCTGTCAATAGTTGGCTTTTTTATAGATATTTACTTTTAACATAATTAGCGAGTAGTCTTTCGAGAGTTTGCCTTTAGTGAAGTGCAAAAAGCGTTCTTGAAATCTTTAGAGGCTGTCTCTCTATCTCACAGTAGTCACGGTTTTCAGTAGTACATGAAGAGACTTACTGCCATTTGATGGCGGTCGAAACTGCTCCTTGATTTAGCTATTCAGTTAACTATTTCTACTGATATGTATATATAGACCAGTGGTTCCCAACCTTTTTGTCTCATAGACCCTTTGCTATGTTTTCTGGTTTTCGGTAGACCCCCTGCTTAACTTATACCGGTACTGCATTTTTGCAAATTCACCAACTCTATTTCTTAAAGTAATTTCTAACTGTAGTGAGTCGAAGAGTATATATATATATGAGTAATTTAAAGCTATTTTGTAAGTTAAAGAGATCTATCTTTTTTATTGATAAAATTCAGATTTACACCAATTGAAATAACAATTCATATGTATTACTGTAATCACCAAACACACTGTAAATGTGGTTTTTTTTTTTGCAGGTTCACCATCAAGTGCTACGGATATCATGTTTCATATAGGATTTTGTTGTTCTATGAAGTAGTCCTTCAAACAATAAATATAAATTAATTAATTGGCCTTAAGTATCATTGTAAAAGTTTTCCTAAAGAGCAGTTTCTTGTGTATTTCTTCATCTTTCACGTCTGGCTCAAATATCGCGGAACTGTTTTCTCAAACAGGAGAAGGGGCAAAGTAACTGGCGTCTAAACCAGTAAGCTTTGGGCTGGAGGGACTCATTAGCCTAGGCTTGCAACCCACCTAGCAGGTGGAGAACTGAATTCAACCCTCTGCTGCCTTGCAGATATACTCAAACATGGGAACTTTTGTTATAACTCATACCCCCGATGTGCCTACTGTATTGTTGCTTAAAGAAATTTGTTTAATATCAGATGTACATTTGTGTAAAACAGTTTTTAAAACTACTTCAACAGCTGGTAAAATCAATGTTTTATTTTTAGTGTTTTCTATATTTGGCTATAAGTAAAGGGTCTGTTCTGAACTTTATCTTTGAGAATTCGAAAGTTATTCAAACCTTTATCTTTTTATCAGGGTGACATCATCTCAAATGATCCTCCAGCTTAGTTAGTTTCATATCGTCATAAAAAAGGCACTTGTCAACCGCTTTTTTGACAAGGAAGAAATGAATCCCAATTTTAAATAACAAATGCTGTATAATGTACATTTCTTTTAATACATGTAGAAAAACTTAAGCTATTTAAATAAGTATTGAAATTAAATATAACAATTTTTCGTTTGAATAGATATTGAAATTGAATAAATATTGAAAGTATTAACTAAGGTACAAATCATATTTTAGTGTATGAAATGATTACATTAATTAGATGTGAAAATTAAAGTCACAACCTGCTTAAATGAAATCCATTTTCGTAGACCCCAATGGACATTTCATAGACCCCCAATTTATTTTTTCACTTTCGTAGACCCCTTGGAACTCTTCGTAGACCCCTGGGGGTCTATATTTTATACCACTTTGGGAATCACTGATGTAAACTATATGGTGCTGAAATGCTCAGACATTTTAAGGACCAATTTATAGCCCTTGAATAGAAATAACATTTATAGTTATTTGTTGGATAAGAAAATTGCATTGATGCATTGTTCAGACTCATGTTTAGCCTTAAAGTAAAAAACACAAATGGATGTGTGACCATGAAATTGACTTACTTTGTGCCTCCATGTCAGCAATAGTTTGTATGAGAAATGTCATTGTCTTGTCAAGCTCTGAGTAAAAGTCATCAGTTATGTGCCCTTGTTTGGCGAGCTCTTTAACACTCTCAGACCCAAGCCGAATGACCTATGAAGTGACATGCAAACAACCATTTGGAATATTTATATGGAAAATACCTTTAAAGTATAAAAGTTTCATTCAGTAGAGGGAAAATGTCGATAGCAACAAGTTGTCAGGCGATGCATATCTTATTAGCATTCTGCTACTTCTCAACGCGTTTTGTAGAACTTCATTTCATTAAGTTTGAATTCAAAAATAATGATTTAAATATAATATTTGTTTCATTGTGAACTATAGCCATTAACGAATGAACAATGATGTTTGAAAAGGCTGAACGACTTATTTCTCTTTGTTTTGTTTTCTTTCAGCTCTATTTCACTGACTGGCAGCACAGGAAACATTCCTCGACCAAGTGTGTATTGTACTCAACTCACAGCAGTGTTTGAACACTTTGTACTGAACAGTAGCAACACATAGCAACAACACATTCAATCAATCCGACGTTATCTCCAGGTAATGTTTTGAAACGTTACTTTCTTATGAACGATATCTCTGGGCTGATAGGTGTACATTACCTCATGATGTGGATGTTTTAGTGAAAACTACTGGAATGAATGTGACGTAATGATATGATGGCTTTCTATGTCTTCTGTTAATCGATTCTTATGTTGAATTGTTTTATAAGTTTCATTTCTCTGAAGTAACAGAACAATCTCTAGCACATTTTGTGATGAATACTTTGTACTGGTTTTGTAGACCAACTCGTCCATACTATTGCCAGCGTCTGCTAGTATCTGGACATCGGGAAACGGGGTTATCTGTGCGATAATTTCTGATGAGGACCTTTACAAATGACTTCATCTATATAATTACATGCCAGAAATGTTTTTAATATTATAGTCAATATTATATCCTGTATTATGTAATGAATTCAGATAAGTGGTTCTTAACATACTGTCGCTATTAGATATGAGTGATAAATAAAAAAAAAGGGATTTTCAATTATCATTACTAATGAATAGCACAGTTTTAAATTGTAATTTTTTGATCAAAAGAACTATTTGATTATTTAAAGATTTAAAATATCACTTAGCATTGGGTATAGAAACATGGGTCTACAAAGGTATTTTTAAGTCTTAAGAAATCTTGTTATTTATTTGTGTTATTTTTTTCATTCACTTATTCACAATGTTCACAATTGACAATGAATTTGGAACTACTTTATCTAAATTTATCAGAAGTAACCATAAATCACGGTCATCATTCTAATCCTGCTGATTGCAATGCCTCTATTCAAGTCTAAACTTCATGGAGGTTGGGTGGGAGGAACGCTCATCTCAAAAACGGCTCTAACGATTTTTCTAGAAATTTAACAATTGATGTATGTCACTGAGAAATGTATGACTAGCTCGTTGGTCACACGAGGAAAACTCTAGTTTGACCGTTATAATTTTTCAAGTAAAAAAATTAAATAAATGAACTAGAGAACTAGACCTGATCCAAAATCGGTTTTGAAAGGACTAACGCGTTTTTGAAACGACTTTCCATTTCGAGAATTTTCAAATGTAAGGCTACTATAGGATTCAAGAGTTTAATATTTAGAACAAATGTCACAAGTCTAGATCTAATGGCCTATCCTTGGAATATTATAAAGTGTATTATATATATATATATATATATATATATATATATATATATATATATATATATATATATATGTTCGCTTAGCCAGGGTTCTTTCTCGGGGAAGGGGGAGACTTATTTACTTAGACTTAGGTCCTCCCGCGCCGTTCGGCGCATTAGGCGGCAAACTGTCTCCATAAAGATCTATCATTGGCAATGTCTGAAGCCTCCTCCCACCTGGTGTCCACTGTTCTGAGGTCCTCCATGAAGGTGTGTCGCCAAGTAATACGAGGTTGGGACTTAGTGAGGTTGTGACAGAGCGTCGCATGAGGTTTGCGGGACATGTTCTACGTCAAAATGAATTACGCACACCAAGAGTTGCGATATGGAAGCCAATACGAAGAAAGTGCAAACAGGGACGTCCTCGTACTACTTGGCGAAGGGGGAGAATGGGTCGGCAAAAAATGTTTCATTGGTTTTTAATCTAACATTCATTAATTATTAAACAAAAATAATAAAACATGGCGTAGTTAGCCGTAGTGTACAGATAACATCTAGATTCTAGATAAAGAAGTAGATCAAGATCTAGACTACATCTTTATAACCCCAGATCAGAAGTCAAGATCCCCAGTTCTAGATGTCTATATAATGAAAGTATCAATAAATTACAACTCAATCATACAATGCCCTGCTGCCTAGTGGGTAGCATTGTTGGTAACAGAAGCTGACGGTGCCCACATCACAAGTTCGATATACGATTTGAGCTACAAGATATAATTTTGTAAAAAAAAAGATATATTTTGATTAGTATAATGGATTGTATATAAGGTATTGTCTTTTTTTAAAATCTATTTTCTAATGTTTTTCTTGTATAAAAAAAAGTTCAGCCCTTTTTATTAAAGATTGTCACAAGATCATTGATGTGTATAATATATCTGACCTTATTACAGTATGCCTCTAGACATGCATACAATTGAGTGGTCTCATCCTCCAAGATTTGTAACTTAGTAGCCACTAGATGAAGCTGGTTGTAATTAGGAAGTAGCTTCTTGACCACCTCATCCATGGTACTCCTGGACTAAAATAAAGAAACAAAAAAGAAAGATGTCTATTTCGTTGTTGTAATGATTACAGAGTTCAAAAAGTTTAAATCTTTACTACAAAATATATTTGTGTAGTGAACTATGGACATGTGATTGTCTTCCCTACAATATTAAAGACCTTTTCTTATCTTCTTATCTTATAAAATACAGACGTTACTTCAAAAAAAAAAGAAGATGATTACGTCCTACGCGTGTTCCTAGGTCAATCTAGTCATGCATGTTAACCAATGACTTAAATTCTGTTAAGTCACTGGTTTTCGTCGCTAGCTCAGGCAACCCATGCCATGCTCTAATAGCACTAGGGAAGAAGGAGTATTTATACAAATGTGTCCTAGCATATGGGACGATGGCGTATGGAACGAGGAATGTGCCTTTATCTTTGTGTCTTTTAATATTTTATTAGAGTTTGTTTTTGTATTTGAAGATTATGGTTCAGAGTTTTATGTATAATTGCTACTTTACTTTTAAGTCTTCTATCCTGAAGGCTTTCTATCTAAATTTTGTGATTCTACTAAAGGTGTCACTCTAGTCAAATGTGATAATTCGTTTGTTATAAATCTCATATGTCTGTTCCAGTTTCTTAATGTTTTCTTGAGTTGAGGGGTCCCAAACCAAGGATACATATTCTATTATTGGCCTAACCAAGGTTAAATAACATTTTGGTTTTATGTTCTTATTTGATTTGTAGAAGTTTCTATTAGTAAACTCTAATGCTTTGTTTGATTTTTTATGTTTCATCAATATGTGGATTCCATGACAGTTTTTCATTTATTATGGCACCTACGTATTTTGCGTTTTTAGTGTGTTACTGGTTTACCATGAATAAGATAAGTGGAATTAATTTGTTTTAGTTACTCTTAATGACTGACATTTTTCTGGGTGGAGAGACATGCTCCAATTTGATTCCCATTTCTGTAACTCATCAAATACTCTTTGTAAAATTTCCGTATCTTGTGTTGTTTTTATTGCCATTTAATATTACAGTTTGTTTTCTCCCTACCAAAAAATCCTGAATTAACAGATGCAGTGGACCATCAATGCCAAAATATTTCACTTATTATCCGTATTCCTACCCAAACTTGGCCCCGCGAAATCCGTTTTGCTTAGGCCCTACAACGGTTGAATCAGGCCCTGCTATTTAGTGACGCGTGAATACAAAGTAGATTACTTGTTCTCCTTCCCCACCCCCACTTTTTTTCGCCGCTAAAACTACGTGGGATAGAAATAAAAAAAGAGTGATTTTTCCATGACTTCTCGGTCACAACGGTTAAGTCTGACCCTGCTATTTTGTGATGGGTGAATACTACTTGTTCTCCCCCCTCTTTTTTTTTCGTTGCGTAACTCTAGCCCGTCCGACTTGCAGAAATAAAGAAATAAAAGAGTGCTCTTTCCTTTACGTGGTGTCCAAGCTCTTGAGCCATGAAGAAAATTATATAAATAGATATTCAAAAGTCGATATTGCGCTGACGCGTTTCGTTTCTTGGATTAAAACTAGGATGAGACGGTTGCATTTTTCAATTCTTTTTTAAATTAGTAAAGTAGTAGTAAAGTTCCCCTTTCAGACCTTGTGGTCTATAAGACAGAAGACGTTAAGGTTATCTGTTTCTGTTGCCTACGGTTTAAGAGGCTGTCATGTGGCCAGCACAACGACCAACCGCCTTTACGAAAGCGAATGAGAAAAAACTTGAAAGGATCATTAGCTAAGTTTAACATACATCTAAATCAAATCCACTAGATTAGTAAACACAAACTAAGACCCGCAGGCCGCGGGTAATGTCAGGCTAGTATATATATATATATATATATATCATGGGCGTAGCCGGGGGGGGGGGTTCAAACCCCCCCCCCCCCCGAAATGAAATCCCCCCGAAGGGGGGGGGGATCGGAATTTAGTGACTGATTTTTTGCTTTGATTTTGTTTATTTTAGGTGAGATTTTAATACTAAACCATCACTTGCCCAAGCACAACCAAAGGGGTTTCGAGTTTAAAACCCCCTACCAGGGAGGTTCGAGTTTAAAAACCCCTACCAGGGGTTTTGAGTTTTCAACCCCCTACCTGGGGTGTTTGCATTTAAATCCCCCTCTTCTATAAACAAAACAAAATAAATGCAAACGAAAATCCTCTAATTCCAAGAGCACAGTTAAGGAAGATTTTGATTTTAAAACCCCCTCTAAAATTTACGACAAACCCCCTCTTCAACATAAAAAAAAAGCTAATTACGCACTCAAAATGTTATGAGCGTAGCTAAATGGGTTTTGACTCAGTTTTGAGTTTAAATCCCACTTCAGCGGGGTTTGAAGGTAAAAAATACCTCTTTAATAATAAAAAATTAAAGCAAATTATACACTCAAAATCTTATGAGTGTAGTCAAAGGGGTTTTGAGTTTAAATTCCCCTCCAGTGGAGTTTGAAGCTAAAAAGTACCTCTTTAATATAAATAAAAGCACACTCTAAAATCTATGAGCGTAGCCAAAGGGGTTTTGAGTTTACCCCCCCCCCCCCGGCCAGGGGGGTTTGAGGCTAAAAAATAAATCTTCAGTGTAAGAAAAAAAGCAAATTACGCACTCAAAATGCTATGAGCGTTGCCAAAAGGGGTTTTGAGTTTAAACCTCCATTCAGAGGGGTTTGATGCTAAAATACCTGTTCAATATAAAAAAAGCAAATTACACACTAAAATTATTTGAGCGTTGACAATCCAATCGGGGATTTTGAGTTTAAACCCATCTTCTACAGATGGCTTTTTTTTAAAGTTTAAAACCCCTCCAGATGGTTTTGAGTTTAAATCCCCCTACAGAGAATTTTGAGGTGGAAAACCCCCAATAGATGATTTTGACGATAAAACTTCTCTTTTCGATATAAAATCTAAAGCAAACTACAGTCACTTAATTCCAAGAGCGTTTTCAAGAGAGGTTCCACATTTCTACCAGTGGCAGGGCTCCATTAATAAACTGCATTGAATAGTCATCTGCCGAAACTGAAAAACACTAAATGTGTCTCAACAAAGATGGCTAAGATAGATTTTAGGAGTCAGTTATAGAGATCGGGTCTAAATCAAGGAAATCCTATGCCGAACTGGGAGTCGACCCCTTAGTAAGATTGTGAGAGAGCGACGCATGAGGTTTGCGGGACATGTTCTCCGACAAAATGAATTACGCATAAGAAGAGTTGCAATGATATCCTAGTACGACTGGACGCCACTTATTCATGGAGGTCCTCATGGCAGGTGGGAAGAGGCTTCAGACGATACCAGTGACAGATTGTTATGGAAACAGCTTGACGGCAAATGCGCCGAACGTCAGTAAGAATAGCACATTAGGTTTTTGAAATAAAATGTTTTAATAGCGGCGCCGAACGTCAGTAAGAATAGCACATTAGGTTTTTGAAATAAAATGTTTTAATAGCAGGAAAATGCAGTGTAGATACCTCAGAATATGCATTTTGTTGGCTTTCAATACCAGAAATAGTGCTTGGCGGCGGGGCTTCGACACGCGCTGAGCTCCTAGCGCTCCACAAGACCCCCTTGCTAGTAATGTCTGGGAGTCTACAATTTTATGGAAACAGCTTGACGGCAAATGCGCCGAACGGCGCGGGAGGATCTAAGTCAGTAAGAATAGCACATTAGGTTTTTGAAATAGAACTTTTTAATAGCAGGAAAAAGCACTGTAGATACCTCAGAATATGCATTTTGTTGGCTTTCAATATCAGAAATAATGCTTGGCATTGCTAATAATGGCTGGGAATCTACAATTTCTCCACTAACTCATGGAAGAACCTATTCTAGGGCACAATAAACGTCTTCCGAAAGAATGAAGGGTCAGAGTGTAATAAAGAATATTGTACACACACACACACATAAATACATATTAAAAAAATTTCGCAAGGGGGGGGGTCGGGGGAGGAGAAAAATTTTTTTTTTTAAAAAGCAGTGTTTCTCAACCTTCGGCGAAAAAAAACAACAACCAGCCGTGTTGAGGCCTTTCTCTTGACAGCTAGATTTCTGGGGGAGCGCTGTAAGCCAAAAGCGTTTTATTGCAATCTTCACTGCAGAAACGTAATCTCCTGACATCTACATCTCATTATGCATCCTATTAAGGACCTTTTGAATAATGTTTTACTTGAAAAATATTCTAATATGAATTTATAGGCCCTTACTACGTTGCAAATTCAACCGATTTGTTCCTTGAAAAGATCAGATACCCCACATATTTAGATTAAGGCTTTGAGGATCGCCGCCGAAAAAAATGAGTCGAAAACAACAATAACAACAACAACAAAAACAGCCATGTTGAGGCCTTTCTCTTGACAGCTAGGGTTCTGGGGGAGCGCTGTAAGCTCTCCCAGTGGAGCTCGGGGCGAAGCCAAATGCGTTTTCTTATCTTATCTTATCTTATACAATACAGACGTTACTTCAAGAAAGAAGATGATTACGTCCTACGCGTCATGCATTTAGTCATGCATATTAACCAATGACTTAAATTCTGCCAAGTCACTGGTTTACCTGGCTAGCTCAGGCAACCCATTCCATGCTCTAATAGCACTAGGGAAGAAGGAGTATTTGTACAAATTTGTCCTAGCATATGGGACGAGGAATGTGCCTTTATCTTTGTGTCTTTCAGAGTATTTTATTAAATTTTGTTTTTGTATTTGAAGATTATGGTTCAGTGTTTTATGTATAATTGCTACTTTACTTTTGAGTCTTCTGTCTTTCTAAATTTAGTGATTTTATTAAAGGTGTTACTCTAGTCAAATGTGAATATTCGTTTGTTATGAATCTCACTGCTCTATTTTGTGTCTGTTCCAGTTTCTTAATGTTATCTTGAGTTGAGGGTCCCAAACGGAGGATGCATATTCTATTATTGGCCTAACCAAGGTTAAATAACATTTTAGTTTTATGTTCTTATTTGATTTATAGAAATTTCTTTTAATAAACCCTAATGCTTTGTTTGATTTTTTTATAGTTTCATCAATATGTGGATTCCATGACAGTTTTTCATTTATTATAACACCTAGGTATTTTGCATTTTTAGTCTGTGTTACTAGTTTACCATGAATAGGATGAATGGAATTAATTTGTTTTAGTTTTTTTGTTACTCTTAACAACTGAAATTTTTCTGGGTGGAAAAACATGCTCCAATTTGATTCCCATTTCTGTAATTCATCTAATTCTCTTTGTAAAATATCTGTGTCTTGTGTTGTTGTTCTTGTTCTATATATTATGCAATCGTCTGCAAATAATCTGACTTTTGTTCCTGAGGTAATGCAATTCGGTAAATAATTTATGTAAATTAAGAATAGTAGTGGACCCAAGACTGTTCCTTGAGGTACACCTGAGTTTACTGTTATCGGTTTTGATTTAGAGCCATTTATTATTTCAGTTTGTTCGCTCCCTGTCAGAAAATCTTTGATCCACTGATGCAATGGACCATTAATGCCGAAATATTTTAATTTTTTAAGCAAACTATGGTGGTGAACTTTGTCAAAAGCCTTAGAAAAATCTAGTAAGATAGCATCTATTTGTTCACTATTATCTAAACCTTTTGAAAAATTATCAATTAGTCCTATTAGTTGTGTTTCACATGATCTATATTATCCCCCCCCCCCCCCGGATCCGCCAGTGGATGACAATCTAGTATCAAGTAAGAATTTAATTTTTATATTTATCATCAATTTCTGAGACGAAGTGACTTTTTAAAACTGTTTATCATTTAAACAAAACAAAACAGTTTGCAAGTCCATGTTTTTAAATAGCAGCCTGTGAGCTGAGTATTAAGTTCAATTGGAAGAAATACTAATCGGGTAGAAGCACTTTTGTTAATGACTTAATATGAGTCAATATTTAAGGTTAAAATGAATTGCAATGAAGCCTTTATTAATTAACTTCTATTAACGTCTTGTGTTGTCTACGATTATCACAACAAAAAGTTTTAAATCAATATGTAGTCAAGTGATTCTTCTTAGTAATTGTATTCGTCTTGATTACAAAGTATACACAAAAAAAATCTTTTGTATACAATTTGACCTCAGGTTTACAAGTCATGCACTCCTAGGCACATATCACACTTTAAAGAACAGATCTAAATGAACTAGATTACTGGCGAATAAAAATATTATTTCGAGAAATGTGTATTTTTAATAAACTCATTGAAGTCAACATTGAACACATTGTCTAAAGCAGTTCTGATCAGTCCATAGAAGGCCTATACCAAGTAGGTAACGCATACATCTTGCAATCATAACTATAAGCATGAAAGTTGTGCGATTTAAAAAAAAAAATATTATTGCCTATCGCAACAATTGTATGACTATATCTATTAGAAAGAAAGATTCAAAATTGATTACGCATTGGCTCGTGCAGTGGCGTGCCTTATGTGTAAACAGGGCTATGTTAGTGCCCAAAAAGTCTCGATTTTTTTAGTGCCCCTCGTAAGATGAAAAGCTGTTGTCATGTGTTGTGTCGTCTGTCTGTCGGTCTGACGTGTTTCTATATGAAAAAAACAACTAGAAAAACTTTTGAATATCTGATTTCTCCTTTAGACAAAACAAATAAATAAATAAATACAAATAAATAAGTTTAATGTAAGTCATAAATTTCATTATTGATAATATATTGATCAGTTTGTTTCCAGTGAAAATCAAAGCCAATTGATTATCTCAAATCAAACTTCTGACTTACATTACATTTAGTCTTTTGCCTAATGGCCAGAAGTATCATTATATATAGTATCTCAGTTTGTTTAAATTTTAAAATAATTCTTTGAAATTGTATAACTTTAGATGATAGAAATGACTATTGCTTGAATATTCCTTGGCCATGACCATTTCTAACCTTGTTATGTATATGAAGCAGGCAATACGATTTCGTTAATTTTTTGTACAAATTGTAATTAATAAAATTGATTAGGAAGCCCGAGTTCAATTTTCATTTACGGATAGAAAGAAAGTACAAAAGAATAATTCTTACTGCTTATTAATTTAATTAATTAAATGATACCTTTTTAATCAACCACAAGACCTATATCTATGTTCCATGCTAAAGACTAGACAAAGTGTTAACCAACCACTAGACCGAGATTATGTTAAGAATTTAAATTTAAACGACATATTATAAACCACAGTACAAAGCATGTCTTTAAAGTACATCACATAACACAAGTGAAACTCACAGAAAACTATTTCCGCACCTGGTCACATCCACAGTGAACACATCAATCAACTGCAGCGAATTGTGTCCCTAGTTTGGCCTATATGAAATAACCTTGTTCTATTAAAACAATCCTTTGTCTATCTGTAGATAATGCTGAAGCAGTGTGTATTTCTCTTGTTATCTCGCTTGTAACACAGCGAACACTTCAACAACACGAGTGCTGGTCTTGACAAACACTCAACACAGGAGCTTACACCTTATACACACACACACAATCACCAAAACACACGCACACACGTTTTTGTTGTACAATTTGTAGCAATCGTTTTAACAATGCTCTTAAACAAAGAGTCAACGCCAATCAAATAGCTGTATGTCACTCAACTCAAGATAGCCGTATGTCACTCAACTCAAGATAGCTGTATGTCACTCCACTCAAGACAAGGAAACAATTTGTTGCGGTGTTTATTACATAGCACGTTCCTACTAGGACTGGGGATCCCAACCCTCACACATCATTACAACAAACACTCGCTGTATTTATATATATATATATATACAGAGAGAGAGAGAGAGAGAGAATGCTTTTTGTTTTGATGTTACGCACCTTTTTCAGTGTGGGGAACAAGTATTACGTATCTTGTAGTTTAATGTTTATTATGAACTTATTACTAGTTCAAAGTTAGGCGATCCATCACTGAGTACCGACACCTTTTTTTTTTAAAGCACTAGATATAGATCAGAGCGGCCTTAGCAGTGCGAGGGGCCCTGGGCGAGCGTTATTTGCGAGGCCCTTATCTGTAAGGTAGACTATATATATATATATATATATATATATATATATATATATATATATATATATCGTAAACTCATCACGCTAACGGACTCATCGATATCTAACGCTGTAACCATAACAATATAGTATGTCCGTCTCTTAGATGTGGGCTTTATTTTTGCTACAAAACAGAACATGACGTAGGTACATTACGTAAGTACATTATAGACTGTATTGTAATTGTTCTTCATTAACAGAAGCAAATAAAAAGGAAAACACTCGAGCACTACTACTATCAGGTCTCCGCTCTCACTCTGCACATTGAAGCCAATTGGAAGTTCTATAAAAAACAAAGTATGCTATAAGAGCTACAGTGGTCTCCCTTGACTTTCGCAGACCCGACTTTTGTGGAAGGGCTATACCGCGAGTTTTCACAAAATTAATTTAAAACAATACTCTTGCGTTTTGTTTTGTTTTTATCACTGTGACACGGGTTTTCCCAAGGCCACACGACGTCTATGTGCAGTAGCCTATTGGGGAAAACACTTAATACGTCATCACCAACATTTCTGGAAGCTGATTAGCGGAAAAAGCTGTACAAGCACATCAATTGGTTCACTACAGGCCAGGTTACAGGCCAGGTTACAGTACCAAATAAGGAATCCTTCTCATACACCCTCAACCCTTTTTTTCTATTGCAGACTAAATTATATATATGGCTCCTTTTGTCTCGAAAGGCAATGGATGTGCCCAAGTGAGTCACTGGTTTTGGCTTAATCTTGAGACGGGGCAGAATCTGGTGTGGCTAATCAAGCCAATTCTAGAACGGCAGACTTTGCCACAATTCGTACATGTGTATGCCTCTGATTTAGGGCTAGCAGACAGGGCAGCTTTCTTTTTTTCCCTCTTGATTAAAGCCGCTTCAATTCTTTTGTTCTCAGCAAGGGTTGTCCCAGCACGCACAGTCTGTCTCCATGCACTCCGGTCTTTGGCTATGTTTTCCCACATACTTTCACTGATGCCTGAGGCTCTCATGTCTCGCATCTGACATCTGACATCTCTATATGTTAGTCTTGGGCGGCCCTTGGGTCTGACTCCTTCCACAAGCTCAGCATATAAGATATCTTTCGGGATTCTACCATCTGGCATGCGGGTGACATGTCCAAGCCAGCATACATGCTGTTCATATTGGCCAATCTCAAAACTTCCTGATTGGAGACATGGTCCCTCCAAGAGATGCCCATTATGCGTCTCAGGCAGCGCAAGTGGAAACTTTTCAATCTGTGCTCTTGGTACATGTATGTTGACCAGCTTTCACTGCCATAAAGGAGAGTGCTCACAACACAGGCGTTGTAGACTAGGATTTTGGTCGCTGTGGTCAATTTACCATTTTCCCAGACGCGCTTGGAGAGTTTTGCCAATGCTGTGGTAGCTTTTCCTATCCTTTTTGTCAGCTCGATGTCTAAGTCTAGGTTACTGACAATTGTTGAACCCAAGTAGGTAAATTCCTGCACCACTGAAAGGGTGTGGTTCCCAATTTGTATTATAGGTATTTCTGCGACGTCTTGTGCCAGGATTTCGGTCTTGGAGAGACTTATAGTAAGGCTAAACTCTTGACAAGCAGCTGCTAAGGCGTTCACTAGCTTCTGTAGACCTCCTTGTGAGTGAGATACGAGTGCCGCTAGACTAAATTAACAGTACGACATAACAGCGCAGTATAACACTTTAAAAAATTACTCAACATTTAATGACTTTTTAAAGGGGACAGCATGTAAAAATTATTCATGAAATGGGAAATGGTTATCTAGAGGTTTTAAGTGTTTAGGGATGTCCTGTGATATTTTTCAATTGGGAAAATAGTGTACGTATATGACATTAACTACCGCGAGAATCTGAACTTCGCGTGCGGTCTTAGAACGTATCACCAGCGAAAGTCAAGAAAACACTGTATATTTGTTTATTGATGTTCATTTTTAGCGGCCCCCGTAAGGGGAAAAAGCCGCTATTAGGTTTGTGCAAAATGTCCGTCTGTCCGTCTGTCACACTCAGATCTCGAAAACTAGAAGAGATATGAAAAATATTATTTCATCATTAAATCCGGCTTGAAAAGTTTAGGTGCAACGGCTACTTTTGGTTTTCTAAAAGCAAACCGTTTAATTTATAAAATTAATTATGCAAGCGATTTTTTCATAAAAATACACCAATTCTAAAACAATTACGTAAATGTAAGGGAGGCAATGTTACAATATGCTAACAAAGTTGGACAATTTTCAGTATCACTAAGTCAAATATATTTTTAAAATGTACAGGAAATGTTTACAACAAATACAAATAATAGTTAAAGACGTTTTTTCTGGTCAACTAGCTGCTAAAATTAAAAGAAATTATTTCTGTTTGTTTATAAAGGCTAATAATGCACTTTGTATGTAAATATCACGCACATTTTTTTAAATGGACTTTTTATGCAGCGATTTTCGTGCAGTAGCGTAACGTCGCAACATGATCAGGTGCTAAACCAATTCCTTAAACTTTTTTTAAAAATCAGATTTTATTTATTTTTTGTTTAGTGCCCCCATCCGAATAAAAAAAGCTTATTTTTGTGCGTTTTGTCTGTTGGTCGGTCTGTCCGTCACGATTAGATTTAAAAAACTAGAACTCTAAAAGCTATTGAAAATCTGATTTACCCTTTAATGTTCCTCCCATAACATCTCAATAGTTTTAAGTATGTAAAATTGATTGTTCCGGATTTTTTTGTGCAAAACTAATCAACGCCAACAAATGTTTGTTTGCTCTTCTAACTTATATTACATTCAATTTCCATGCTTAATCGTTGCAAAAACACATTATCAATAATATGTTGTTCCGTTTTTTATGTAAATAGCATATTAATGCTAAATCAAAATCTCTATACTGACTTATATTTCATTAAGTGTAAAAATGTTCCGGATATTGTTTTATAAAACATGAATTATGCCTAATGATTGTTTGAAATCGCATAAGGCTTTTAAAAAAAGTAATTTACTAGAATTGATTACTGAAAATTACTTTTTAGACATTTAATTTTCTTGTAAAACATAACATAGAAGTTTTGTAATCGATAAAGAAAGTTCCGGATTTTGTTTCTTACAAATCGTCGCCAGAAATTTCCGAATTTATTTAAAAATCTACTAACGCCAAATAATTGTTAGAACTCCCTCTTCTAATTAATAAACAAATAATCTTCTCATTTACGAAATAATGTTTTTACGGATTTTTATGAAAAATATTTTTAACTCACTACTCTCTTACAGTACATTTAACTTTCTACCTAAAACATTAAAAAATCTAATTATCGTTAATATTATGTTCCGATTTTTAAGGAAAACAGAATCCAAACACCAAAGTAAGGTATGAAAATCTCTCCACGTGGCTGTAGTACATCTAATTTTTATACGAGACCATCCAAAAATTTAATTAACGGTATTACATTTATCTGAAATTCTCTTTTTCTTTTACTATTTATACAAACATCCGGAACAATCTATTATATAAACTTTTCAATTGTGTTCATACCTAAAAATTATTGCGATGTTTTGAAACGTAAAATAAAGGTTAATCAATTTTTAATAACTTTTAGTTGTTTTTTTTATATCAAGATAACGGACAGACCGACTGACAGACAAAACGCAAAAACAATGTGGCTTTGATCCTTTTTAAATAATATCTATTAGAACTCAGTGCACCAATGTCTATGAACCCTCGTTAAATATCTCGTGTAAATAAAGACATTTTTTTTTATGGTACCGGTACTAGCCTATTGTGAGGTAATGGAATTTTTTTTCTTTGACGTCATATGAATGGACTCTTTAAATGTAATGTTAAAAGAACGCACTCCTCGCACCAATGTCTATTAACCCTCGAAAAAATTGCTTGTATTAATGAAAACATATTTTAGTCTAACTAAGCCGTGTGACGTAGTGTTTTTTTTTCCTTTGACGTCACATGGAATGAATTCTTTAAATGAAATGCTAAAAGAACGCACTCGGTGCACCAATGTCTATGAACACTCGAGAAATGGCTCGTGTTGATAAAGGTGATTTTTAGTCTAGCTAGGCCTTGTGACGTAGTGTTTTTTTTTTCCTTTGACGTCATATGGAATGAATTCTTTAAATGAAATGCTAAAAGAACGCACTCGGTGCACCAATGTCTATGAACACTCGATAAAAGGCTCGTAATGATGAAGGCGATTTTTATTCTAGCTAGGCCGTGTGACGTAGTGTTTTTTTTTCCTTTGACGTCATATGGAATGAATTCTTTAAATGAAATGCTTAAAGAACGCACTCGGTGCACCAAAGTCTATGAACACTCGATAAATGGCTCTTATAGATGAAGGCGATTTTTAGTCTAGCTAGGCCGTGTGACGTAGTGTTTTTTTTCCCTCTGACGTTATATGGAATTAATTCTTCAAATGAAATGAAAAAAGAACTTGGTATAGTAATGTTTATTAAGCCTCGTTATGTGACTCGCGTTTAAAAAAGGAATGATATCTTGATTTAGATCTAATCTAGATTTTTTAAACTAGATCTAGATTTTTATTACAGTATATCTAGATCTGGATTTATATTCTAATTAAAATTATTTTAGAGTCTAGATCTAGAATTTCTAGATCTAGTTTAGACTAAAATAGACTAGATTAAGATGTAGAATTTCAATTTCTAAACTTAAAGTGTAAAAAAAAGTGTAGATTTTCATTTCCAAACGTTTTGATCAATATTGTAATGTTTTAATATACTAAAACTAATCTACTATTTTTTTATTAAATTTAAATTTAAATTTACGGCAAATGAATCTTTGAAACATTATTACTTTTGACCATCGGATGGCTGCCTGGTCGTGCGGTTTGCGCGCTGGACTGTCGTTCAGATTTATGGATGGCCCAGGGTTCAAACCCTGCCCGCTCCCATCCCCCGTCGTCCTGCGGGAGGTTTGGACTAGGAAGTAATTATCTTCAACTCTGAAGGAACATCCGAAACGTGTAAAACATTTTACATCAAAATTAAATCACCTCTTGAATATTATTTGCGAATATGCAGATCCGACAGGGATCCGACTTCGACGGGGGCCGCCTCTGAGTTTGTGTAACACAAACTCTCTTTGTAATCTTGTTTTAAAAATCAATTTGTCAAAAGTTGCATTTATGTTACTACTAAATGACTCATTCAAATACAATATACATAATTCAAACAGTGGCTCAGACTTGATCACTGCGTATTTTTCCAATACAATCCGTATGGACGTCGATATTTCAATAGGAACTATACGATTTGGTTTGGTTCCTCCCACCGACGTGTTTTTATTGTGAACTGTTCAAAACTCAATGTTAAAAACATGTTCACTTTTATGTTCAATGGTTGTTAGTTAAGCGTAGAATTTTTTGGGGGGTCTTAATTGCTGTAGATTAATGTAGATCTACATTAAGTTGTAGGCTACGAGCTGTTTGGAGCAACAAGCCAACGACCAAACAACAACACGGGGGGGGGGGGGGGGGGCGGATGTTCGAAATTTATTTTATGTTTTTATTTTCATTGAGTACACGCTAGAAGAAAGAATTTCCCAAAATCAGACCCCTTGTCGACTTGAGCGAAAACTCGCCGAATGTTCAATTCTATCTCTAGAAAGAACTTTTACAATGCTTACAAATTATGTGGGTAAGACTATTTCCAAACAAAAAAACTAAAATAAAAACCGGATTCGTTTTCGTGAAGTTTCATTATGCAATCTTGGATTCTAAACATTGTGTTCAATTACTATAAATGAAAAATAAAACCAAGAAATTGTGTTACAATTATGACTAAGTTTCTTTTCTTTTTCATTACATTCTTAGAAAAACTTATGGACCTCATTATGGGAGCCTACACCGCTCCTCTAGTTCCCCAGCTTCTAATGGGGGGGGGGGGGGCCTCGAAAAACAAATGTTGTCATGTAGGGGGTCGCCACCCAGAAATGTTTGAGAAACACTGCCTCAGCGTGTTTTATTTCAAGTCATTGTTTCAAGACCTCTTCTTGGGATTATTTATTTCAAGTCATTGTTTCAAGACCTCTACTTTAAATCATTTATTTGATATCAATTCAAGAAAAATATTCAGCGCTGAGTTGCTTCATTTTTTCCTGGTGGTGTGTTGGATAAACTTGTAGGGATCTCCTAATCCGCCTATATAGCACCATCGTTCCCACAATGCACATCTCTCCAACTACAACCTGACAGTCGTTATCAATGCTTAGGAAACGTTGAAAAAGGCTCACGGTCAATGGGTTTTGTATTTCCAGTCACTTGAACCTGTATTGAATTGTCCATGTCGGTTGTTTCAGGAATAACTAACTCAAGAGATGACAGATACAAAAGGAGTCAATGATTAGGCTCTTATTAATGTTCTAATAAAAAGTATATAATGCAGAAAGAAACTTGAAAACAAATTGCTCTTGACAAGAAAACAACAAAAGATGAAACGCATTTAAAGAATGCATGATTTTGAAAAGCAGCCTTAGCAATCTTTGATAGAACGAATTATTATCGGCAATGTCTCGCTTTTAAAAGATTCACAAATAGTTTGACAGACACACACACACACACACATGCACACATACACACACTTATATATATCAAAGGGTATTTTTATCAATTAATAAACGCAATTTTAAAATTTAAGTGAAATAGAACATAAAATCTTTGAAATTGTATAAGCAGACAAATACTTTCACAAAACATTAGATAGTACACCACATATGTCTCAGACCTAATTCTCACTATTATTATTGCTTCTGGTTCTTATATATCTTATGTTGCAATACGTAAAATTTTTCTGGGGTTTCGCACAATTACTGATACAACTGGAGAAGGACTTTGTAACTTCGTAATAGAAAAAAGTTCAAATTGGAAATAAAACATCTAAAAGGGCACGAGGGATACGACAACGGTGTGAATAGAAAAGGGAACAAAGATGTATAAAACTGAATTTAAATCAAAAAGCGCTTTAGGTACATGCTCCAGATCAGTCGTAATACATTGCTGCTTCTAGAACAAAAAAAGGAGGGGGGCGGAATGTTTAAATTTTGAGCGCAGGCGGCCACTACCCTCTTGGCAGCGTTAATTATAGTTATAGCTTAGACTATAGAATCTAGATCTAGATGTAGATCTGAATCTGGATCCATATTTACATTTAGATTAGAACCTAGATATAATGTAGATTAGATTTACATATATCTATATGTAGAAAAGTAGGGCTAGATCTATAAGCTATAAGCTGAAAACGACATTAAGTAATTTACATAATCATCTATTTATAGAAATTTAGATAAAGATAAAGGCACATTCCTCGTTCCATATACTAGGACAAATTTGTACAAATGTTAATACCACACGACCAGAGGTACTTAATAATAGTTTAATAAATGCAGCCACTACGTCACTTAATCCACCTTGCAATTATCCCTGTAACTTTATCCCTGCAGCTTTTCCCTATGACGTAATCCCTGTAACGTAATTCCTACTTACATTAAAGTGAATCTTTGACTAAATACGAATCTACTTGGATAGGCGGGCTATGAACATATTAAGCACTGATTAGTTGAAAATGTTAACACAATGAGAATTTGTGATGCCTCTATTGGATAATGGAATGGGTTGCCTGAGCCAGCCAGGAAAACCAGTGACTTAGCAGAATTTAAGTCATTGGTTAACATGCATGACTAGATTGACCTAGGAACACGCCTAGAAAGTAATTATCTTCTTTTTGAAGTAACGTCTGTATTTTATAAGATAAGAATATTATAAGATCTACTAGGCTAGCCTATTTTGACAATTTTTTATTGATACATCCTACAACAAAACGTATCTAGATGTATGGAGCTTGATGTAAGGATGACAACGATACCAAGGTTATCTTTTTATGTCGTAAGGGAGAGAATTGAAGACATTTTAATGTGTATACAATTGCATGATTGGACTATGGAAAGTATCTACAAAGCTGAGACCGAGGCACAGTCCTACTTCATGCTTTTCATATTGATTACTTAACGTTTGCATACAAACTAAAATTGTAATAGACTAAAACAATGTAGACAATTAGAACAACAAGTTGAATAACAATTTGATAGCAATTCTTTAATAAGTTGATCTCTATGTAAACAACCAAAATGGAATAATTTAAATAAAACATCTTAGAGATGCGATAAGCTATTTATATGTTGCCCATCATATTAGATAAGGATTTCGATAAATCTAATGAGCCGTGTTTTACACTAGTAACATTGAACCTCTACAACAATGTCTAGATCTAAACTTGATCTAGGCAAAGTCTAGTCGATATAAATCTTTTTGTAAATAAATATGTACATTCATTTTTAGATCTATAAGATTTAGATATAAGATTTAGATATAGGCCTATGTAGAAAAATTGGGCTAGATCTGAAAACGACATTAAATAATCTAAATGTGGATTTAATTAGATACTTTGACACAAATTTCAAAATTAATAAATAAAAACAAAAACTATCTTGTTATGTAGAACTGTTAACAAAGACACTAGAATTATCTAAATGTGTCATCTAAGTTAGGTGTTACGGGGTTTTATGTGTAGGCCCATGAAACTTGACTAAAGAACATGTCTAAAATACTGTGCTCGAAAAATGAATTCATGTGTAGTTAACTATTCATAGCTATGTCACTATGATAGATATCAGCTTATTCATAACTATGTAACTATGATAGATATCAGCTTATTCATAGCTATGTAACTATTATAGATATCAGCTTATTCATAGCTATGTCACTATTATAGATATCAGCTTATTCATAGCTATGTCACTATTATAGATATCAGCTTATTCATAGCTATGTCACTATTATAGATATCAGCTTATTCATAGCTATGTCACTATTATAGATATCAGCTTATTCATAGCTATGTCACTATTATAGATATCAGCTTATTCATAGCTATGTCACTATTATAGATATCAGCTTATTCATAGCTATGTCACTATTATAGATATCAGCTTATTCATAGCTATGTCACTATTATAGATATCAGCTTATTCATAGCTATGTCACTATTATAGATATCAGCTTATTCATAGCTATGTCACTATTATAGATATCAGCTTATTCATAGCTATGTAACTCTGAATGCAGCTTCAAATTTGGAACAAACAAACTTTTTCAATGCATTGCTTTGCGTTTCATGCAAACTAAACTTTTGGTGGAATAAAAAAATGTAGAGTAGTAGAACATTTGGTTTGGTGAAATAGAAATACAAGAGTTGGATTACTCAAAGAAGTTGATTTAGTACACAATGTTGACTATGTTTGACATTTATTCCTCCGGTTGAAACAAAGCTTGTTTTAAATGATGTTCCTTTGTTTCTCTCTTAACTTTAAAAACTTTGATTATTCTTCCTGTTTCACACACTGTTTTAACCACCATATGAAAACATTCCCCATTTGTTGTCCCTTCATGGACCCAAACTCTATGTTAGTAATATCAGAATGACATAATTGAACTCTAACTCTGTAATTGACATAGATTTCGTCAAGATGAAGGTTACTCAAAAATTATTTAATGTAATATTTTATTTTGATACTAAATTAATACAATAATAAATCCATACTTTAAAATTAATTTCTCATTTATATTTAGACTTTACTGCACCGATTTTTATGTCTGAAAATGTATTTAGTAAAACCTTCTTTAGAGGCAATGATTTCAAGTTGATCAGGGCAAAGTGCGGCATTATTTCATGCATTACAAAATACAGATTGCATATTCTGAAGTGTTTACATTGCTTCTCTTGTATTCATAAATTGAAGGTCAAATATCAATTCTGCTATTCATTGCACTTTATTAATTGAGCCCAGTGGCGTACAAAAATGTGAAATGTTTTATTTGGCCTAGACTTAAATCTCAACTGACTGTAGTTTGCTTTATTTGTTTTTAAGACTTTGTCTTTAAATTGTGTAGATTTATTTTATTAATGGGATCCAACCTCAGGCGAAAAAAAATGTCTATGCTGAAATGGTAACAATAGTTTAGCTTTATTTTTTTATTGGAGGGGCGGTTAATTACAAAACCCCCTTTGGCTGCGCTCATGGGATTAAATAATTTAGTTTTGCTTTTCTTTTTAAGGAAGGGGGGGGGTTAACCTCAAAACCGCCCATGGGTACGACCATGGAATTCATTGGCTGTAGTTTAGTTTTCCTTCCCTTTTTTTATTGGAAAGGTTTAAAAATCAAACCTTTCTTGGCTACGCTCGTGGAATGTAAAAGTATTAAACATTTTTTTAAAAGTATAATTCACCAATTTAACATAATATCTTTTCACTGTATAGCTTTGAAAATTGTATATTGCATTGAATGAATGATATTAAATAATTTATATAAATACAATGATTTACAACATAAATCTTGGTTTTAGTCTGTTCACAGGAATCCATGGTAGAGACAAACTGTATCCTCTCATTGAGTTAAGGCTACTGTATCCTCTCGTTGAGTTAAGGCTACTGTATCCTCTCATTGAGTTAAGGCTACTGTATCCTCTCATTGAGTTAAGGCTACTGTATCCTCTCATTGAGTTAAGGCTACTGTATCCTCTCATTGAGTTAAGGTTACAGTATCCTCTCATTGTGTTAAGGCTATCCTTCCATATACATCCTCAGCAGACAGACATTCGGGAGTGAATTCTTTATGTTGCTGATGACAGTTAAGGATTGCTGCTGCAATATCAGGATAATTCATTTCTTTAAGGGCTTCAGTCAACTGTGTTATGGCACCAGACTGCTTATCCTTGCACTGTTCCAAAAAGGAATCATTGTCAGTAAGAAGATCTAAATGACTTATTACACTAACTCTGTTTACATTGTCATCAGTTTTTCAACATATAAAATATACAAACAACGTTATTTCCAAGTTCTCGTGATTTCGAGAATAACTTAGAACGTTATTGAATCTGCAATTCCCCTTGAGCTGTTCCAGAATTATTTATATATATATATATATATATAAATAAATTGAGATATTTCCCATTATATTCACCACCCTCGTGCAAAGCCGCCAGCTAGATTTGTCCGTCGGATGGAGGACGAACAAATTCCTTAATCCATTCTTTAAGGGAAACTTGTAACTGACACATGAAAAACTGGGCACGTTATTGTGACAGATTCCCCCACCTAAACGCCGAATTTTGTAAAAAAACAAAACGCATCAAAACTTTGTATTTAATTTAGTATATTTTCCACACTCCGCGATCTGTCTATAAAGCCTACATAGATATAGTCATAGAATGATACATGTCTATAGAAATAGCACAAACAAAAGATTCCTGCGTTTTTGTGCGAATTGCAACCTTTAGGTTGCGCGTCTTAGTAATTCCCTAAGAGGTAAAAGGAACCTGTGTACGAAATTTCATGCGAATACGTTAGACACTGGAACAGACACAAAATAGAGCAGTGAGATTCATAACAAACGAATATTCACATTTGACTAGAGTAACACCTTTAGTAAAATCACTAAATTTAGAAAGCCTTCAGGACAGAAGGCTCAAAAGTAAAGTAGCAATCATACATAAAACACTGAACCATAATCTTCAAATACAAAAACAAAATTTAATAAAATACTCTGAAAGACACAAAGATAAAGGCACATTCCTCGTCCCATATGCTAGGACAAATTTGTACAAATACTCCTTCTTCCCTAGTGCTATTAGAGCATGGAATGGGTTGCCTGAGCTAGCCAGGAAAACCAGTGACTTGGCAGAATTTAAGTCATTGGTTAATATGCATGACTAAATGCATGACGCGTAGGACGTAATCATCTTCTTTTTTGAAGTAACGTCTGTATTATATAAGATAAAAAGATAAGACATCTCTTGATGTGTACATGCATACATAAATGAGTTGTTGTTTTTGTGTGTGCTTATTATATAGATATATATGCTGTATAGCACACTTTGTATTTTTATTAAGCGTAGTGAATGACAAAAATTAAATCCTTATCATAAAATTGGAGGTTGATTCATGAGGAGAGGAAAGATTTCTTTTGAACATTAAGTCTTACGTCATCTTATTTACATGTGGCCACAAACAAAACAAGTTAAAATATATTTTATGCTACTTGAACCTCTCCAAGCTGCTTCAACACCCCAACAGAGTCTACCATTAGGAGACTAACTATAAATAAATAAAGCAATTCTAGAATATGAAAATGTATGGAATTAAGCAGTCTTTTTTTTTAATACCATTGGAAGTGGTAGAGTATAAATTGCTTGCTTACTTCCCCCCCCCCCCCAAATAAAATGTATTTAGACGACTATCCCAATATTCTTTGGTTCAGAAACGTCTAAACTATCAATACAAACCTTTCTTTTCCAGTAGAGCAAAATTTTATAGGAGACGTCCGACATGTTTAAATTATTACTCAAAGCATCAAAGCCAATGCCAGTTATAGTCGAATCCGGAAGCTGTAGATGCACAGCAAGGGTCAATCCTTCTGGAACTATTCTGGCCAAAGTCATTAGAGACTTGCCAGAAAGTGCTTTGGATTCTCGATCAGCTGAAGAAAAGAGATAAACATGTTCCAGTGTGAAATGTAGCAAGTGCATTATAAATAACTCCATCTGTCTCCTCATTCACATTCTCCACATCAAAGTATTTACAAATGTACTATGTCTTGAGACAATGGTTCAAGTTTGTAAACTATGTAGGGCTAGCAAGTTAAACACGTCATTTAGTTTTGGTGTTGATAAGTTAAAATTCAGACTTTAGAGACTTTACAAACTACATCAGTGTACTTCATAGTTACAGTAAAGCTGATTTATTAAAAAGTTATGTCATGAAAATAAAGTGAACATAAAGGTTGACTTATTATATCTTGACATTAATGTTAACATGTCTTTACATAAAGGTTGACTTATTATATCTTGACATTAATGTTAACATGTCTTTACATAAAGGTTGACTTATTATATCTTGACATTAATGTTAACATGTCTTTACATAAAGGTTGACTTATTATATCTTGACATTAATGTTAACATGTCTTTACATAAAGGTTGACTTATTTACTTAACAGTAACGTTGACTTATTAGGTCTATATTATTTAAAATAGATTTTTGTTTTACTTGTTATAAAATAATTCAATGTGATGACAACTTTCACTTGGACTTAACAATGTAGGAAGTTTCAGGTAGATACAGACGAAACATATTCAAATTACTGGGCACTACGTAGACAACAAAACCCTAACAATCATTTAGAATCTAAACAACAAGACACAAACAACACTCTAGAATCTAAACAACAAAACACAAACAACACTCTAGAATCTATTCAACAAAACACAAACAACACTCTAGAATCTATACAAACAAAACACTAACAATCATCAAGAATCTCTACAACTAAACCCAAACACCAATCTAGAATCTATACAACGAAACCCCAACAATCCCCTAGAATCTATACAACAAACACTAACAATGCTCTAGAACCTATACAACAAAAACATATAAAAGGATATCGTATGTATACAAATAAAGCACATGCAATGGTCTGTTATCTATTCAACAATCTATTCATTATAACGCAAATAAAATGAGCATTTGTCAGTCTAAGAAAATTGAACTCTCTTTATTTTAATGTTCACTGCTTGGACATTTATATAAATCTATTTAAAGCCACTTTAATATTCCAGTACAAGAGTTATAATTTATAAAGGTTAAAATGTTATAGTAGCCTATTTGAATGACGTATTAAAAAAAATACAGGATATTTTAAACTAGACAACCAAACTTGTTTCACGTTTTTTTAATGCTTATATACTACTTTTTTCCCACAAATATATAATTTGAAAAGGAATTAATGCAATTTTGAAATGGAAAAAGACAACAAATTTGCATCACTAAACATTTAACATCAAGATAGCGTTACATATACATCTTGTAGAACAAACCATATACAGTTCGAATAGGCAGTTTCTGGTCGTAAAGTGGATGTTTTGGTCTCTCTGGGATTGGTTCAAAGAATAGCATGTTCAACAATGTAAGACCAAAAGCATTTACTTCATTGATAATTAAATACATGATTAAAAATCGATAATACACTATGGAAAGACTTAAGTAGTGTTGCAGTTTTAATCAGTGTGTGTTTCTGTTTAGCAAACTCATAGCCAAGAGGGAGACATAACTTCATTATTCACTTCATTAAACATAAACACAGGCCAAACAATGTTATAGAGCCTTGCAAAGATTTTGACTAAAGAACTGAAAAGCAGTAGAATAGTCATAATGTAAACAAGACTAGGCCCTATTTCTTACGGAGGAGAGTTTTTTTTTTGTTTTTGTTTTGTTGTTGTTTTTTTTTTTGGGGGGGGGGGGGCAAAGTGGCAGATTCAGATAAACGTTGTCAAGACGACCTGGACCCTGTTCAGCTAAGGAAATCGACATTCTTATGGCTCCTTTCGAGCTTCAACTCCGTGCGCTGCGAATCAAACGTGAAAACACGCCAAAATATCTAGGGGTGACCCTGGATAGAAAGTTGTCAATGCTCCAGCACGTCCAGGATGTTGAAAGAAAAGCCTCGGAGAAGTTAGCGTTACTCAGAAAGCTGGCCAGCACAAAGTGGGGCGCCGAAGCCGACATGCTACGCACACTGTATTTAGGGGCTGTTAGAGCGCAAATTAAGTACAGCTAGACAGTCCAAGAATACGTTAGTAAAACAGACCTCGAATCACTCGACCGAATACAGGCACAGGCACCAAGGTTCATTTGTGGCACCTTTCGGACAAGCCAAACAAACGCTGCTGAAATTCTATGCAACGTTACCCCATTAAATTTAAGGAGGGAGAGGGCGGTACTAACGGCTTATGAGCGTTACAAAATTGCGACCATAAGCTACCTACCACAATTTTAGTAAACTGCAAAAGGAAAAAAAAACAGTATCAAAATGCTTTCGTTCCTACACATTGCGGCCAATTTGACTTTATAGTCTACCCAGACCGGCCAGAACCAGACCGGCTCTCTTGTCCATTCGGCTTCGCTGCATGCTCCATGGACGCCGAACTAATTCGAGGCTATTAGAGCCCGAATGAACCAGAACAAAACTAGCGCAACCACAGTTGTGATGGTAACCAGCTCTCGCTCCAGTCTCCTAGCTATGGGTGTCGGCGGAGGGTCGCCGTAATAGAAGAGGCAGTCAGCGCCGCAGATAACATCCGCCGAGCTAATGGAGCTGTCGTTTTCATGCAGTGGGCGCCCTCACATTGCGGCGTTACAGGCAATGAAACGACAAACACCCTTGCACGAGAGGGAGCTTTGGCAACCACACACCTCGAAGCACCAAGCACGTTTTTTTACAAGCAGAAATCCGAGCACTCATTCATGAGAAGTGGTTAAAGTCCTTGAAGGAATCCGACAAAGCACGTAGTGTCTGGCGGCATATGAATCACCCAGATCGCGACGATGCCTGGTGGCGGTTAAGGAGGTCAGAACAAGCAATCATTGCACAGTGTAGGACGGAACATTGTCCTGTAGGGGCATACTTTACACGGTTCCGTCCAAACTACGACTCCCGATGCTGTCACTGTGGAAAGAACGTCGAAAAAGTGTCGCATATCTTGCAGGGGTGTCCCAAGCTCTGAGAACTGCTATTTACCTGTCATGTTTTCTTAGTGCTGGTATTACATGTCATGTTCTCTTAGTGCTGCTATTTACGTGTCATGTTTTCTTAGTGCTGCTATTTACATGTCATGTTTTCTTAGTGCTGCTATTTACATGTCATGTTTTCTTAGTGCAGGTGTTACATGTCATGTTCTCTTATTGCTGCTATTTACATGTCATGTTCTCATAGAGCTGCTATTTACCTGTCATGTTTTCTTAGTACTGCTATTTACATGTCATGTTTTCTTAGTGCTGCTATTTACATGTCATGTTTTCTTAGTGCTGCTATTTACATGTCATGTTCTCTTAGTGCTGCTATTTACATGTCATGTTTTCTTAGTGCTGCTATTGACAGGTCATGTTTTCTTAGTGCTGCTATTTACATGTTATGTTTTCTTAGTGCTGGTGTTACATGTCATGTTCTCTTATTGCTGCTATTTACATGTCATATTCTCATAGAGCTGCTATTTACATGTCATGTTTTCTTAGTACTGCTATTTACATGTCATGTTTTCTTAGTGCTGCTATTTACATGTCATGTTTTCTTAGTGCTGCTATTTACATGTCATGTTCTCTTAGTGCTGCTATTTACATGTCATGTTTTCTTAGTGCTGCTATTGACAGGTCATGTTTTCTTAGTGCTGCTATTTACATGTCATGTTTTCTTAGTGCTGCTATTTACATGTCATGTTCTCGTAGAGCTGCTATTTACCTGTCATGTTTTCTTAGTGCTGCTATTTACATGTCATGTTTTCTTAGTGCTGCTATTGACAGGTCATGTTTTCTTAGTGCTGCTATTTACATGTTATGTTTTCTTAGTGCTGGTGTTTACATGTCATGTTCTCTTATTGCTGCTATTTACATGTCATGTTCTCATAGAGCTGCTATTTACCTGTCATGTTTTCTTAGTACTGCTATTTACATGTCATGTTTTCTTAGTGCTGCTATTTACATGTCATGTTTTCTTAGTGCTGCTATTTACATGTCATGTTCTCTTAGTGCTGCTATTTACATGTCATGTTTTCTTAGTGCTGCTATTGACAGGTCATGTTTTCTTAGTGCTGCTATTTACATGTCATGTTTTCTTAGTGCTGCTATTTACATGTCATGTTCTCGTAGAGCTGCTATTTACGTGTCATGTTTTCTTAGTGCTGCTATTTACATGTCATGTTTTCTTAGTGCTGCTATTTACATGTCATGTTTTCTTAGTGCTGGTGTTACATGTCATGTTCTCTTATTGCTGCTATTTACATGTCATGTTCTCATAGAGCTGCTATTTACCTGTCATGTTTTCTTAGTACTGCTATTTACATGTCATGTTTTCTTAGTGCTGCTATTTACATGTCATGTTTTCTTAGTGCTGCTATTTACATGTCATGTTCTCTTAGTGCTGCTATTTACATGTCATGTTTTCTTAGTGCTGCTATTGACAGGTCATGTTTTCTTAGTGCTGCTATTTACATGTCATGTTTTCTTAGTGCTGCTATTTACATGTCATGTTCTCGTAGAGCTGCTATTTACGTGTCATGTTTTCTTAGTGCTGCTATTTACATGTCATGTTTTCTTAGTGCTGCTATTTACATGTCATGTTTTCTTAGTGCTGGTGTTACATGTCATGTTCTCTTATTGCTGCTATTTACATGTCATGTTCTCATAGAGCTGCTATTTACCTGTCATGTTTTCTTAGTACTGCTATTTACATGTCATGTTTTCTTAGTGCTGCTATTTACATGTCATGTTCTTTTAATGCTGCTATTTACATGTAATGTTTTCTTAGTCCTGCTATTTACATGTCATGTTTTCTTAGTGCTGCTATTTACATGTCATGTTTTCTTAGTGCTGCTATTGGCATGTTATGTTTTCTTAGTGCTGCTATTTACCTGTCATGTTTTCTTAGTGCTGCTATTTACATGTCATGTTTTCTTAGTGCTGCTATTGACAGGTCATGTTTTCTTAGTGCTGCTATTTACATGTTATGTTTTCTTAGTGCTGGTGTTTACATGTCATGTTCTCTTATTGCTGCTATTTACATGTCATGTTCTCATAGAGCTGCTATTTACCTGTCATGTTTTCTTAGTACTGCTATTTACATGTCATGTTTTCTTAGTGCTGCTATTTACATGTCATGTTTTCTTAGTGCTGCTATTTACATGTCATGTTCTCTTAGTGCTGCTATTTACATGTCATGTTTTCTTAGTGCTGCTATTGACAGGTCATGTTTTCTTAGTGCTGCTATTTACATGTCATGTTTTCTTAGTGCTGCTATTTACATGTCATGTTCTCGTAGAGCTGCTATTTACGTGTCATGTTTTCTTAGTGCTGCTATTTACATGTCATGTTTTCTTAGTGCTGCTATTTACATGTCATGTTTTCTTAGTGCTGGTGTTACATGTCATGTTCTCTTATTGCTGCTATTTACATGTCATGTTCTCATAGAGCTGCTATTTACCTGTCATGTTTTCTTAGTACTGCTATTTACATGTCATGTTTTCTTAGTGCTGCTATTTACATGTCATGTTCTTTTAATGCTGCTATTTACATGTAATGTTTTCTTAGTCCTGCTATTTACATGTCATGTTTTCTTAGTGCTGCTATTTACATGTCATGTTTTCTTAGTGCTGCTATTGGCATGTTATGTTTTCTTAGTGCTGCTATTTACATGTCATGTTTTCTTAGTGCTGCTATTTACATGTCATGTTTTCTTAGTGCTGCTATTTACATATCATGTTCTCTTAGTGCTGCTATTTACCTGTCATGTTTTTTTAGTGCTGCTATTTACATATCATGTTTCTTATTTGCCTGTCAAACTCTAGTCATGTTTTAAAAAAGGGTGACAACTCATTACAAAAACGTAGAGATATGTATTATTTGTTTTCATTTTGGTCCAGCAAACTTTCTCATATTAGTCTTATCGTATTTTTCTATAACATTGTTTCCCCCTTTCCCAGAATCAGAATAAAGTTTTGATAGATTTCACTCACAGATGATGTTTTGATGAGCACTAGAATAATGCTGAAAACAAACTTACGAACTCTAATTGGTCTAGTGGGCTGTGTGAGTCGTTTCATGACAACGGGGGGTAACTCTCTCATTCTGGGTTTAGAAACTGAAGGCTTGGGCGCTTCTTGTTGTATCAAACTTGGTTTTAAATCTATATTGAGATCCTGAAATGTAAGACGAAGTTAGGAATAAACTCATAAACTTAAATGCACCTACATATACTCTTAGAAGTTTTACCTATTCTCATCGGTGTCGTGGGGACCTTGCCATTAGGGACTTACAGGACCTTACCAAGTGACACCCATTTGGGATTAACAGGACGTAACTAAGTTACACCCATTAGGACCAACAATCAAAATGCCTTTTTTTTTCGAAAGCAAATACTAATTTCTTTAATACTTGGCGGTATCTAAATTATAAAAACTAGCATTTGTAGGTTTACTAACATTTTTTTTACAATTAATTTTGTTTGAAATTCTATCAAATGTCCAAAGCATTACACCATACTTTACATTAGACTTTTCAAACTCATTAAAGTGTCTGGGCCACACAAATAACTAAGACCTGGAGGGCCGCAGCTAAAAATCAGTAGGAAAACATATATATTATAGCCGACTAATTTTATGTAAATTTGAGACAATACAATAGGAAACAGGAATTATTGGAATATCTCTCCCTTATTTAGCTAAATTTGTAGTACCAACTGCATGATCACAAACTACTATGATTGCGCATTATTTTCGTTGTCCTGATGCTTGACATCTTTTCTTTTATTAATCTCAGGTTGAAGTTTGTTTGCCACTGACACTTTCGTCCCTGAGGACAAATTTTGATCAGATAATCTCGCACGGTCAGGTTTTTTTTTTGTAGCTTTCATTATGAAAGACTCACAGTGATCAGTGCTTGCAAACATAGCAAGAATTATGGCTGTAAATTCCGCATTTCAACGTACTGTTCAGGTAACTAACTGTAGCCACTTCTATATACTTGGCTTTCAACAAAAAATCTGGCTGCAATTCTTTCAAGTCTAGTTGCACATTATCAGCAGCATTTTTAGGAGCAATTGAGAATAGAGTTACAAACAACGACAATTCTTGCTCGTATGAAACGAAGTTACAAAAATGTTCATTACTTTTTATATTTGGTTTATCCACAATCGTAACTTTGTTTAAAAGCACTTCTCATAATCGCACTCAGTTGTGACAATTTTGTTTTTACTTTGAAGTTTCAAATTCAAGTCTTGCCAGTGACCAATGTGATCAACTGCAAATGCCAAATCCTGAACCCATTCGTCAGTTTGGTAATGTTCAACAGGTTCACCTTTTATGTTCAGAAACAATACTATTTCCTCACGCAGTGCAAACAATTTCTTCAATACTTTATGACAGGAGAGCCAGCGGACTTCTGTGTAGTAGGAAACAATAAAATTCGTGTCCAATGTCAACCAGAAACATTGAAAATGCGCGTCGATTTAAGCCACGGGCATGAATAAAATTGATATGGATTGAAACTGGTCTTAGCATATGTTGGAACTGTCATTGCTTTGCGAACAATGCTTCTTGGTGAATGATGCACTGAGAATGAGCAAATGTAAAATTAGCATCAGTCACTTACTTTTGCAAGCAGCTTTGCAGCAACACCATTTCTAACCCCAAAAATGGTTGGTGCGCTATCCGTTGCTAGACTAGCTAGCTTTATTAAGGGTGAATTGAACTGCAATATCACTTCCTGTAATTTCTCAAAAACATCCTCGCTTGTTGTGGTATTATGCATAAAACAGAGCTCATTATCTCAAAATTCTTGTCACAGGCCCTTATGAATATAACCAATTGTGCTACACCAGTTACATCAGTCGACTCATCGAGAGCCTATGAAAATAATTCAAAATCAACTATTTTATTCTTTAATTGTTCACGCAAGCTGACTGGCATGTTATTTATTCTATCTGCAACAGTGTTCCTAGTTAACGCTATTTCTTTGAATGCTTTCACATTTTCTGGGCAAATTACTTTGGCAGCTTTAACGACACACTCCTTCATAAAATCACCTTCACTAAATGTTTGTTAAAAATCTGATTATGAAAGAATACTTTATAAGTTCATCAAAGTTGATTGTTACGTTTTAGTTGTTGTTGTTTTTTTCCGTAAATTATTTACCTGAAAATTAGTGTTGACTGTTAAACGCTGAATAATTTAACAATATTTTGATAATTCTTGAGGTGGCTAAGCGGACCTGCTTTACAAAAAGTCTAACAGTACCTCCCGTACTGGTTTTCAACATTGTTTTTATGTAAAGAACTTGTTTTCGAGGTAGGCCTCATCATTTCTTTTCATGGTGGCTTTTTTTTTTTATGATCGACTTATTTTTTCGCTGCCTAGCAATCAACCAAAGTAGTTAATTAACTTATGTACCATATAAAAGCGACAATACCACTGATCTATCACGACATCTCTTTAAACTATCGTACGTTTCCGCATCAAAACTCGTGCACAAGTTCCTGTTACCTAATATGTGCTCATTAAGAACGCTTCTGACTAATGCGCAACCTGACCGACGCGATCACGAAAAACCGAAAGTTCTATCAAACCTTTGTATTTTATTTTCAGTATTTACCCAAAAGGCTGCAGTCTAATTAGAAAGCCTATTTTAAAATATCAGGAATTATGAAGCGAGTCTTTCCATGTCAAAAGTTTATGTGAGAGAAATTACGATGCGATGGTTAAATAAAATGGTGGTTGCAGAGAGAGAGAGAGAGAGAGAGAGAGAGAGGGCATTGACATTTCATTGTGACAGTTACATTCACAGGCTACAGGAAGTAGGTTCAGTTCATCGTTACAACACGGCCCGTTTAATTAAACAAAAAAAAGAAAAGGGTGTTCCGGCCATAATAAACAATTTAAAACCCGAGAATAAATCAACGGGCGTTGCCGGTGTGTACTGATATTTGTATAATAGTTCAAGAAAAAAATCGATAGTTTTTTAGACGGTGTCTCTGGGGGGAGGGGGGGGGCGATATGCTTAAAGCACTAGTTGACAACTACCCTAACGTCGAGGGGGGGGGGGCGATATGCTTAAAGCACTAGTTGACAACTACCCTAACGTCGAGGGGAGGCGGTATGCTTAAAGCACTAGTTGACAACTACCCTAACGTCGAGGGGGGCGGTATGCTTAAAGCACTAGTTGACAACTACCCTAACGTCGAGGGGAGGCGGTATGCTTAAAGCACTAGTTGACAACTACCCTAACGTCGAGGGGGGCGGTATGCTTAAAGCACTAGTTGACAACTACCCTAACGTCGAGGGGGGCGGTATGCTTAAAGCACTAGTTGACAACTACCCTAACGTCGAGGGGGAGGGGTATGCTTAAAGCACTAGTTGACAACTACCCTAACGTCGAGGGGGGCGGTATGCTTAAAGCACTAGTTGACAACTACCCTAACGTCGAGGGGGGCGGTATGCTTAAAGCACTAGTTGACAACTTAACGTCGAGGGGAGGGGGGCGGTATGCTTAAAGCACTAGTTGACAACTACCCTAACGTCGAGGGGAGGGGGGCGGTATGCTTAAAGCACTAGTTGACAACTACCCTAACGTCGAGGGGGGCGGTATGCTTAAAGCACTAGTTGACAACTACCCTAACGTCGAGGGGGGCGGTATGCTTAAAGCACTAGTTGACAACTACCCTAACGTCGAGGGGAGGGGGGCGGTATGCTTAAAGCACTAGTTGACAACTACCCTAACGTCGAGGGGGGCGGTATGCTTAAAGCACTAGTTGACAACTACCCTAACGTCGAGGGGGAGGGGTATGCTTAAAGCACTAGTTGACAACTACCCTAACGTCGAGGGGGAGGGGTATGCTTAAAGCACTAGTTGACAACTACCCTAACGTCGAGGGGGAGGGGTATGCTTAAAGCACTAGTTGACAACTACCCTAACGTCGAGGGGAGGGGGGCGGTATGCTTAAAGCACTAGTTGACAACTACCCTAACGTCGAGGGGGGCGGTATGCTTAAAGCACTAGTTGACAACTACCCTAACGTCGAGGGGGAGGGGTATGCTTAAAGCACTAGTTGACAACTACCCTAACGTCGAGGGGGGCGGTATGCTTAAAGCACTAGTTGACAACTACCCTAACGTCGAGGGGGAGGGGTATGCTTAAAGCACTAGTTGACAACTACCCTAACGTCGAGGGGGAGGGGTATGCTTAAAGCACTAGTTGACAACTACCCTAACGTCGAGGGGAGGGCGGGGATATGCTTAAAGCACTAGTTGACAACTACCCTAACGTCGAGGGGAGGGGGGGGATATGCTTAAAGCACTAGTTGACAACTACCCTAACGTCGAGTAATGAACTAGTTCCACTACCAAACATTGCCTACGACGTAATGCTGAATTCTGAATTGTTAAAACTGCAAATTAATCCCTGTATCATTCATTATGTGAACAAGACGCTGTCATATCCTTTTAGACACTTTAAATACCTTCGAACTTGAAAACATTATCCATAAGAAAATGTGTCAGTCCAAAGAATTCTAAAAATTTTAGAAAAAGTTGAAAGATGTTATTAGTCACTAATAGTTTTCAATCATATAGACATGAGCTGAAAATATAGAAAACATTTTGCTACAAATATTCCTTTTTTTCCCAGCATTCATTAGTTATAAAGAGCTAAGTAATCACTCTTACAAAAAGGTCAATATTTAAAAAAAAAAAAAAAAGGAATTGTCTTTTGTTAAAAAAAAATAATTTTCATGTTACTTTTTAAATTTACAATTCCTCTTGTCAGCTTGCAAATGTTTCATTGGAAGAAAGAAAAAGAAGACAGAGTCGTCAAAAACCTGCCAGGACACAGATCTTTAAAACGGCTCTGACGATTTGAAAACAAAAAACTAGACAGTTTATGTATATCTTTTGGAAAACAATTACTAGCTTATTGAAAACAAATATGAAAGCGGATGTTCAGGCATGGAACTACAGAAACAGTAACTTCGAGTTATTTACAAAGCTGTATTCAAAACAGGGTCACTGCTCATGTTCCCGCGCAGACTGCACTGTCAATATAAAAAAAAAAAACTATTGAATGTTACACCTCGACCTCGCACGATGTTAAGATTGAGTTGAGTGGTAAAGCGTTGGACTTCCGAACAGTGGCTCCCGACATTTGTTGGGGAAAAAGTAAAGGCGTTTGGTCGTTGTGCTGGCCACATGACACCCTCGTTAACCGTGGGCCACAGAAACAGTTGACCTTTACATCATCTGCCCCATGCATCGCAAGGTCTAAAAGTGGAACTTTACTATAGTTCAGTGTGACACCTATAAACGTAGTGAAGTAAAAAGAAATAAATTATGCAAATATTTTTTACTCTTTTAGATTCCGAGCTAGTCTCCTCTTTTGTAACTTCTGGTGCAAGATACTCTACAACTTGAGCAGACTCTATGGTTGTATCAAACGTTAAAGTCAATTTGTTTCTTGTATTCTCATCTCTTATTCCCATGGGTATCAAGTTGATAGTAGCTTCAAGTTGTTTTGGATCATTTTCCAAAGGCTCAAAATAGAATGTTCTGAGGATTAAATAGAATGTCTTATAAGATATAATTGTTCAATAAACAAATGGAGGTATTTTTTGTGGTTTCTCTGTGAAACATTTTTTAACTTTTGTAAAGTTTAAATAATGTTTCAAATATTTTTAAAACATGCTATTGGTTCTTTATATCATTTTGATATGACTTTAACATTTCCAGTCACTTTTGTCTTAAGAACATTAACATACGTTTAAATACGTTTGTTTGTTTTTTTTTCATAACAATTCTCAAACTAAATAGTCGAGCAAGTGAACATACAAGTAGTAAGTAGTGAAGGAAGTGAACATACAAGTAGTAAGTAGTCGAGCAAGTAAACATACAAGTAGTAAGTAGTCGAGCAAGTAAACATACAAGTAATAAGTAGTCGAGCAAGTGAACATACAAGTAGTAAGTAGTCGAGCAAGTAAACATACAAGTAGTAAGTAGTGAAGGAAGTGAACATACAAGTAGTAAGTAGTGAAGGAAGTGAACATACAAGTAGTAAGTAGTCGAGCAAGTGAACATACAAGTAGTAAGTAGTCGAGCAAGTGAACGTACAAGTAGTAAGTACTGAAGGAAGTGAACATACAAGTAGCAAGTAGTCGAGCAAGTGAACATACAAGTAGTAAGTAGTAAAGGAAGTGAACATACAAGTAGTAAGTAGTCGAGCAAGTGAACATACAAGTAGTAAGTAGTCGAGCAAGTGAACATACAAGTAGTAAGTAGTCGAGCAAGTGAACATACAAGTAGTAAGTAGTGAAGGAAGTGAACATACAAGTAGTAAGTAGTGAAGGAAGTGAACATACAAGTAGTAAGTAGTCGAGCAAGTGAACATACAAGTAGTAAGTAGTCGAGCAAGTGAACATACAAGTAGTAAGTAGTCGAGCAAGTGAACGTACAAGTAGTAAGTACTGAAGGAAGTGAACATACAAGTAGTAAGTAGTCGAGCAAGTGAACATACAAGTAGTAAGTAGTCGAGCAAGTGAACATACAAGTAGTAAGTAGTCGAGCAAGTAAACATACAAGTAGTAAGTACTGAAGGAAGTGAACATACAAGTAGTAAGTAGTCGAGCAAGTGAACATACAAGTAGTAAGTAGTCGAGCAAGTGAACATACAAGTAGTAAGTAGTTAAGAAAGTGATCATACAAGTAGTAAGTAGTCGAGCAAGTGAACATACAAGTAGTAAGTAGTTAAGAAAGTGATCATACAAGTAGTAAGTAGTCGAGCAAGTGAACATATAAGTAGTAAGTAGTCGAGCAAGTGAACATACAAGTAGTAAGTAGTGAAGAAAGTGAACATACAAGTAGCAAGTAGTCGAGCAAGTGAACATACAAGTAGCAAGTAGTCGAGCAAGTGAACATACAAGTAGCAAGTAGTCGAGCAAGTGAACATACAAGTAGCAAGTAGTCGAGCAAGTAAACATACAAGTAGTAAGTAGTCGAGCAAGTCAACATACAAGTAGTAAGTAGTGAAGGAAGTAAACATACAAGTAGTAAGTAGTGAAGGAAATGAACATACAAGTAGTAAGTAGTGAAGGAAATGAACATACAAGTAGTAAGTAGTGAAGGAAGTGAACATACAAGTAGTAAGTAGTGAAGGAAGTGAACATACAAGTAGTAAGTAGTGAAGAAAGTGAACATACAAGTAGTAAGTAGTGAAGGAAATGAACATACAAGTAGTAAGTAGTGAAAAAAGTGAACATACAAGTAGTAAGTAGTGAAGGAAATGAACATACAAGTAGTAAGTAGTGAAGGAAGTGAACATACAAGTAGTAAGTAGTGAAGCAAGTCAACATACAAGTAGTAAGTAGTGAAGGAAATGAACATACAAGTAGTAAGTAGTGACGGAAGTGAACATACAAGTAGTAAGTAGTCGAGCAAGTGAACATACAAGTAGTAAGTAGTCGAGCAAGTGAACATACAAGTAGTAAGTAGTGAAGGAAATGAACATACAAGTAGTAAGTAGTGAAGAAAGTGAACATACAAGTAGTAAGTAGTGAAGGAAATGAACATACAAGTAGTAAGTAGTGAAGGAAGTGAACATACAAGTAGTAAGTAGTGAAGGAAGTGAACATACAAGTAGTAAGTAGTGAAGGAAGTGAACATACAAGTAGTAAGTAGTGAAGGAAGTGAACATACAAGTAGTAAGTAGTGAAGGAAATGAACATACAAGTAGTAAGTAGTGAAGAAAGTGAACATACAAGTAGTAAGTAGTGAAGGAAATGAACATACAAGTAGTAAATAGTGAAGGAAGTGAACATACAAGTAGTAAGTAGTGAAGCAAGTCAACATACAAGTAGTAAGTAGTGAAGTAAATGAACATACAAGTAGTATGTAGTGAAGGAAGTGAACATACAAGTAGTAAGTAGTGAAGGAAATAAACATACAAGTAGTAAGTAGTGAAGCAAGTCAACATACAAAAAGTAAGTAGTGAAGGAAGTGAACATACAAGTAGTAAGTAGTGAAGGAAATGAACATACAAGTAGTAAGTAGTGAAGGAAATGAACATACAAGTAGTAAGTAGTCGAGCAAGTGAACATACAAGTAGTAAGTAGTCGAGCAAGTGAACATACAAGTAGTAAGTAGTGAAGGAAGTGAACATACAAGCAGTAAGTAGTTGAGCAAGTCAACATACAAGTAGTAAGTAGTCGAGCAATTGAACATACAAGTAGTAAGTAGTCGAGCAAGTGAACATACAAGTAGTAAGTAGTCGAGCAAGTGAACATACAAGTAGTAAGTAGTCGAGCAAGTGAACATACAAGTAGTAAGTAGTGAAGGAAGTGAACATACAAGTAGTAAGTAGTGAAGGAAGTGAACATACAAGTAGTAAGTAGTGAAGGAAGTGAACATACAAGTAGTAAGTAGTGAAGGAAATAAACATACAAGTAGTAAGTAGTGAAGGAAGTGAACATACAAGTAGTAAGTAGTGAAGGAAGTGAACATACAAGTAGTAAGTAGTCGAGCAAGTGAACATACAAGTAGTAAGTAGTGAAGAAAGTGAACATACAAGTAGTAAGTAGTGAAGGAAATGAACATACAAGGAGTAAGTAGTCGAGAAAGTGAACATACAAGAAGTAAATAGTCGAGCAAGTGAACATACAAGTAGTAAATAGTGAAGGAAGTGAACATACAAGTAGTAAGTAGTCGAGCAAGTGAACATACAAGTAGTAATTAGTGAAGGAAGTGAGCATACAAGTAGTAAGTAGTGAAGAAAGTGAACATACAAGTAGTAAGTAGTGAAGGAAGTGAACATACAAGTAGTAAGTAGTGAAAGAAGTGAACATACAAGTAGTAAGTAGTAAAGAAAGTGAACATACAATTAGTAAGTAGTGAAGGAAATGAACATACAAGTAGTAAGTAGTGAAGGAAGTGAACATACAAGTAGTAAGTAGTGAAGCAAGTCAACATACAAGTAGTAAGTAGTGAAGGAAATGAACATACAAGTAGTATGTAGAGAAGGAAGTGAACATACAAGTAGTAAGTAGTGAAGGAAATGAACATACAAGTAGTAAGTAGTGAAGCAAGTCAACATACAAGTAGTAAGTAGTGAAGGAAGTGAACATACAAGTAGTAAGTAGTGAAGGAAATGAACATACAAGTAGTAAGTAGTGAAGCAAGTCAACATACAAGTAGTAAGTAGTCGAGCAAGTGAACATACCAGTAGTAGTAGTGAAGGAAGTGAACATACAAGTAGTAAGTAGTGAAGGAAGTGAACATACAAGTAGTAAGTAGTAAAGCAAGTCAACATACAAGTAGTTAGTAGTCGAGCAAGTGAACATACCAGTAGTAAGTAGTGAAGGAAGTGAACATACAAGTAGTAAGTAGTGAAGGAAATAAACATACAAGTAGTAAGTAGTGAAGGAAGTGAACATACAAGCAGTAAGTAGTGTAGGAAGTGAACATACAAGTAGTAAGTAGTCGAGCAAGTGAACATACAAGTAGTAAGTAGTAAAGAAAGTGAACATACAAGTAGTAAGTAGTGAAGGAAGTGAACATACAAGTATTAAGTAGTCGAGAAAGTGAACATACAAGTAGTAAGTAGTCGAGCAAGTGAACATACAAGTAGTAAGTAGTCGAGCAAGTGAACATACAAGTAGTAAGTAGTCGAGCAAGTGAACATACAAGTAGTAAGTAGTGAAGGAAGTGAACATACAAGTAGTAAGTAGTGAAGGAAGTGAACATACAAGTAGTAAGTAGTGAAGGAAGTGAACATACAAATAGTAAGTAGTGAAGGAAGTGAACATAGAAGTAGTAAGGAGTGAAGAAAGTGAACATACAAGTAGTAAGTAGTCGAGCAAGTGATCATACAAGTAGTAAGTAGTGAAGGAAGTGAACATACAAGTAGTAAGTAGTGAAGAAAGTGAACATACAAGTAGTAAGTAGTCGAGCAAGTGAACATACAAGTAGTAAGTAATCGAGCAAGTGAACATACAAGTAGTAAGTAGTGAAGGAAGTGAACATACAAGTAGTAAGTAGTGAAGGAAGTGAACATACAAGTAGTAAGTAGTGAAGGAAGTGAACATACAAGTAGTAAGTAGTCGAGCAAGTGAACATACAAGTAGTAAGTAGTGAAGGAAATGAACATACAAGTAGTAAGTAGTGAAGGAAGTGAACATACAAGTAGTAAGTAGTGAAGAAAGTGAACATACAAGTAGTAAGTAGTCGAGCAAGTGAACATACAAGTAGTAAGTAATCGAGCAAGTGAACATACAAGTAGTAAGTAGTGAAGGAAGTGAACATACAAGTAGTAAGTAGTGAAGGAAGTGAACATACAAGTAGTAAGTAGTCGAGCAAGTGAACATACAAGTAGTAAGTAGTGAAGGAAGTGAACATACAAGTAGTAAGTAGTGAAGGAAGTGAACATACAAGTAGTAAGTAGTGAAGAAAGTGAACATACAAGTAGTAAGTAGTCAAGCAAGTGAACATACAAGTAGTAAGTAATCGAGCAAGTGAACATACAAGTAGTAAGTAGTGAAGGAAGTGAACATACAAGTAGTAAGTAGTGAAGGAAGTGAACATACAAGTAGTAAGTAGTGAAGGAAGTGAACATACAAGTAGTAAGTAGTCGAGCAAGTGAACATACAAGTAGTAAGTAGTGAAGGAAGTGAACATACAAGTAGTAAGTAGTGAAGGAAGTGAACATACAAGTAGTAAGTAGTCGAGCAAGTGAACATACAAGTAGTAAGTAGTGAAGGAAGTGAACATACAAGTAGTAAGTAGTCGAGCAAGTGAACATACAAGTAGTAAGTAGTCAAGGAAGTGAACATACAAGTAGTAAGTAGTGAAGGAAGTGAACATACAAGTAGTAAGTAGTCGAGCAAGTGAACGTACAAGTAGTAAGTACTGAAGGAAGTGAACATACAAGTAGCAAGTAGTCGAGCAAGTGAACATACAAGTAGTAAGTAGTCGAGCAAGTGAACATACAAGTAGTAAGTAGTGCAGGAAGTGAACATACAAGTAGTAAGTAGTGAAGGAAGTGAACATACAAGTAGTAAGTAGTCGAGCAAGTGAACATACAAGTAGTAAGTAGTCGAGCCATTGAACGTACAAGTAGTAAGTACTGAAGGAAGTGAACATACAAGTAGTAAGTAGTCGAGCAAGTGAACATACAAGTAGTAAGTAGTAAAGGAAGTGAACATACAAGTAGTAAGTAGTGAAGGAAGTGAACATACAAGTAGTAAGTAGTCGAGCAAGTGAACATACAAGTAGTAAGTAGTCGAGCAAGTGAACGTACAAGTAGTAAGTAGTGAAGGAAGTGAACATACAAGTAGTAAGTAGTGAATGAAGTGAACATACAAGTAGTAAGTAGTGAAGGAAGTGAACATACAAGTAGTAAATAGTCGAGCAAGTGAACATACAAGTAGTAAGTAGTCGAGCAAGTGAACATAAAGGAAGTAAGTAGTGAAGAAAGTGAACATACAAGTAGTAAGTAGTGAAGGAAATGAACATAAAAGTAGTAAGTAGTCGAGAAAGTGAACATACAAGTAGTAAATAGTCGAGCAAGTGAACATACAAGTAGTAAGTAGTCGAGCAAGTGAACATACAAGTAGTAAATAGTGAAGGAAGTGAACATACAAGTAGTAAGTAGTCGAGCAAGTGAACATACAAGTAGTAAGTAGTGAAGGAAGTGAGCATACAAGTAGTAAGTAGTGAAGAAAGTGAACATACAAGTAGTAAGTAGTCGAGCAAGTAAACATACAAGTAGTAAGTAGTGAAGGAAGTGAACATACAAGTAGTAAGTAGTGAAGAAAGTGAACATACAAGTAGTAAGTAGTGAAGGAAATGAACATACAAGTAGTAAGTAGTGAAGGAAGTGAACATACAAGTAGTAAGTAGTGAAGCAAGTCAACATACAAGTAGTAAGTAGTGAAGGAAATGAACATACAAGTAGTATGTAGTGAAGGAAGTGAACATACAAGTAGTAAGTAGTGAAGGAATTGAACATACAAGTAGTAAGTAGTGAAGCAAGTCAACATACAAGTAGTAAGTAGTGAAGGAAGTGAACATACAAGTAGTAAGTAGTGAAGGAAATGAACATACAAGTAGTAAGTAGTGAAGCAAGTCAACATACAAGTAGTAAGTAGTCGAGCAAGTGAACATACCAGTAGTAGTAGTGAAGGAAGTGAACATACAAGTAGTAAGTAGTGAAGGAAGTGAACATACAAGTAGTAAGTAGTAAAGCAAGTCAACATACAAGTAGTTAGTAGTCGAGCAAGTGAACATACCAGTAGTAAGTAGTGAAGGAAGTGAACATACAAGTAGTAAGTAGTGAAGGAAATAAACATACAAGTAGTAAGTAGTGAAGGAAGTGAACATACAAGTAGTAAGTAGTGTAGGAAGTGAACATACAAGTAGTAAGTAGTCGAGCAAGTGAACATACAAGTAGTAAGTAGTGAAGAAAGTGAACATACAAGTAGTAAGTAGTGAAGGAAGTGAACATACAAGTAGTAAGTAGTCGAGAAAGTGAACATACAAGTAGTAAGTAGTCGAGCAAGTGAACATACAAGTAGTAAGTAGTCGAGCAAGTGAACATTCAAGTAGTAAGTAGTCGGGCAAGTGAACATACAAGTAGTAAGTAGTCGAGCAAGTGAACATACAAGTAGTAAGTAGTCGAGCAAGTGAACATACAAGTAGTAAGTAGTGAAGAAAGTGAACATACAAGTAGTAAGTAGTGAAGGAAGTGAACATACAAGTAGTAAGTAGTCGAGCAAGTGAACATTCAAGTAGTAAGTAGTCGGGCAAGTGAACATACAAGTAGTAAGTAGTCGAGCAAGTGAACATACAAGTAGTAAGTAGTCGAGCAAGTGAACATACAAGTAGTAAGTAGTCGAGCAAGTGAACATACAAGTAGTAAGTAGTGAAGGAAGTGAACATACAAGTAGTAAGTAGTGAAGGAAGTGAACATACAAGTAGTAAGTAGTGAAGGAAGTGAACATACAAATAGTAAGTAGTGAAGGAAGTGAACATAGAAGTAGTAAGTAGTGAAGAAAGTGAACATACAAGTAGTAAGTAGTCGAGCAAGTGATCATACAAGTAGTAAGTAGTGAAGGAAGTGAACATACAAGTAGTAAGTAGTGAAGAAAGTGAACATACAAGTAGTAAGTAGTCGAGCAAGTGAACATACAAGTAGTAAGTAATCGAGCAAGTGAACATACAAGTAGTAAGTAGTCGAGCAAGTCAACATACAAGTAGTAAGTAGTTGAGCAAGTTAACATACAAGTAGTAAGTAGTCGAGGAAGTGAATGGTTAAATGTCAGATCTCATTCTTAGTCTCAGGTCACTTGTTTCACTAGTCAGTTATCACTTGTTTACACTCATCCCGAGTTACTTGTTCAGAGAGGTATGATGGAGTACGCGCTTCAAATATTACTTGTTATAAATAAACATATTTAGAAATAAGTGTACGTTCTAACACTCGACTAAAATATGTCACTTGTGTTTTGTTTATTTGCAGGAATGTTTGACATTTTTCACTTCAGAACTACAGCCATGTACCCACACCACAAGGAAGAAGCTTACATAGCTTTGATCAACTAAATACATTTTATAATTCTAAAAGACTTAGTAATAATGAAAAATAAATAAATAAATACTCTTAAAACTAACTAAACTGCAAGTTACATAAAAAGAAGTAGGTGTGTTCAGTCTAAGTGAAAGTGAAATTCCACTCTTCTTTTAAAATTTTTTTTTTTACCTTCTAGCCCCTTTTAATATAAGCGTTTTCTTATTTATTTTTTTTACTTTTTATTATTTTAGCCTTTTAGTGTTTGAATTGTTTAGAGTTTTCTGGGAAAGTAATGTATGTAAGTCAATGTATTTTATATAAGAAATCATTTATGAACATCTTGTTTAGGGCAAAGTTCACTAATCCATTTCAAGGTTTTCCTTATAATATATTAACAAACATTCAGTCTTGGACACAATGGTTACATTAAAAAACAATCAATTATTTTAATTTTTTAGCCCTTTTAGCAGACCTCGAAATGGGAATAGCCACCATTAGTTTTGTGTAGTCTGTCTGTCTGTCCGTTGGTCCAGTTTAGGATCTCAAAAACTATAAAAGATATTTTAAATCTGATACCATGATATTTTAGATATTTCAATGTTCAGATTCAACTGTTTTTTTTTCTTTTATGAAGGTTACAGTCATTTCCTTTTTTGGTCACTTAATCCCCGATCATTTCATCCCCTGGTCATTTCATCCCCTGGTCATTTTATATTCTGATCCAACAAATAGTAATTGAAAAAAAGTAATTTAATTATCTATTTTTATGTACATGACACATTGAATAAAAATCCAATTTAATGTCTTTAAAAGTATACAAATATAAAATCTATAGATATAGTGGGGGCGCGGTGGCTAAGTGGTTAAGCATTTGGCTTCCAAACCTGGGGTCCTGGGTTCGAATCTCGGTGAAGACTGTGATTTTGAATTCAAGGATTTTTAGGGCGCCCCTGAGTCCACCCAACTCTAATGGGTACCTGACTTTAGTTGGGAAAAGTAATGGCGGTTGGTCGTTGTACTGGCCACAAAACACCCTGCTTGTTAACCGTTGGCCAAATAAACAGATGACCTTAACATCATCTGCCCCATAGATCACAAGATCTGAAGGGGGAAACTTTTATAAATATAGAGGTACAAATTGTCTTTGCGTGTTCATCGAATTTAATAAGACAGTCTATAGTTGTAATGTATTGGTGAGTGTTGCATGTTTCTTCCTTGGACGTTCTTCAGTGCAATCCTTCATGAATGTTATAACGAGAAGGGTTGCAGTCCAGCGTTGATTCGAATCAATAAAATGTGATATCAGCCTTGAAAACAAAACGTGCTCATATTCAAGAAAAAGAAATTGACAAATAAAGACAAAGAGAAAGATGGCCGTCAGGAGATAAGTTATCAGCGGCAAGATCATAAGTATTCTAATCATTCTCATCTGTCAAAAGATGTCCACTTCTTTCACTACACCTTGGCCTTTGATCATTACTAACGCAATATGCTCAGGATAATATTGACATCTCTAAATCAAATAAAAGCAATATAACTAATTTACAACCCCGCTTTACAATATATTTACTTATTTACATACATTATTTTTTTTCTCAACAAGTAAGAAGAGAGGGGTGGAGAACATTATAATAACATGACCGAACTATTAAAAAGTATTCTAAATAAACGTATTAATATAGTAGATGAAATGACTGCTTAACGGCAAATGCCTAACAGCACAATGACACAATGACTACGCTACAAATATTTCATTGGGGATGAAGTAACCGGGCATGTCACCTTTCTGAAAGTGAACAATTGAATTTTTAAAATCAACTATGCAAGCAGTTTTTTTTTTCATTAAAAAATACACCATTTTTACAACTATTCAACTAGTAAAAAAAAACAGAGAGACTATTATTAAGGGAGGTGATTGTCTACACCAAATTTTTAATACATTTATGCAATCGGTTTTAGATTTTCGTTAAAAAATTATAACATCAGTTATGTCAGGTTCACATTTAACTATAAATTAATAATAAATTATAGCTTTTATATAGCGCTACTTTCATGCTTATAGCATGGTCCAATCTCATTTGTGGACAAGGGGGTATCTAGGAGAAGGTTTTCCGTGCTGCCTTTAGGCGCTCAGTAAACACAACTCTGCTCGAGTGGGGTGTCGAACCTCGAGCCCCCTTCATAGGTAGCCAAGGGAATCTTTGCATTAACATTTATTTTTGTAGCTATCTTTCAATTCTTGTAGTCTTATTTTAATGCGTTTTTTTAAAATATATTCTAAATTTAAACAAAATTAATTAATTACGACTAATTGAACTTGGCTTGTCTTGGCTACCTAGAAGGGGGCTCGAGGTTCGACACCCGACTCGGGCAGAATTGTCTTTACTGAGCTCCTGAAGGCAGCACGGAAAACCAACTCCTAGATACCCCCTCCCCCCCCCACTGGTCCACAAATGAGATAGGACCAAAGCGCTCTGAGCATGCTATAAGCATGAAAGTAACGCTATATAAAAGCTATAATAATAATTGATTCATATGTTGTCATCGATAATGTATGTAAAATTTGATAACGACTGGATATTTAGAAAAGTTTTAAAAAATCGATTGCAAAAATCCAAGAAAGATAAAAGGCAAGTTACTATACGTATTGTAAACATAGAGACCACATGTAGGGGAACTTTGAATTTTTTTTTCCTAAACTGAGTTATTTTAAAATATAACGTAAGGAAGCGCCCCCCCCCCCCCAAAAAAAAAACAAAAAAAAAACATAAAAGTTATAAAATTGTAAATACCTATATGAGTCTGTTAGTCTGGAGAAATATCTCAACTGATTATTCTCTCTTAGGTCTGAGGTCATGCTAACCTTGACGTCACCATCAACATCGACCAACCACGTGAGACCTTCATGAATTTCTAAAATCTCTTCTCTTTGCTTGTTATTTCTGGGAACTGTGGCCTTTCGATAACTGCTAAATCGAGCTGGAGCTTCAGATGACAACAGAGCCTGCTTCTTTGGGACATACTATTGTCAGAAAGTGAAACAGAAATGAGTGGTAGAAATTAAGAAAAAAAAAAGGTTTTAATTAAAAGTTTTAAATTGGTATCTCCAGAACATAGATTGTTGGAATTCTTTCCTCTGGATACATCAACTGCGTGGAGATAGGGAAATAGCAGTGTGGGTGACATCGTTCTGGTTTACATCTCATTGCTTTGAGACGAGATGATCCGTGATATTGTTCAGGTTTACATCTCATTGCTATGAGACGAGATGATCTGTGATAATGTTCAGGTTTACATTTCATTGCTTTGAGACGAGAGATGATCTGTGACAATGTTCAGGTTTACATCTCATTGCTATGAGACGAGATGATCCGTGACAATGTTCAGATTTGTAAGACTCCTACTAGCGTCATATGAGTTTACTAAGCTTAAGGCTTCCTAGAAAATGTATATTATATAACATTTCGGAAATAAATACTATATTTCTAGAATGCACAACTTACTGTAAACCCTTGTGCCTTTCTATCACTGATTCTTGTGTCTAGCAAACGTTGTGAAACAATCTCTACCATGGCAAGCCAGGATCGACTCTTGAGTGACATAAACAAGCAAACTTCACCCTTCTCTTTCAGATGTCTACCTTCCAATAGTGTCACAGCGTCTTTCATTTTCTTATGTCTACCAGGGACACACTGCACAACACAATACCTTTCAAAATAGCAGTAGACTCAATCAAACATCAGAACAAGCACAAATTGAAAGAGAGCAAGATGTCAGAACATGCTAGTCTAAAAGTAAATTTAGAGAAGTTTAACAGATATACAAAAATAAATCCATATATATATATATATATATATATATATATATAGTGGTGGAGAGAGCTGGCTTACATTTTGAGGGTTCTCTTGGCCAGCCGATAGCCAGTTGACCTATGCTCCGGAATGACCAGCATAGCTCCGTACATAAAACAGCTTGTATAACGTCGACACTGGCACTGTTCCTATCCGGCATCTCTCGCCAATGTACTTCGCTAAATGAGATTGTTATTACCAGCACCTAGCTTCGTGTTTGAATTTTGCTGTTTCTTATATTGGACTAAATTTATTATTTAGAAGAAGTTACTTTGAATATCATTACCCCGGTTCTCGTCCACGTTGATGGAGTATCCTTATTTTTTGGAAAACCAGGTTCTAAATTAATTCAATTATTGAATTGCGTACCTGTACTATACTAGACGAAATAGGCTCTTTTTAGAATGTGAACTGTCCATCTTGTAAATGTATTTTTACAGCTATTGTGTAGTTACGAGATTTTAAGAACCTGTGTGTAGATCTGTTCTATTGAATTGATATGATTTTTTATATGGAAAAGGAACGATCGAAACTTTTAAATAACTAATTGATTTATAAAGAGAACTCTTCCTTTTTGATGTTTTATTATGTTTCATACGTTCAATGGCTCTCTTAGAAGAGATTTGATAAGTTGATATTGTATGTGTATTGTATGCTAGGTCTAATGATTGTGTTCGCTTTATATTTATATGTAATTTGAGACTTTATTGAATTTTTTTCTTATTTCACATGTTCAGGTCCTTAGTTTGGAATAAGACATTGGATGAAATCAGACCTTGGTCCTTTTTATATTCTTCTGTGTTAATATTTAAAAAATCGCTCGTAAGGTGGGGGTGTCAATAACACCCTAACAGTGGAGAAGAAGTCACCTAATTGGGATCAACAATCGCCAGCAACCTAGATTTCGACACTGAGCTGACAAAAAGAATAGGGAAGGCTTCTGCAGCAACGGCAAAACACTCCAAGTGTTGGAGTTCCCAAAATTTCATGAGGCATATGAAGAATATTCATTAAGCTTTGAAAAATGGAATTGGTTGTCGCACTTAGGATAAAAAAGAATAGCTGAAGCATTTAAAGACCCCAAACAGATCGGACCAATGGGGGCAGCTAGACAGAAAAGAGCAGGTTACGATAGACTGATTTCAAATAGGCCATTGCCCGTTCGGAGCCAAGAATAAAAAGAAACTCGCGTCAGACACCAGGTCGTAGAGGTCATTGCACAACAACATGCTAGGCGCCGTGGTAACCCGACGTCTTGGGTTCGAATTTTGGTGAAGACTCTGTGATTTTTAATTTCGGTATCTTTAGGGTGCCTTTGAGTGAACCCAGCTCTAATGGATACCTGACGTCATTTGGGGAAAAGTAAAGGCGGTTGATTCTTGTTCTGGCCTCCGTGGGCCAGATGACTTTTACATCCTCAACGCTATAGATCGAAAGGTTCTGAAAGGAAAACTTCTTTTTCTATGCTAGGAAATACATAAAAACATGTGAATGAAATGCTTGGTCTGCATAGAAAGTTGGATTTGTACAGAGACAGGGAAAGTCTGAGAAGAACAGCCGCCAACCTTTACCGTGTTACCAGAGACTAAAGCTCGAGCACTTGCTCAATGAACACTAGTTTCAGAACAAAGAAAAAATGTATAAAAATGTTTTTCAAAAAAGTAAACATAGCAGCTTAGAAATAACTGCCTTCTAAAAGATTTTGCAAGGTAGAGCTTTAAGGGAAGTCCGCAGCTCTTTTGACATGTACACATTGTTTCCACCAAGAGAAGCCGCTGTGTTTGGTAATAGGAACCATTCTATTCCAACTATGGAACTCCTCATTTTGTTGTCTAAGTTACACGTGGCGACATTCAATTTTATCTAGGGCTGGATTAGCCGATTCCTAAGAGTGGATGCTTGTCGTATATGAAAGCTGAACTCAACTGAATGTATATTTGGTAGAAACAGACTATTAAGAATGTCTCGTTCTACAACACAACCTGTGACTCACAAATATACCTTCAAAATAAAAGTGCAAAAAAAATAAATAATTATCAGGTGCTCTGTGGGTGCACAGATTTTTAAATCTTATTGCCATGCGATTTGGGTGTAAAACATATTATTGGCTAACCTTGTCAATTCTTTAATATCAAAGGCCACTGTAGATCGTGTAAACTTGTAGTTGGACTCTACTAACTCCCACCCTAATGTTGTCTTGTAGACTACTGCTATATCTGGGTGACCTTCGCTTGTTGCCGCAGCACCTGTGTGATGTAGACATTATTAACATTCAAACACGGATAAAGGATTGGACTTAAGATTGAAAACATTTATTTTTTAAATCGCTTCCTGTTCAAAGTAAGAGTAGTGTACCTTGAGTCAATGTTTGACTGAAATAAGCTCAGTAAACTTTTAAAACTTTCATTTGTTAATAGAACTTGGGAATAGTGCATGTATCTTATGTGTACATGAGAACAGTGTATGTATCTTATCTCTACATGAGAACAGTACATCTATCTTATCTCTAAATGAGAATAGCAGCCTACATGTATCTTATGTGAACATGAGAATAGTACATTTATCTCATCTCTATATGAGAATAGTGTATGTATCTTATCTCAACATGAGAACAGTGTATGTATCTTATCTCTACGTGAGAACAGTGTATGTATCTTATCTCTAAATGAGAACAGTGCCTGTATCACATCTCTACATGAGAACAGTGTATGTATCTTATCTCTAAATGAGAACAGTGCCTGTATCACATCTCTACATGAGAACAGTGTATGTATCTTATCTCTACGTGAGAACAGTGTATGTATCTTATCTCTAAATGAGAACAGTGCCTGTATCACATCTCTACATGAGAACAGTGTATGTATCTTATGTCTACATGTAAATACTAGGAAACAAAGTGCAACTGAAACCAGTATTACATTCCTTAGCTTTCTAGTCTGCATGCACTGTCGAGGTCCCCCCCCCCCTCCCAATTCCGAACAAGACGCTATTAGATTTGTGTGATAATTAGGGGAGGGGGATCGATCTCACACTAGTTTAGATCTTGCAAAGTTCTGATGTAACGGATTCTTTTAATCTATTTAAAGTCAGTAGTTTTGTTTTTAAAACTATCTATTAGAGAAGTATTAAAAATTAAAAATACCTCACTGCTTTAAACAAAAGACTAAAGAGGAGGTAGTTCTTTATAATATCACCTATTGCTTCATTTATAACTCAGGCTTCATTGGTGGATTCGCGCATTAGTATAAAAACAAGAAAAACATAAAGAAATAGTTTTAGGCCTACAAGACGATCTAGAGTGATTTGTGTTTCACTTTAAAATGAAGGAATGTTCGATTTAAAAACAATGGAACATTTTTTTACCCCGACCTCTCGCCAAGAAAGAATCCTGGTCAAGCGAATGTATAGGTCTAGTCATGGGCGTAGCCAGGATTTTTTTTCGGGGAGGGTTTTGGGTAAATCCCCCCCCGACCCCCCCCCCCCCCCCCGCGGAAAAAAATTATATATATATAATAATATATATATATATATATATATATGTGTGTGTGTACATAATTAATCTTTATTACATTCTGACCTTTTCGGAAGACGTTTATTGTTTATTGTAGACTCCCCGCCCTTGCTAGCAAGGGGGTCTGGGGGAGTTCTCAGCGATCCCCCAGCGCGGGGCGAAGCCGAGCACTATTTCTGGTATTGAAAGCCAACAAAATGGATATTCTGAGGTATCTACAGTGCATTATCTTGCTATTAAAAACTTTTATTTCAAAAACCTAATGTGCTATTCTTACTAACTTAGACCCTCTCGCGCCGTTCGGCGCATTTTCCGGCAAGCTGTTTCCGCAACTCTTATTTTGCGTAATTCATGTGAGAACATGTCCCGCAAAACCTCATGCGACGCTCTGTCACAACCTTACTAAGGATTCGACTCCCAGTTCGGCATATGATTTCTTTGATTTAGACCCGATCTCTATGACTGACTCCTAAAATCTGTCTTAGCCATCTTTGTTGAGACACATTTAATGATTTTCAATTTCGGCAGAAGACTATTCACACTTTATTAATGGAGCCCAAGCCACTGGTAGAAATTTGTAACCTTTCTTGACTAAGCTCTTGGAATTACATGCCTGTATTTCGCTTTAGATTTATATCGAAAAGGAAAGTTTTTTCGTCAAATCATCTGTTGAGGGGTTTTAAACTAAGAAATCTCTGGAGTTTTTTTGTTTTGTTTTTAATTCAAAACCCCATTTAGCTACGATCTTAGAATTTGGTGACTGTAGTTTGCTTTAAAATAATATTGAAGAGAGAGGTTTTCAGCTCTAAACGCTCTGTATGGGAATTTTAAACTCAAAACCATCTGGAAGGGTTTTAAACTTTAAAGAAAAAGCCATCTGGAAGAGGGGGATTTAAACTCAAAACCCCTTTGGCTACGCTCATAGATTTTATAGTGTGTAATTTGCTTTTTTTTTTATATTGAAGAGGTACTTTTTAGCTTCAAACCCCAACTGGAGGGGGGGGGGGTTAAACTCAAAACCCCTTTGGCTACGCTCATAGAATTTTGAGTGTGTAATTTGCTTTTTTTATCTTGAAGATGGGGTTTATCGTAAATTTTGGAGGGGGGGGGGGGGGTTTAAAATCAAAATCTTCCTCAACTGTGCTGTTGGAATTTGGGGATTGTTGTTTGCATTTTTTTTTGTTTTGTTTTATAGAAGAGGGGGATTTAACTGCAAAAACTCTGGTAGGGGGTTTAAAATTCAAAACCCTCTGTAGGGGGTTTTTAAACTCAAAGCCCCCTGGTAGAGGGATTTGTATCTCAAAACCCCCTGATAGGGTTTTTTAAAATCTCAAAACCCCCTGGTAGAGGGTTTTTAACTCAAAACTGCCTCGGCTGTGCTGTGGTAAGTGATGATTTAGTATTAAAATCTCACCTAAAATAAACAAAATGAATGCAAAAATCAATCACTTAATTCCGTCCCCCCCCCTGCGGGGGGGGATTTCATTTCGGGGGGGGGGGGGGGGGTTTGAACCCCAAGACCCCCCCCCCTGGCTACGCCCATGGGTCTAGTACACATTTTAATATTCCAATGATAAGCATTGAGATCTAGACTTAGAAGACGATGCGCACAATTTTCCTGAACATTCATTTATAAAATTTTGAATGAATAAAGCTTTACATTCGGAAATTTCCGAAATGGATATTCCTTTCAAGAACGCGATAGTCCTTTCAAAACCGTTGTTGGACCTAGACATATATCTAAATCATTAGCCAAATTTACTTTTATTAATTTTTTTCCTTAAAAAATAATAACTGTCAGACTAGATTTTCCCCCCGTGTGGCCAACGAGCTAGTAATTCTTTTCTTTGCTGCCTGGTATGAGCGCTGGACTGTCGTTCGGAATCGTCATTTGTTCCGGGTTTATTCCCTGTCCATTTTACAAATATTTTTTTACATCAACTGTTTAAAGTCTAGGAAATTGTTAGAGTCATTTTTGATATCAGCTGTCCAAGCAGTTTCCTGGCTGGTTCCAGGTTCCATTAAGCCTGACTTGAATAGAGGTATTGTAAAAATAGCATCAAAGGTCGCAATCAAAGAAATATTAATGGCTCATTATTTTTTTCTATTAATTTAACTAACTTATTAAGTAAAATAAGAGGGATACCCGTTGACGTATGTCTGTTTAAGATAAAGATTGTTTAGACTAAATTAAATTTTAAAAGACACTTTTAGGAAAAGTTATAATGGTCAAACTAAAGTTTTCCCAATGTGGACAATTAGCTAATAATTATTTGTCCAAAGATATACATCAATTGTGATGTATGAGTAAGTAAATTGTAAGTGTGCAATTTGATAAGAGCAAATGTAACAATAATATTTTTTTGTTGTATTGTGCATTTCTTTCTCTAAGGACCCAGTAAAAACAATGTTCTAACTAGTTGTCGATGAACATTTCCTCGTTTTAAACGTGTTAGATAATTTCTAGTGTTATTATGTCATCTATCATCTCCTATAGAGTTAGATCACTTCGGCCGTGCATCTAGTTGATAAAGAGTTTCATTTCTAGAACAGATGTCTGCAGAAATATAACGTGAAAACAACACCTCCGCCTTCCACATTGATGTCCACTCCTACCGGAAGTGGTAACTTGATAGATATAGGATGACGAAATGTGCATGGTGGTGTCGCTATCACGTCAATCAACTCTGTGACAGACACAAGATCAGATGTCTCTTGGGGAAATTGGTCTTTTGTTAGTTGAATTATATCAGGTCCAATGGGCAGTATCTGAAAGAAAATAAAACAACTAAGTATTTTTTATGATTTTAAAACGTTCACATCGTAGTAATTGACATTGGATAAAAGAAAGATAAATATTGTCTTTACAATGTGGAAGACGCAACTTTTTTTTAATTTTTATTTTCTACTCATAGTTTGTATTCTCTGCTTTTGAAACACTAATTTGAAGGTTAATTTTATTAAATAATGAAATCAATTGACTATAGTTTGTATTTTCATTTGTCAAAGTAAAAAGCTATCTTTGCAAAGGGTAGTTTTTGAAATTAGATCAATATCTTTTCGGTCTGTCTCATGTAAAAATGGCTACATAACCTAGATCAATGAAATTGTATTACTTTCATAGAGATAATAACTTTTATTTTTTGAGTGTCTTAAGCTTGGTTTAGGGTTTATTTTGCAAACGTTACTGTTCCAGTTAGTACCAACATTTATGCCAAGTTTTATCAACATTGGTCAAACGGCTTTTTATTTCTATTCGAAACATACATACGTACATTCGTACACACATACATACGTACATTTGTACACACATACATACGTACATTCGTACACACATACATACGTACATTCGTACACACATACATACGTACATTCGTACACACATACCTACGTACATTCGTACACACATACCTACGTACATTCGTACACACATACCTACGTACATTCGTACACACATACCTACGTACATTCGTACACACATACCTACGTACATTCGTACACACATACCTACGTACATTCGTACACACATACCTACATACATTCGTACACACATACCTACGTACATTCGTACACACATACCTACGTACATTCGTACACACATACCTACGTACATTCGTACACACATACCTACGTACATTCGTACACACATACCTACGTACATTCGTACACACATACCTACGTACATTCGTACACACATACCTACGTACATTCGTACACACATACCTACGTACATTCGTACACACATACCTACGTACATTCGTACACACATACCTACGTACATTCGTACACACATACCTACGTACATTCGTACACACATACCTACGTACATTCGTACACACATACCTACGTACATTCGTACACACATACCTACGTACATTCGTACACACATACCTACGTACATTCGTACACACATACCTACGTACATTCGTACACACATACCTACGTACATTCGTACACACATACCTACGTACATTCGTACACACATACCTACGTACATTCGTACACACATACCTACGTACATTCGTACACACATACCTACGTACATTCGTACACACATACCTACGTACATTCGTACACACATACCTACGTACATTCGTACACACATACCTACGTACATTCGTACACACATACCTACGTACATTTGTACACACATACATACGTACACACATACCTACGTACATTCGTACACACATACCTACGTACATTCGTACACACATACCTACGTACATTCGTACACACATACCTACGTACATTCGTACACACATACCTACGTACATTTGTACACACATACATACGTACATTCGTACACACATACCTACGTACATTCGTACACACATTCCTACGTACATTCGTACACACATACCTACGTACATTCGTACACACATACCTACGTACATTCGTACACACATACATACGTACATTCGTACACACATACCTACGTACATTCGTACACACATACCTACGTACATTCGTACACACATACCTACGTACATTCGTACACACATACCTACGTACATTTGTACACACATACCTACGTACATTCGTACACACATACCTACGTACATTTGTACACACATACATACGTACGCTTTATTTTCTGCTTGATATTATAAGATAGATACAGGAGTTCACGAGTATTCATTATGTAGTCTTTGATATTGTGACATTATTGCCAACATCTTAATTTATACACATTTCAAGTACTCTAATAATTATGCAGACAAAAGTAATTACACGCACCAAGAGTGAGAATCATCACAAGACAAATGCTAATTATACTGGTCCATATATTGATGGAGTGAAGTCAAATGAAGTCGTGACTATTGGGGGCGGAAACGGGTTCTTGACTTTCTTCTTCAGTCGTGACTATGGATGGTCTCATAGAAATGTGATGAATGCCTGGCCATTAGCCATGGTTGGAACGATGTCCTCCACACAGCAGTTTACCCCCCCCCCCCTCCATGAAGCTGCTGGTATCTTGTCACTAGATCCAGCGAAGATGATAGTTAACAAGTTATGTTCATTATCATAGGAAAGGTGCTTACATTTGATTGAGAGAACATTACTATTCATGTTAAGGTGCATATCGGAATTTAAAATCTTTAAATAATCAATGTAACTTGCAATTTATAAACTGGATAAATAAATAGTTATTCATCATTGATTTCACTTTCATTGTATAAATATCAAAGTTTTAAATATATATAATTGTATTTCATATCATCATCCACATAGTTAGTTACTTTATGTATGACTGTGTCTACATATAGTTAGTTACTTTATGTATGACTGTGTCTACACATAGTTAGTTACTTTATGTATGACTGTGTCTACACATAGTTAGTTACTTTATGTATCACTGTGTCTACTTGCTGTGCCCGTTAGGCTGAACTCGGGAGAAATGTAATAACATTAACTTTTAAGAAGTCTAATAGTATACCTAAAGAAATATACATTTAATAACTTTAATATAATATTGAAATAAAGTCCTAAAGTCCTGACGGGTCAGGTGTATACGCTATTAATGAACTTTAAAGTTTATAACAAGCAAAATACAAAAAAATTTTTAAAAAAAAAAGCTTATATTAAGTATACATCAGTCATGTAATTAAATTTGTAATAGATCTAGACTAACAGTGATAAATCTGTGCGATAAGAAATATTTTTACCAATTATTTTTGTTTATTGCAATTTCATGCTTTTAGATCAATAGGCAATGGGGTAGGGAGGAGAAAGAAGGGGGTATCTGTGTGATCGCTTTTTAAATGTATTATTAAAAAAAGTGAGCGACTTGAATTCGACCTTGAGGGCTAAGGCTTCCTCAAACCAACACGCTAACCACTGTACCAGGGAACTGCTTATGAAAATAGGTTTATGGTTAATTACAAACTTTTCTTTCTATAAACAATACAGGGGACTACTTCAACTTATACAACTTGATCAATCAAGTAAAATTTCTTTCCACTGTTCGAGATATCAAACAAAATAGTTAATTACCAATATTTAATTAACTAATTTTTATATTGATTCTTGTGATAGCATTTGTGCACAATTTCAGCTTGATCCGAGATTGGGTGTGGGAGAAATAACGTGTACAAACTTATTACCAGGCAGAGTGAGTTGATATAAGCTTTGTAAAAAGAATGTACCTGTAATGCACACTGAATGTCTTGATCTATGGTCTTCTTGGGAAAACGAAGTGTTAGATGTCTCATGAGCCGAGACTGGTGAAGACAGCCCAGTTTGCTGACTTGAAATGTTTCTGTTTTGGGTGCAATAGTGACGACAAAAGTCCCACAACGAGACAGTTCTAGTTCAACACACTTGCTGCCTTCCAGTTCCTTTCAAATATAGAGGCCACATTAAGGAGATGTAATATATTTTTGTTTCAATAGATCAGCTTATAGATATACAAGCACATATAACACTAGTATATTCTCCCACATATAACTCGAGTATATTCTCCCACATATAACTCTAGTATATTCTCCCACATATAACTTGAGTAAATTCTCCCACATATAACTCTAGTATATTCTCCCACATATAACTCTTGTATATTCTCCCACATATAGCTCTAGTATATTCTCCCACATATAACTCTAGTATATTCTCCCACATATAACTCTAGTATATTCTCCCACATATAACTCTAGTATATTCTTCCACATATAACTCTAGTATATTCTCCCACATATAACTCTAGTATATTCTCCCACATATAACTCTAGTATATTCTCCCACATGCAGTGGACGAAAAAAACATATTTCATTATTTCCCATGCACACAGAACAACTAAGCCATTTTCACTATCAAAACCGCAGCGGTTAAATATACCAATAACGATTTTTTATTCACAATGTCTACCCACATTTTTTTTAAGCCTACATATGAAAAAGTACAAGATTATACATTCTTCCTTTTTAAGCATTATTGAAACTCTTTTGACAAAACCTTTATTCAAGTCAAAACTGCATGGAACTATCAGGAACATGCCGGGATCCTAATCTCACTGAGCTTAATCTCAAAAACTGCGCTAACGAGTTAGCTAGAAATGTAACAGTTGATGTGTATCGCTGAGAAAAGAATTTTTAGCTCATTGGCCACATGAGAAATGTCTAGTTTAACAGTTATAATTTTTTCAAAGTAAAAATAAAAATAGATGTAAATTTGGCTTGAGAACTAGACTTAAATCTAGAGTAAACATCGGTTTTGAAAGGACTATCGCGTTCTAAAAAGTACACCCTTTTATAGTCTTTAGACTTATTATTGAAATCTATTAAGTCTAAATCAACAGCTAGGCCTATATATATATCTAAAAGCATTACGGTAACCAACTCTAGAAAAAAAAATCTTAATCCACACCCTCTCTGACCATAAGTAAATAGACTGTGTCCAACTGATTTTAACAACCTGGTCAGCTAGACATACACATGACCACATGTAGGCCTAGTGTATTGTACATGTGTAGTCGATGATACTGCAAGACTACCCTGCATTAAGCGTTATGCAATAGTGTTTGCTTAATGTGGAGTGGTCAGACAAGAAAATAACACACTGGCGTGGCTAATCAAGCATGTTCGTAGATATATCTTTACACTAAAATAGTTATGCACCCTCCCTGCCCAGAAAGTAAATAGACAGTGTGTCCGACTGATTTTAACAACCTGGCCAGATAAACGTACACGTGTAGGTCTATATAGTGTACTGAGTGTGCAGTCCATAATGACAAGATCACCCAGTTTTTTTCCCTTGTGCGTTTAACGTTTATGCAATAGTGTTAGTTGTATTTTTAATGGTCAGACAAGAAAATAGCACATCGGCATGGTTAGTCAACGATGTATTTTACACTATAAAATAGTTATACAGGTCAAATGTTTCTTAAAACTCCAACGATTCTGTTTCTTTTTCTTTGGATACTAGATCTGAATTTGAAATTCTGAATCTATGTTATTTAATGAGGTTTTAAACTTTACCAGTATAAGTAAGATTTTCCGTTATATAAGTTAATATATATATATATTTTTAAAGAGTACCATTATTTTCTAAAGGTTTTAATTCAAGGCAAAAATACAAGCACACATATTTATTTAGACATTTAATTTTATTGTGCATTAACGTTTATGTAAGAAACATATTCCTTAATGCTGATTTTATTATAGATAAATATTACTAGAATGTTAAAAGAATAAGATCGAACCGTAGGCATACAGTCGGATGATTATATCTATATAGGTCTAGTTCAACCAAGCCCCTGCCCCACCCCCACCCCAAAAAAAAAGTTTGTAATAGTTTAACTTTCTTTAGTTTAGTTTAATTATATTTTGAAATTCATGATAAACTAATAGTTTAACTACTTTATTTTAGTTGAAAACTAGTTTTAGTTTAACTTTTAAAAGTTAGTTTAGTTCCCATCACTACAGATATTAACTTTATAGTTGCTTTAAGTATACTGATAGACATGGGCGCCCACAGGATTTTTTGCAGGGGGGTGCAAGTTGCCACCTATGGTTCAAAATAGTAGCTTCAATTTTCTAGATACAGAGAATATTAAAGAAAAGAACTGGTGCCCCCTACCTATCCATAATTCCATCTAGGATAATAAGTGCACTGTAAATACATATTTCAAATGAAATAAAATATTAAACATGTGAACAAACTATTGACTGTACGCGTTGTTAAGCTTATCCGTGGGGCCCTTGCCTCCCTAACGAAACAGTTGATGTGTATTGTCGACTGTGGCTGCCGAAACTGTCAATAACTTTAGTCATGAATTGCTTCTTGTCGCAATGGACAAGCTAGCCATGAACGCTTATTGCGCACAGTGCTGAGAGTCTTCATGTTCCTGCTCTTGCATCTTGTAGGGATGCAGACAAAACAGGTTAAACTGAACAATTATTAATGCTCTAAAAGCGAGACGATAATGAGGAAAATAATCAATTGATTACGGAGTGTAAAGCTTTGTTTTATAATAACTCCGGGATTTTTTCTTTTGGTGTGTGTGTGTGTGTGTCGATTGCTAATTCTAGGCAGCACTAACTCGCCTTACTCTGGATGCCACCTCTGAAGTGTTTCTCGCATGGTCAAGTTGGTTTTTTCAATGAGTCAATGAGAGGGAACTGAGGGTATATATATATGTGTGTGTGTGTCTATATATATGTATAGATATATAATATAAATAAATAAATTATATATATACATACATACATTATATTTATTTTAAGCTTTATTCATTTTTATATTTATAATCTGTGGTTACATAATGTTTTTAAGTGTGTGCGGGCCACATAAACGCTCTGGCACCCGGGTCTAGTCAATCTTTCTTTCTCTCGAACAGGCACGTCAGCAGGGTTGCCCGTGTTTCAGTAGATTTATACATGCGCTTAACCTGGTTGTTGTGTTGTTGTTTTTTCGGGGGGGGGGGGCAGAGGATTAGGAGCGTGATAAAAAATGTTAAACTTTTTTTTTTACAAAATCTATCATGCATGAGTTATGAAGAAAACAGGAAAAACCATAAAGAAAACATTTTAAAAAGACAATACCTCCAAAGATAGGCCTTTATATCTAAGCTTACAAGACGATGCGCCAAATGTTACTGATCATTTAATATATTCAACTCTTGAATGAATACGGAAATGCCCTAAGACGTATCATCCGTTCAATATTAATATTTTGTAGTTCTATAGCCAAATTTAAATTAATTTCTTTTTATACTTTTAAAATTATACTCTTCAAACCATGGTTTTCCCAGTGTGGCCAATTCTTTCTCAACGATATACATATGCTGTCGAATTTTCGGGAAATTCGTTAGAGACATTTTCAAGATCCGAGTCCAGCTTTTTCCCACCCACTCAGAAGTCTCCATGAAGTTACGAGTTGAATAGAGGTATTGTACTAATAACTCTTGACGTTAAGTCATCAGCTTTATAAAGGATGTTTAATCTTTGAAAAAAACAACAACTTTTATGTTACTTGTTGTGTGTAGCTTTCAGTAGAACTGTCTGTCTCTTTTGTAGACATTGTAGAAAACAATCGGAATGTCTATTTCAACTAGACTCTAGACTATTGCAATGATAGGCCTTTAGATCTAAACTTAGAAGACGATGCGCAAAATTAATTTATTCAACTCTTGAATGACTGCGGAAATACCCGAAAATAATCCGTTCAAGAGAAATATATTTTCTAGATCGAGTTCGAACTGGAGTTGTTAAGCTTTTTTTTTTTACTAATGAATGTTAGATCATAGATGGATTAATTTTCTCTTAAAAACTAATGAATGTTAGAATTTTTAAAAAAGGAAATTTTTTAACTCCGCCCAATTCTCCCCTCCGCCCGAGACAGAATCCTAGTTCTGCAAATGTATTCGACTTTTAAAAACTCCAATGATAGGCCTGTAAATTAGATCTAAACTTAGAAGAAAGACGATGCGCAAACTGTTACTGATCATTAATTTATTAAAGTCTTGGGTGAATGCGGAACTTCACGGGGACTAATAGTCAGTTCAAAATATTTTCTTTCCAACGAAATAAAAATTTCTTTCTTTTTATACTTTGAAAAATTAAAACGTTCAAACTAGAGTTGTCCCGGTGTGACGAACGAGGTAGTCAAGCTTTTCCCAATGCTATATATCAGCTTTCAAATGTCTAGGGACATCGTTAGAGCCTTTGTAAAGAATCACGTGCCTCCACTCCGAAGGTGTGACTTGAATGGAGGTATTTTTACTTGCGTCATTGTTTAAGTAAGTCATGCCCAAACTACGACCCGAGGACGGAATCTGGCACGTGATGCACTGATTTCCTCGAAACTTATATCCCGTGACACATCTGTCAGAGATGTATTTGGCCCACTGGTCGGACGTCATTGATGTAAGCCAAATTAATACAAAGTTACTAATGTTACGAGAGTAGCCATTTAAAATGAAGCCTTGAGAAGATTGTAGGTTTACTTAAGTTTTGAGCGTATGTTTATACCGTGATGATTGTAATAAATTGTTCACTGGTAGGAACTGGTTTTCATGGTAGAGGCAAATATAAACACGAGAAGAAAGCGGGCACTACATTGTTAGATAACACAAAGGTTGGGTTTAATTATACATAAATAGTTTTCTTTTATGGCACTAGAGTTGCTTCCCTTAAAGCCTTCACACAAAAAATAACTTGCCTTAACAAGAAATCCAACGTTGATCCATTCTGCCTCATCCGTCCATTTGCCTTTCACATTGATTTCTTGGAACTCATGTTGGGCTGACTTAAAGGGCAGCAAAAGTAAGAGGTTCTTTTTGAAACATTTGGCAGAAGATTTGAGTGTATAGAGTTCACTGTTGATCTGTTCATAAGAGTACAGGTGATGTGGACAGGTCAGCCATCTTGTGTTAGGGCTGGCTACTTGACAGGTAATGGTGTCTTTCTTACCCAAGCATGCCTCAGGTACTTTGAGTTGAGCTCCAAAAGGTAACGAAAATGTCCCTCCAGATTTACCACAAGTATGTACTACAGTCAAACTGTCAGAATAGTAGATATATACACATTGTAATCAATTAGGGGAAGTAATCTAATGTGTCTGCTTATAAAACAAATCAAAACCGTTTGACCTATTTTAATGAAATTTGGCATAGATATTTTTGAAATAGTCGGTGGTCCCCAAGCACCATCCACACTGAGTACTTGAGACCCATGGAAATGTATTCAGGGGTTATGGGAAATTCAGTTTCAAGTGATTCTATGTTTTAAAAATACAAAGTGGTGGGGGGATGTGGGATTCATGTAGTAGCTGTTGTTTAATATCGATCAAAACTTTATTCTCAATATCGAAAACATTTATTTTATCTACTAGATACCAGAAAACAAAATTATGTTAATATATTAATATGTAAAATGTTAATTTTAAAAGCATTGAAAATGACATTTACATAGAACAATTTAACTTTTGTTTAACAATGAAAACATAGACAATGTCAGTCAAGAGAAAAACTTCGCCAGTATGCAGTTACTTATCTTTTTCATGGGTTTTAGTGATTTGCCAAAAGATAAATGAAGGCCAATGTGTCTATTTTGCATGAAGGTATCGAGGCTATGAAAGCAAGTCGGCTTCAGGAACATAGAGCTCGTTTCTTGACAAAAATGGCAAGAATTCAAAGGTGGACTCTTCAAAAAATAGTTTAAAACAACAGCAAAGCAGAAGAAGGTTTAAAGTCTTCTTACAAAACTGCAGAACTTATTGAAAAAAACAAACAAACAACAGTTAAGTCTCATGATGTTGTTACAAAATGAATTATCTCAACTTCAAGAGATGTCATTTCCACAGTGATGTATCAAATCTCTTCTGAAAGTATTCTCAATACGGGAACACTTCAATGATGGGTGGATGAAATGGTCAGAAAACTTCAAATTACAAAATCATTTTTACAAATTAATGAGTTCCCTTTGATTTGTAATTCTTCATTGATACTTGCTTATGTACGATACTTGCAACTTGAACATGTATGACACTGAATGACTAAAATAGCTACACATGTACTACAAGGTCAAGACACACACGACCGATAGTACACATTCTTACTTGAGCTCACACATATTAAAAACAAGCACTAGGGGCGACAATCGATATAAACAAACATATTCACGACAAGTGTATACTCCCCCTTAAAACAAAACGAAAGCCAACAAGGCTGCCATTAGTTTACCTTGTGTCGTCCAGGATAGCCGGATGTCCT